>NW_020837966.1:3570334-3663045 GCF_003676395.1 Aethalodelphis obliquidens
TATATATATATATATATATATATATCACTATATCCTGTAGTTTTGCATCGTGTCAGTGGAAGAATACTAGGTAAAAGGTATAAGGCATTTCTCTGTGTTATTTCTGAGAATTGCATGTGGATCTATACTTACCTCAAAATAAAGAGTTTAATAAAAATATTATGAAGTATACAAGTTGATCTTAAAAAGGGGCTTTATCAAATTAGTGCAAGCAGTTGAACAATGTGTGTTAGGTTGCTTTAGTTATCTTAAAAAAAGTTGCTGATTGTAGCTCAGTTTCTAATGGCAAGGGATGTCAGTATTCTTACCTCAAATCTCAGAAGACAAAGCATTTGTTTTTCATTGGAATCTTGGGATATTTTAAGCAAAGATGAGCTCTTTTGGCTAATTTCAACGAATTTCCATTTGTATCATCAAATAGATGTTAGGCCACATACATTAAGGACTCGCATCATGGATGTGACACAGACTAGTAAATTCATAAAAAGCAAAATGATAATTTACATCACCTCACCTAACTGCAAAGTCCTGGGGTGGAAAAGTCTGCACCCAAGGCCTTGAACATGGTGTCAGGAGTCACCCCCACTCCCTCCAGTGCCTCCCCTATGTGTCTTCTTATGGACTCTGATTCTGCAAGGTCAGGTGCACATTCTGGATCCATAATTGCATTTCCAGTGGCTGGAGCAGCCCAGCCAGCAGCCTGGTCCCAGTGTCTACAGCTGTGGCAAGGAGGCAGGCCTGTGTTGGACAGACCTACTTGGTTTTCCAGAAGGAAAAGACTGGGCACCTAGGTCAGTACCTATGAGGTTGATGCTCAGTAGAAGCATGAATGAATGAATGAATGAATGAATGAATGAATAGATAAGCCACCTGGGAGAGGATTCTGGTTGAAAAATTTTTTTTTTCATTTCAGTATAAGACCCACAAAACACTGAAAACAAAAGCATGAAATGCATTACTTTTTTTTTTTTTTTTTGCGGTACGCGGGCCTCTCACTGTTGTGGCCTCGCCCGTTGCGGAGCACAGGCTACAGACGCGCAGGCTCAGTGGCCACGGCTCACGGGCCCAGCCGCTCCGTGGCATGTGGGATCTTCCCGGACCGGGGCACAAACTCGTGTCCCCTGCATCGGCAGGCGGACTCTCAACCACTGCGCCACCAGGGAAGCCCCATTACATTTTAATATAATCAGGATAACCTGAACTCGATTGTGAGTGAAATTATCTGATTCCAGGGTTGATATTCCTCACTACTCTGTCTAGTTCAGTCCAAATCCCTTGAATGGCAGCTTTGAAGCCATTTTCTCATGTTCTTTGTGAAATAGGAATGGGGATTATGACCTTCTGTATAAACCTGTGTACAACAGGCAGTGTGCATGCATGTTGATGCCAACCTTCCATCCTGTGAGTTTAATAATTCTGACTAAAATGTGCCAAATCCTTTGGGATGTTTCATTCTTCACTCAAAATATCCATATATATCCTGACAGGTTCTCATGACAGCCAAATATCATGTCTTTCTTACTTTTTCATCTTATGACGATTTCCCTGGTGGCCACTGTAATGCTACTTGCAGTTAATGAAAGGGTATGAAAGGGCTTCTAGAAGGTGACATCTGGGATTATTATGTCGTGTACCTTCAGTCCAATGACAGTTAACTCTGGTTTCCCAATATTTAGGTGACCTCCTGAAAAATCAAAACTGGATAATTTTAATTAAAACAGTTTGATAAAATTCATCTTAAAAATTTGAAAGAGGAATGAGAGAATCTTGATGTCTTGAAATAAAAGAAAATGTTAGGGCAAAAACACTGGCCTTGGACAGACTAAATAGTCCTGTTTCACAGATTTCCTGTGATTTTGCTTGACATGGCCCATGACACATCATCCCTGAACAAGTGATCTTGAGATTCTATTAAGTTTTTGTTTTTGTCTTTCAAAGTATTGTTTACTGTCTAGAGAGAATTTTGCTTTGCTGCTTTATGTACCAAATAACGGAAATATTCTTTCTTTAAAGAAAGAGAAACCATGACAAATTCGTTGAGCCTGGAGTTTAAATATAGAATTCAAATGAGTAAACTCTTGTCCTAATCTACTTCAGACCTCCTGAACCGTTCATCAGACCTTAAAATGAACCTCCTGTGGTCTCTCTTGGGGGAGGGAGGAAGATTAGTGCTATGGCTTTTCTCTGGTTTTATAATGAAGATGTTCTGAAATCCACTGAATTTCATAGCTCTGTTCAAGATTCATTTGTATTTGCTGCGAAATCAACCAATCTTAGAAACCCATGTCACTGTCATCTTCCTCCACAGTTTTGATCTTTTCCCATGGGATCAGGAGACACTGAACTTCAGTGAATTAACAAAAATGCACATCAGAGTTGCTGGATTTTCCCCAGTATTGTTTCTTCCAGCCTGAACTTTGTCAAAAGAGTCATCCTGGATTCTAAAACTTCCCCCTTCCCATGGCTTTATGGGCATCCAGTGTACAGATGGGTATACATTGTACAGATTTGCCAGTGTTATGGGAGTGAGGGGTATGTTATGAACTGTAAGCAGAAAGTAGCCCTCTGCACATTCGTGAATGTTGCCTGCCCAAACACCAAGGGAGACAAAATTGCAGAGAGAACAAACACTAACCCATTTTTATTCAATTCAAAATTAATAAAAGGTAGTAAGAATTGCATTGCTTTAAAAAATGTCACAGTACATTTAAAAATACAGAGAAAAATTTGGAATAACTTAAATGTAAATAAATTTTTCTGGATCCAAAATAACACAATGAGCTCTAAACAAGAATAAGTTGGGTTTATGTATATTACCACAAAAGAGTGACAATGGTCTATAGTTAGGTGAACTAAAAGCATGACGTTGTACAGCAGATCTCTAGAACTTATCTTGGAATATTGAATTTTTGGGCACCTCCTTATTAAGGCTTCTATCATATGCCTCCTGTTTGCCTATCCATTCTCCTCTTTTGCTATTATGACATTTCCCCCCACCCCTGCCCTCCATCATCTTTCTCTCTCTCCCTCCTTCCTTCCCTCTTTCTTTCCTATTCCAGCCATATTAAAATTCCTATAGCCTAGAAGTCATCGTGCACCCTCTTGAAACCTTACATGTGTTCTGTTTTCCCTGTTTGGAACATACAACTTTGTTCCTTCCTTTTCTCCCACATCTCTTTTGCCCAAATAACTTTTTCATCCTCTGATCTCAGATACAATAACAGTGCCCTCTGTGGTTTCCCCATGATGCCACGTGGCAATCTGGTTTCTCTCTGTCCTTCCCACTAGCCAGGGTCTCCTGGATCTGGTTTCTCTCTGCCCTTCCCACTAGCCAGGGTCTCCTGGATGATTCTGTATTCACCACTGTTTCTACTGCATCAAGCATAGGGCTGGGCTGTGCATAAAGAGCACTGAATGGAGGAAGGAAGGAGCACATCGGATCAAGTCAGTCTCCTGATCAGAGCTCTCCCAAGGTTTCCTATTCCACCTAGAATGAAACCTAACCTTCTTTTCAGTGAGTGCAGTGCCTGCCAACCACTATACGCTCTTTCTTCGTCCACTCTGGGCGTGGAGCTCGTTTCTTTGTCATCCCGCTCTACACCATGCCCACTCCCACCTCCTAAGGGCCTCAGCACCAACTCCTTCTCCTGAAAGAAGTAGAAGCTTTCCTTTTTGGTTAGATCTCAGCCCAGAGGTCACCTTCCCTGACCCCTGCTCCATGCTACCCTGCTCTGACTCATGTGAGCCCTGGTGACAGATGTTCCTTTCTTTTTATTTACTTGTTCTTTTGTCTGTCTCTCACCCACAACCTGAAAGATCTCTCTGTGGACACTCATACTGTGTGTTTTATCACTGCTGCCTCTCTTAGAAGGAGACCTTGCCCATCAAAAGTTCTCAGATATTACTGACTAAATAGGTGAATGAATGGAGAAAGGAATATTCATTTTCTCATCCTGCTATAGTTTAACATGAAGTCTTAGGTCTTGAGAGTAAAAGAAAAAGCTAGAGGTAGGCAAACTGACAGTTGAAAAATGGGAGCTGATAGTCTGATTTTGGGCCGGGGGAAAGACCAAAATCGGTTTAGATAAAATAGCTGGGAGGACATAAGCAACATCAAGGATTTTGATAAAAGTTACAGCAATATATCTATATCCACCAGAGTTACTGTTCAGCATGACAATTTTGAGTTATTGGGGTGAATTTAATTTCAGATCAATAGTCTCTATTTTGGAGAGAGAAGAGTAATATTAGAGGTGGAAATGCCTAACGGTTAAGAACCAAATTAACATGGCTGTGAGTTTGGCCAAGGTGACCAGCTGTGGAGCAGTGTGTGTGTCACCTCACCTCTGTAAGCTGCCTTTTCCCTCCCATCCACAGGTGAGCATCCACTGTCCCCTTCCTTCCTGTACTATCACATAGGACTCTGGGAAAGTTTAACGGGAGAATGGCATTAGGGCGTTTTGCAGGGCCAGCATCTTAACAAATTTGAGTAATTGTTTATTCACTTAAGTAATAATAATAATTAATGATTTCTTAAGAAGTTTTTCTGCCCCAAATGTTAACATGTAGAAAGATAGAGTATATTAAGGCTAAACTGCAGTTCTGAGAACAAGCCACTTCCCAGAGCATCTCTCCTAGAGAGACCAGCCCTTCTGCATGAAGTTCTCATGTGCATATATACCACCAAGCTTTTGACATTTTTAATGGAAACACTTTTGACATTTTTTATTTTTTTTGACATTTTTGACATTTTTAATGGAAACATTTTTAATGGAAACACTCAAACCATTAAGCTAGAATGTGCTGTCCATGATTTCACAAATATTTAGTTAACAATCATGGGAATTGTACCTGGCAGTGTGGCACAGAAACAGTTCAGCACGTGGATGCACACATGTCCTGGGCCATCAGTAAATATAACAATCTGTGAGTAAAATGTGACTGACCCAGAGCATCTGGGCTACCCTAGAGACCACTTCAGGCACTTATAAAAATAATACTGTCCGTGACTATAGTCGAGGTTTTTGGCCAGCATCTAATGTCCAAGAAACCCCTGTCTTACACTAAAACCCAAGTTATTTTTATGGCAGGTGTCACTGATGGGAAGATAGAAAAGAAAGTAGAAATGGCAAGAGGTCCTGCAACACATTGTAAAATCCTGCCTTGTTGAGTGGCAGGTGCAGCCACCGTAGCTATTCTGCTGTAACCTTCTAGAACACTGTGAATGTCAGGGTAATGGGAACCCAGTCATGCCTCCCTCACACCTCGGTTGCGACTCCTTACTTTCCAAAGCCTCGTCTTCTCTCTCCTTTCATTGAATCATCACTAACTCTGGGAGAGGAAGTCACACCCTGCAATCTCATATTTTATGTTGGATGAAATGAATCTAGGGTGACTTGATCAGAATAAAAGACTATTAGGAGCAGCCTTATTAAATTGCTATTTTTGTAGGTTAAAAAATGGTCTGATAGTTCAGCATTTCTCTTAGGTGTTATGGCCAGTCCCTGTTAATTGGGAGGCAACCTCAGGTGTAACACATTAGCCTGTATGCTCCCAATAGGTTGTACAGCTGATTCAATTAATGACTATTAAATGTATAAATTAACTGTACAGGATCCTAAAAGCAAATAAAGTAACTAATTAATAAGAAAAAACCCAAAAACAACCTAGTCATCAGAACAATGGACTTTCATATGCAGATTACCGCAGCAGTGTGGGAAAGCAGCCCTTAGGTCTGCCCTCTAACTTCAATTATTTCTGAGGGATTAAACCTGTTACTTTTGCCAAACATGGTTAAAATGAGCTATGAGAAACCCCCTGAAGGTTTTAATGCCGTGTGACTTCACTCTGTGCTCATTCCTTAGGTCTGGGCCTGGATGCCAGACCATCCGAGGATTAATTAGCACACTGGCCACAGGGGGCAGAGCCTGGGGAGAGTAGGGAGCTGCCAGGGTCTCTGCCTCAGCTGCATCACTGAGCCTGGGGAGGATCATCCAGATGCCAGGCCCAGACCCTCTGCTCTGCCTGCCAAGGCCCTGGTGGTGTAAGCCAGCTGGCACAGAGTGTGCGCAACCCTCGAGTTTGCGGCCAGTTAGTTGCGCGAAACACTTTAGGACCAGGGGTTGGCGCAGGAGGCATTTCTCGAAGGAGCTGTTGTCTGACCTGAACCTTGCCAGTTCTGCATTCTCAAGCAGTGTCTGATGCAGCCTGTCCCCTCCCTGGGGGAGTGAGGTACAATGGCACACTTGGGTAGAAGACCCAAAAGCTAACAGAAGGAAGCTCCTGCAGCCTTGCTCCCTTTACACGTTGTTTGTGCCCTGTTGCTAATTGAAGATCAGTCTCCTCTCCATTAAATGCGTTCAGTGCACAAAGCAGAAGGTATTTTCGCTTGTGTAGCTGCCTCTTCTTATCTTTAGAGAGAGAAGATGTTCTTCTATCTGTAATACTTAAAAGATTTGCTTTATGTCTAGTAACTTTCTAGGGTGTTTGCCTCAAACTCTTGCTGGGTTGAGCTGGATTGACCTCATTTAGCAGCTAGCTGGGTCTTGGAGGGGAGCATCTAGGACAAATCAGTGTGCCTTGGTTGAAACTGATATCTCATGATCATTCCACTAGGGTAGTTAGAAAGTTGCATGCCTGGCTTTTCCTCAAGGACTGGTTTGGTTTGGGGAACTACAGACTGCCGAGTACCCAAGATAATGGGGTATGCTGTGAGACACTGGGGAGGTGCCTCACGAATGGAGCCTCCTGCTGTACTTGGTTTTGGCTTTCCTTCCTTGCCAGCTGTATGAGCCTCCCACGCCATGGCTTCATCATGTGTACATCTAATGAGCCGTGCATGGAAGCTGCAGGTCTTAGAAGGGGCAATTCACTGAGTGCAGCTCTGACCCAATGTCTGGAGCCCTCCCTGTCATTCTGCTCCCAGGATGCTGCACTGGACCTCCTTGCCCAGAGGTTTCTTCACTCATTTTTGTTGATAATCAAATGTTTATCTATCTATCTATATTTTTTGATGATGCCCAGATCGTGTACCCAATGTCTTACACTTGGATTTGTGTGATCCAGAGTAGCTGACCAAGACCACTCACTCACATTTTCATCATGGACATATCATGTTGGATGAGACTGGTCACATTTGGCTAAAAGCATTTTGACTTAAATAATTTCTAAATTCCCATTCTGGTCATCAGGTGGTGAATGATTAAAACTTGGCAGCTGGGCCTAAGAATCCCAAGAACAATATTAAACAATGTGTAGATTCCTAAGCCCATTGGAGATCTACTAGATTAGAATCTGTCAGCCTGGAGCCCCAGAATGTTTTTTAACAAGTTTCCGGGTACTTCTGTTGTGGTCCGTCCATGAACCTACTATTAGACATCATTGGGATCTAGTACACCCCAAAACTTTTGCTCCAGTCACCCCACAGAAATTAGCGATTCTCCTTGGATTTTTTTGGATGTGGAAGCTTCATGAGCATGTACCTTTTTTTTTTAAACATCTTTATCGGAGTATAATTGCTTTACAATGGTGTGTTAGTTTCTGCTTTACAACAAAATGAATCAGTTATATATGTACATATGTTCCCATATCCCTTCCCTCCTGCGTCTCCCTCCCTCCCACCCTCCCTATCCCACCCCTCCAGGCGGTCACAAAGCACCGAGCTGATCTCCCCGTGCCATGCAGCTGCTTCCCACTAGCTATCTACCTTATGTTTGGTAGTGTATATAGCAGGTACCTTCTGATCTCTCATTACTGTTTCCATTCCAAGCCTTGGGAGCCTGATTTAAATGTATGAGTTATTTTTGGAGTTAAAATATTAAATATTTTCATGGTTAGGAGATGCCTTCTAAAACTCTTCATTTTTCCTGATATTTGACACCAGCTAATTTTAATAGCTGGCTTATCAAACTAATAGCTGTGAAGGACTCCGTGTACAGTTCCCAGTTAAGGATAAAATGCTGTGTTTTAGCCTTTTAGGACACTGGGAAATAAAACCAGGCATTGACGAACATGAGTAGACATTTATGTAGAGACAAAAGTCTGTGAATGGAGACAGTCTTCTAATACAATGCCAAGTTCCTGTCCCTATGTCTGCCCCAAGCCAAGCTGACATCAGGACTGGCTAAATAATTTGCAGGGCCTAGTGCGAAATGAAAATGAGGGGCCGCTTGTCCAAAAATTAAGAATTGCAGGGTGGTGGCCGCAGATCATTAAACCTGGGCCCTTCTAAACATGGGTTCCTGTGTGAAGCCAACCCTGGAATTGGTCTCATTTATTAGCTCTGAGAAATATTTCCTCTTTTTTTACCTGTTTATAAGATGGCTTCAAAAGAGCATCTACATAATAATAAGAAGAAAAGAGTTCTGAACTACTGTACAAAATTTTGAGGTAGGTAGACTCAGTTTTAGGGTTCTGTCTTTTTTTTTTTTTGAACCAGTGTTAAATTTGTTTCTACTTCACTTGTGTGAAAGTTTATCCGACCACTAGAGGTATATCTCTTCTTTACTACCACCCCAGAAGGAGCTTCCATTGGGATCTTTTAAAAAACACCAGCCCCATAATCTGAGATTTCAAGCTGGAGTTGAAGCAGTGCAGTGCCTGCTGTTGTTTAGACATTTCCATTGTCTGAAGTTGAAGGTTTTTGTGGGTGCTCCCCCTCTGTTCGGTGTCACTATCAACAAACGTGTGGAAAGAAGAAATAAGCACAGATGAGGACAAGCTTCAATCAGCTCTGCCTTAATTAGCGAGTCGGTTGCATTTGTAGCACAGGCAGAATCAATTAGGGAGCTGGGCTAGGAGACAGCACTGGCCCTGCCATCCGCCCAGCCTGGAGAATGTACATAGGTGGCTCCACCCAAGAGGAAGAGATGCTGTCCCTGGCCTCCTCCTAAACAAGGCTCCAAGACTGCTTATTTCACCCAACTGTTTTTAGTTCTTTTATTTTCCAAGAATTCCTCCTATCTGCCAGGCTCTCTCTGCCTCATCTATCCACTCTCTTCCTTTCTTTCAAGGGCCTGCCCCTCTGAGGTGTCATTTTGTGGGTTTTTCTGGTTCCCTTGAAGGCAGGGACCATCTCTTCCACTGTCCCTACTGCTCCAGGTCAAGAGTGAAGCATGCAATGGGCACTTGATAGCATGTCTGTCTGTCGTATGGAGCAACCTGGTATTTCTGCAGATTGAAAGGTGGCTTCAAGGCTGATTCCAAAATTTGGAATTCTTCCACAAATGTGGACATGCTAGGAAGAGGGGGCTCATCTACAGCATTGAGGCTTTGTCTGTGTAATAATGCTTTCATTTTTAACATTTCTTATTATACAAAATAATAAAGAATGTTGATAGGCAAAAGGAAGAAAATTTTAAAAGTCACATGTAATCTTACCAAAAAGAACTCACTATAATACCATTGTGTTTATCCTGAAGGCCGTTATATCAGATATATGTGCTTTAAAAAAAGGTAGATTGTAACTTCTTTAAATGTCTTTTAAAATTAATAGCAAGTTGTGATAACCCTTCTAGTCCCTGAAATACTCTTTACAATATTTTAGATGGCTACAGAGCATTTCAACCTCCTTATTGTTGAAAATATAGTTTGCTTTCCTTTTTTTTGCTCCTATAAATAATGCTGTAATAAGCATCTGTGTATAAATATTTGCATATTTTCTTGATTAATTCCCTATAAGAAATTCATAGAATTGAACTTGGGTCCAATCATATTTAACTTTTGCATTCATATAAGGCTTTTTATATATTTTAGTTTGTCCATTGATTCAACAAGTATTCGAGTGTCTGCCTTGGGCTAGCTAGGCACCATAAGGGTGTTGGGGCTATAATGTGAGCAAGACAAATGAAGTCCTTTCTCTCATGGAGATGCCAACTATAAATATACATCTCTTCATAGCTGAAGTTTTCAGGGCTTGTCATTGTGTTTGGAATGAACTAAAGCTGTGACTTCTGTCTGGTCTCATATACTACAGTTGATGAAAGCCTCCTTCCTCCAAGAAGCAAACTTGAATCAAATCAAGGTTTTTATAAAGTTTATGAACTTGGACCTTCAGAAATGTCAGAAAGATGTGAAGAGTGAGGGCCTGCCTGTTTACACACACACAACAGCATCTTGCCAGGCAAGACACAAAGCAAGTGCTTCTGTCCAAGTAGCATTTGGACTGTGGCTTTCCTCAGTGTCTGGAAGGTTCTCAGAATTGGCTCCCTCAGAGGCCTCACAAGGAGGATGATGAACTGATAAGGCAGGGAGTCCTCCTGGACCCCACCTTGCCCTGCTGTGCAAAGCTTCTGTGGAGGCACCGGTTCCACTTCAGGTATTTCCAGATTGCAGAGAATATCCAATTCTGTGCTCATCATCATCATCTTACATGGGATAGTTAGTGCTTCTGCCATTGAAATGAGGTTGTAGCTCAACTGACTACCTGGTATGAATTAATACTCATTGTTCACATCTAGGAGATCCATCTTGTCTCTAATTTGGCGCTAGTATTAAACATCTACTACCTCCAGACACTTCAATTTGTAATATACACCGTTAAGGAGAAATGGGGACTGACTCAGACACAGTTCTATCAGGTCTGTACTTTCTCCCCCAAATTGCAAACATCTGGACCTGCCTCTTTAAAACCAGCTTTATTGGGCTATTGTGTTTTCACGTTTGAGAAACACAGTCTGCCTTCCCCACTGGAATCTAATGACAGTCTAATTCACTTTGTGGTAGTGGTGTCACAAGATGTGTACAAGTGCTTCTCTCTGCAGCATGTAGAGGGGGAGCACACGTAGTGAGAAGATAAGAAACAAAGGGTAGCTTTCCCCAGGCAAGAAAAATCACAATATGTCCCTAAAGAGTTAGAGAAAAGGGTTTCTGGAAAATAGGTGGTCCAGGGGGTGGTTTGAGACCTAGCAGAAAAGAAAGCGTGTACCCAAGACAGAAGAGAAGGTAATACTGATGACCACAGCATTTATTGGGTGCTTTATATACATCAGCCTCAGCTTAAGTACTCATGCCCTAGGTCCGTGACATATGTGCCCAAAAGATGGTGTAAAATTAAGCCAGGGGCTTTCTCAAACTCCACTGGAGCATGGGAGAATTATCCCAGGGTTGGGGGTGAAGGAGAGTTTGTTGTCAGGAGGAATTACATCATGATGAAGAGTCCATATTTATGTGAAATCATCTCGTGGCCTAGTATCAGTCAGGTCGGAAGGCAGGAATGGAAATCCTCTGGGCCTCTGACAAACAACCTACTGCAGTTTGGGTTTGGAGCTTGTTGGCGATGGGACCATTGCAATGTGTGAAGGCTTTTTTGGAAATTTCCATGAGGAGTTTGGCGTCAGAATGAGACAGACATGATCACTGGGACACTGCTCCTCTATTCAGTCTGATTTTATATTGACATGAGCAGTATCCCTATTTTAGGAGAAGGCGAGTGGCACCATATCTGTTACCCATAGAGCTGAAGATTGGAGAGCTTCCACAGAGCACTCATACCTCTAGCTCCTTAATTTTAGATTGTCACCTGGTGGCCACAATACAAAGTAACCTAACAAAGCCAAGCATGTTTGATGAACACCTGCTCTCTAGCTATCTATCAGAATTCTGCACTCCCTGGGCACTGACAGATGCTAGGTGTGACCCAGGCAGCAAGAAACAGGGACCTGCACACTTCCCATATCTCCTTCGCTCACATGCACAATCTTGTTCCATTGGATCTCATCAAAAAACATAGATTCAACAGTAAAATTATTAAGAATTTCAAGATAGTGACAGCGTAGCATTAAACCAAGCATGGGCCCTTTGAGCATGGGGCGCTCTGTGGCTGCATATGTCATGTACCCATGAAACCAGCCCTGCATGACATCCCTAGGGCTCTGTATGCTGCATCTTGTCAGGGATGTGGAGAGCTGCACCCTGTGTATTGGAAGGGGCCGATTGCATATGGGTTTAGATATGGGGCTCTGCACTTTGAAACCCACCTTCCTCTTACTTGCTCTGCCATCCTGGGCAAGTATTTCACCATTCTAAGCCTCCATTTGCCTACGTGTAAAATAGGAACCTAATAGTACCTTTTAGGGGTGTTTAGGAGGATCAAGTGAGGTTATGGATGAAAAATACCCAGTGCCCAGCACACAGTTATCATCCGGCCAGTGCTGGCTGCCATTGGAGGAATTGGGTGAGGCAATTTCTGCAAGCCTTCCCATGGCTGCAGCAACCCTTGTCCAGATGTAATGGGCACAAAATTTGGGTCTGCTGAACTCAAGTGACCTGGATGGGCATCATTGATAGGTGGTTGTTAGCCTTTCCCCCAAGTAACCCCAGCCAGGACCACTGGCTCTCAGTGACTCTGTGGATGGGGAATTGTGTTGTCTCCCGATGGCCACTTTATATATTAATCCCCTGCTTTTAATTGGGAGGGCTCAAACATTCCATTATAATTACATAGGGAAAAACATGATTGCTATTATCACAGAGAGAGTTATCAGTATTGGTTCAACTAAATCAAATGCTGGTGGAGGGAGAGGGTTGTTTTCCAGGACCCTCCACTGGCCTGGATGTTGTGACTGTTTCACAGAGATAAGCAGCCTCGCCGTGCCTGCTGGCATCAGGCATAGGCAGCCGTGGCGCTCGTGCTGGTTCATCTCCCCAGGCTTTAAGCTGCACTAATTGCTTTGGAAGCGAGGCCTTCTCCTGAGCAGCAGCATATGCTGCATGAGTGCCTAAAGCAAAGATAAAAAGCCAGCCGCCTCCTCCTTTATTGAAGTTTAATAATAAAATGGAACCGTCACCATTCCCAATAAATGGTTTATTTTAATTTAGAAAAATAATGGAAACTGGCCACCTTCTGGCACACAGTTGTTGAGGACTCTTTTCCTGGCTTGGCTAATTCTGAACCTCCTGTTCTTTGGTAGCTTGCTCTGAAAGACACTGAGGCCTTGGTGTCGGTAAAATCAACCATGTGTCTCTCCATTTAATAAAACCTGGCCCTTAAAGGGTGAAATAAGTCATTTTTCAAGGTGGATTAGACTGTAAAGTTGTAAACCAGGAAGCTGACATAGGTGTTTAAGGTGTAAAGTTTTGCAGGATTTTTTTTCAAATATTTCTTTTAACAAATATGAAATTAAAGTAGTCTCACATGTTTCTGTCATTGCAGTTCTTTCAGATGATTTTTCCTGTAATAATAGTGAGAGGTCAGCTTGATAGCTCTTGCATTAAGAGGGAAAAGAAGGCATAGATGAAGGCAGTATCTTTACTAAGGCTTATAGAGGGGGTGAGTGGCAGAGTGGGAGTTGGAATTCAGGACATCTGGCTCCTGCTTGCTGCTTCTAAGGCACTGATGCTCTCACCTTTCTACCCAATACACAGAAGCTTTCCCATCCCCATTTCATAGGGAGCAAAATTGAGGCCTGAGAGCCAAAGCTACTTGCCTCGGGGTGTCATAGCCGGTAAATGGACTAGCCAGAACTAGGACTCGGTCTCTTGAATCCCAGTTCAGTTTGATTCTTGCGAAGTCCATGGGGTCTATATACCAGTTGCTAACATACAAGTATAATATGATTGTATTAAATATAAACATTTTTGATCTTACAGTAAGTCGCCAGACCTGAGAATAGGAAAAGAAATCTGTATTGATAAGAAGGCTGCAGGGCAGTCAGCCAGGCCCCTTCATTCCCTTTCAGACACTACCCTTGGAGTGCACACAATTAGAGTTCATCTTCAGCAAATTACTCCAGGCCATGGGGAGCAAAAGCCATGGCTGTTCCATCCATGTGCCCCACGAGTGTGCTGTGTAGGAAGTGCCTGTCTTTGTCTGGCATGGGTACTCAGACAATGTGCAAACCAGGTAATGCAATGACAGTGATTAAGAAGGGGAGGAGAGGGGCATAGATGAGATGAGAAGGATCATTGTAATGCAAGGGGGTCTTTGGGGAGGTATTGTCTCAGCCAGGGTTATTGTGATGGGCTTGGTCATCAAGGTCCTTTGGATTGAGTGGCCTGAATACAGCTAAATCTGGTCAGGCAAAGAGGCAAATTTATTGACTCGCTTACCTGAGAAAACTAAGCATGGCTGGATCTAGGGGCTCAAGCCATGCTGTCTTGACTGTATCTCACCCCCTTCCATTGTGGGCTCTGTTCTTCTTGGCTGTTACCTTTATTCAGATGATCTCTTCCTGTGCAGTGGCTGCTGGCAGGACCAGCCTGACTCCCTGACCTCTCAGTAATCTCAATGGAGAGAGTCTTCTTCCTCACGTTCCAGTAGAAGCCCAACTGTGGCCTCTGGGATGGAATTCACAGACTGGACAGGGCTGATCAAAGGGCCCACCCCTTGATCTGGGAAGGAGAGAGAGAGATGTTAGCCTCATCCAATTTATATAAATTATGGGGTGGCGGGGAAGAAGGAAAATCAGAAGAAGGGGAAAGGATGCTGGACAGGCAAAATCACACATAGCCACTGGCCTTAGAGTTTCCTCTGACTCACCATTAGTCAAGAGGAAGGACCAGACTAGCCCTTGTGTCTCCAGGTCAGTATTATCCAATAGAACTTTATGTGATGATGGAGATATTCTTTAATCTTCACAGTCCAGTGCAGTGACCACCAACCATATGGGGCTGTTGAGCATTTGAAATGTGGCTTGTGTGATCAAGGAACTGAGTTTTTAATTTTAGGTAATTTTAATTAAATTTAATGTAAATAGCTACACGTAGCTCATGGCTACCATAATGGACAGAGCAGCTCTTAGTGGAGGTCATATTGCAGGAGATGGTTCCCTGGAAGGCAAGACCCCCTGTCCCCGCTTTGGAGGAGAGTTGGGCTGAGGGTTAAATGCAGAGCGTGGAAGACCAGGATGATGAAGTTGAGTTGGTTTAGGTTGTGGAGTAGGAGGAAAGGGAGTTTGGTTGTGAGGGAGAGGACAGGGAGGAAGAAATAAAGGGAGAAACTTTCATCTGTGACATCATTTGGAAACCTCTAACTTGAGGAAATATTTTTTCTGTCTCATATATGAACCCAGTTTCTACCAGGAAGAAACAAAATCACAATTGACCTTGTTATAATAGCAAATTGAGGGGAATTCCATGACGTGTTATTGCATTTTACTCTAAATGTCCAACAATAAAAGCAACCATTGCCTGAAGCAACATTCTGCACATGACATGCAGCTACACATGGAGTAAAAGAAAAATTGGTGTGTTATTTAAAAAAACTGTAAACTTGTGTGATTGAACACAATTAAATGCAGTAGACAGAAATGACATCAAATGAATAGAACGAACCAAGGCAGCGTCCAGTCACTGGGATGTGAATCTGGGGCCGGTTAAAGACCAGACTTTCTGATGTGCCTGTCATCCTGCTCTGTGTCCTGTAGGGTATGTTGGGGCCACCCTGAGGTGGTGCTTGTCAAGCCTAAGTCCTCTTGGTGGTCACCACTCACCCACAAGTCGGGTTTCCAAGGGTGGAGGTTCTTGGAGAAGGCAGACTGATTTGCTCTGATCCCCTCTTGCCCACCTGCAGCGGGATGCATGGGCTTCCGCAGATTCAGTCAGTTTCCTAGGTTTGTCCACCGAGTGCTCATGGAGAACATGCCATGAGCTCGGCATCCTGTTGGGCCTTAGGCATCAAGCAAGAATAACAGAGAAGCAGGAAACTTGGTTCCTGGATGTGTGGTTTGCCTGGGTCCCTGGTCCTCAGCATGCCACTTGATAATCACCTGTAGACTCAGCTGCAGCCCAAGTGCAGGGATTAAGAGCAACCATACTGGAGACAAACTGGCCAGGTGTATGTCAAGCTCATAGCCAGTGCCTGGCATGCAGGCTATCCCCCCCACCCCCCACCAAAAAAAAAAGAGCAGCAGGTGTGTAGTGGAAAGAAGGAAGGCATGAGAGCCGCTGAAGCCAACCTGGGTAGAACCTGTGCCAGGCAGCTTGGAGGTATGTGAATTTAGGCGCAGTACTGGACCTCAGTCTTAGCATCTGCAGAGTGGGATGATGGAACTTCACAGGGTTGTTGTGAGGACCCAGTTGACTGGTGTTTGTTAAGGACCTAACACAGAGCAGGCTTCCAGAACCGCGGCTGCTCTGGTAAGCATGAGATCATGGTTGCTGGAAGGGTTGGACCAGGGAGGAGGTCTTGTGGGTGGTATGAGGATCCCCAGGGTGATTTGCCAACTTCACATCCAGCTTTGATTCATGTTAGGCTTAGGTGTCATTAAAGCTGATCACCAGGGCTTCCCTGGTGGCACAGTGGTTAAGAATCCGCCTGCCAATGCAGGGGACACGGGTTTGAGTCCTGGTCCGGGAAGACTCCTCATGTCGCGGAGCAGCTAAGCCCGTGCGCCACAACTACCGAGCCTGCACTCTAGAGCCCACGAGCCACAACTACTGAAGCCTGTTCTCCTAGAGCCCATGCTCTGCCACAAGAGAAGCCACTGCAATGAGAAGCCCATGCACCGCAACAAAGAGTAGCCCCCACTCGCCACAACTAGAGAAAGCCCGTGTGCAGCAACGAAGACCCAACACAGCCAAAAATAATAAATAAATAAATTTATTTTTTAAAAAATAAGTAAAGCTGATCACCATAAGGATCCCACTCAAGCTTTCCAGTCCAGTTTGCCAGCAAACCTGCAGTCCATCCTGATGACCAGAAACCCCAGGCAGAGCAGCATCTTAGAACCATCAGTCATGTCCTAGGATCAGTCTCTATGATGCTTCGATCACTTTCGGAGTCCTCAGGCAGACACATTATGAGTGGGTGTCACCATGTGGATGCTGATGGCACACTTGGAGCACTGTTGGGTCTCAGGCACAGTAGGAGAAAGGAAGCCACTCCTAGGCCAGGACGTCACTGGCAAACCTTTACCACTAACCCAGCCCTCTTGCCCCTCTCCCTCCTAGTGACTTTTCCAGCCATTTCCCCAGCAGACAAGGGTATAGATGCCTTTGGAAAGAGAATAATTCATTTCAATAGAAAAGATACAGTTTTGGAATGGGTCAGTTGGAAAGTGATGCCAGGTGCTGTGTTGCTGTGGACATAGGCTTTGGGCCAGTGACCATCATGTACATTCCTGTGTACCTGGGCATGCACCTGGGCCCGCTCTTGCCTCTTTGTTGGGAAGCAGAAATGTTTGGGTTTCACAGTCACTTTCTTTGTCCCCTTTACTTTCCAGCTAATGCTGGGCTTCTGTGGAACGGACATAGCAGGAGGTCCTGGGGCTGCTCCTGAAGAGGCTTCTTCCCATCTGCCTGTTCCTCGAAGCCCTCTCTATTTGTAGCCTGGATTTCCTTTCCATAGTCACAGTTCTCATGCTGTGATCCAGTCTCTAGCCTCACTCTTTGGCTCTTTGGAGGTGGCTATTGAGCACCTTCTGTGTATCAGAAACGTGGTAGATGTAGGGGACAATAGACAACCAGACATGCCATGTCTTAGGAACATCACAGTCTTAAGTGGGGAGGGAATCTAATCAGGCGATTACACACCTGAAGTGCTAAGTGCATGGTGGATCTGAGCCTGGTGTGCCAGCCTGGGCTTGCAAGGAAGCATTCCAGGCTCTCAGGTGGGTGTTCTGGGAAGGTTCCCAGGGCAGGAGGGGGTGACGTTCAAACTGAGACCCCAAAAGTAGGTAAGAGAGACCATCACGATGGGGAGGGGAGGGCAGAAAATGGATGGAGAGTGTGTTCCCAGTGGAGGGAGGGCATGCATGGAGTCTTAAAAAATCATCAAGAGTGGGAAAATAGAGGGTGGGAGAGTGGAGAGTCATGGGAGATGAAACTGGAGAGGAAAGCAGGAATTTTCAACAAATTGCATACTTTTCACCAAAATCTGAACTACTTTTCCCCTAAAATGTAATCAAAGCTAAAAAAAATACACATGGAAGGTAAATTTTATATTGAATATGTTCTTATGTTTTGAATTTGAAAGGCAGAAGCCAAATTATGACCATTTGGGTCTGAGAATCATTGGTTTTGCCTTGGCATGTGCTTGTTCATTCAAGGTTGGTGTTTCATATAACAGGACAGATGCTAATGGATTTTTTTGCTTTGCTGTTTCAGCACTTCAGGGAGCATCTAGACAAACTTTTTGCCAAAGGAATCGGAATGCTGGATATAGCTCTGAATGAGGCCTTCAACATTCTCAGTGATGTAAGCTCCTCTTTGATTTGCCTTTCTTTTCTCCAGGAGAATAGATGGGATTTTTTAAAAAGTTGTGGACCAGCATTATTGTTAGCCCTGGCTGTCACTGAGCAGTATTCACAGGCATAGAATGTGGGGAAGGTAAGGCTGGCCATATGAGTGATCTGGTGAACCAGGTCCACCTGGTGAAGCCATACCAGCCCCCTGCTGGGCAGAGTTGATGGTGCAGTCTGGTCAGGGGACTCACCTGACACACTCATTGACTCTGGGGCTGTTAGTGTCTCAACACTAGAGCACCATCTAATGCAGATTTCTTTTCACCTGAAAAACTCTCAGTTTCTTCATGGAGTAGACTCACTTCTTACTGTGTCACACTGAGTCCCTGCCTGTGGCACTGTTCAGAGGGAGAAGGGCTTCTCTGTGTGGTGTTTAGGGAGTGCTACAAGCTCTACCTATCCCTTCCTCCAGCCCCCTGGAGATTCACAGTACGCAGTGCACACTCAAGGCTTCAGTAAGTACTGCAAAAAAGAATGCCGCTTCACCTGCTGTCTCTCCCACTTCTTTGAACAAAGAATCCTTTTTTCAAGTAGCACCTGTTAACATCCTGTGAAATATGTTGGGGAAGCTTGGGTTGGTTATTCTTCCCCTTGAATGCAATTGTGTTAGGCTAGAACAACATGCATCTTTGTGATCTTTTTACTCTGGGAGGGCAGTAGGAAAAGAAATGACTATATTAATGCAGGTTCTGTATCATTTATTTAACTACTATATATTGCATGCTCTTTAGTGTCAGACACTGGGAATAATACACCAGTGAACAGAATAGACAAAGGGTTTGCTTTAATG
Organism: Aethalodelphis obliquidens; assembly: GCF_003676395.1. Classification (NCBI taxonomy): domain Eukaryota; kingdom Metazoa; phylum Chordata; class Mammalia; order Artiodactyla; family Delphinidae; genus Aethalodelphis; species Aethalodelphis obliquidens. The sequence goes on from NW_020837966.1 coordinate 3,589,304, forward strand.
GACCTAACATCCTACTGAAAAGGTCAGCAACCTATGGCCCAGGAGACAAATCAGCCTGCATCTTGTTTTTGTAAGTAATGTCTTATTGGAGCACAGCCATGCCCACCTGATTATGTATAGACTATGGCTGTTCTTGCACTACAATGGCAGAGTTGATTAGTTTCAATAGATACCATGTGGCCTGTAAAACCTAAAACATTTACTATGTTGCCCTTTACAGAGGTTTTCTGACCCCAGTTCTAATGGGAAGAGACACATGAAGTGAGTAGTCTTAAGGAGAACAATAGCACCACTGTTTCAGTGTGATAGGACTTGCTTCTTTACACAGTGAGGTCAGGGAAGAGCTCTCTGATTATGTGATGTTGGAGTAGAGACCTGAAGGAAGTGAAGGAGCAGCCATAATGGATATCTTGAGGAAGAAATTTCCAACAAGAGGAACAGCAAATGAAAAGGCCCTGAGGCAGGGACGTTTGACATATTTGCAATACAGCAAGGAGACCAGTGTGACAAGAGCAAAGTGGGGAAGAAAGAGTGTACTAAGAAATGAGATCACGGAGGTAGCAGGATCATGTGGACCTAATAGACACTAGTGAGGACTTTGGCTCTTGCTCTGCATAGGATGGAAAGTCATTGGAGTCTGAGCAGAGAATGACACAATCCAACTTGGATTTTAACAGTATCCACCGGCTGCTGTATTGATAAACAAGGACAGTAGCCGGAAGGACATTATCTAAGTGACATATAATGGTGGCTTTGGATGAGGGAGGTAGCAGTTAAAATGTTAAGGAGCAGAAAAATAGAAACAACTCTAGGTATTTCAAACAGCAGAAGTTGAACTCAGAAAGTTGGTTGCACAGGGGATGGAAAAGCTGAGAAATCAAACAAAGAATGAAACAATCCATGGATTAGTACCAGCAGGAGGTAGCTCCTCTCTAGGGCAGGAAGGACAGCAGGATGGAGGGATGCCATCAGAGCCTCCTCATTGTGGCTGTCCAGATGGGAACAAAACCATGGAGGGGGCTGCCCAGCACAAGCTGGAATCCTGGGGAGAAGGGCCTGTCCTGTGGAAGCTAGTGCCTTGGAGGAGATGCTGCTATTGCTGGAAAATGCCCAGGCCCCCAAAGCAGAGAGAAAGGGAGAAATGACTTAGAAATACCTTGGCTTCTCTCTTGTGGCCTTCAGTGTTTGTTCTCCTTAAGACGAAACTTGTCAAAACTGTTGGAGAGCCTGGGAAATGTGGTTTTCAGGAAAAAGACACATGGGGTGGAGCTGAAAGCAAACAAGTGACAGCTATGTTGAGCTGTCGCAGGAGCTGGGAGACCAGCTGGAGGCTCAGAGGCCTCGCCTCTAGGTAGCTCTCTGGGCGGCCTGCTGTCAGTTTCCAGGTGGGCATTCACCCAGCACTGCACTTGTTTTGGTGGTCAGTTATGCCTGACTCCATAACTTGAGTTTTTCCCACTCAGCTACAATGGCCTCTCAAGCCAAGGGTAGGCCCTGATTCTAGACTCTTTTACCAATAATATCTACTCACACATAGAAGGCCATTTACGTCTCAGTCCTGAGCCAGTATCATGTACAACTGCAGAGGAGAGAAACATAAGGAGGGAGGGTGTCATTTCAGCTTCCTTCATACAAATTGGAGGCCCTTCCTTCTCACCTCGCTCCAAAGTGCTGTTGGCTACAGATAATTAGCATTTATGTACAACTCGGTGTTTGGGACAGCGCATGCCTATTAACAGCGTGTTAATAATTAATAAACATAACTGACCAGAGTCAAGGACCAAGTTACATCTTTAAATTCTGCTTTGAACCCTGGGTAGGCACCTTCTCAGGACTGGGAGATGCTGAGCCCTTCATCTCAGCAGGCTTTTGCTAGGGGGTGATATTGAAAGGACTTGCCACATTTGGGAAACTGGTTCTCTTTATTTCTAAATCCTGGTGTCTAGTGCAGGGGGGCGGCTACTCTGAGCTGGGGAGTCCCTTGCTTGGAAATGTGCCCTGCAGATTTCTGTTTTTCCTGTTCTTTGGCAGAAGTGGTAAAGGAGTGGAGAGTTAGGAGACACTTCTTGTATTTAAATTTGTGGCTTCTGGAGTCAGGCAGGCTGGGCTGAGAAGCCTGACTCAGAACTTGCTGTGTGACCTTGAAAAAAACTCTGCTCGGTTTTGCCTTTATTTTCCTCATCTGTAAAATGGGGATAGGAATAGACCCAGCACTGGCCACTTAATTTGTGAAGCCCAGTGCAAAATGAAAATGCAGGCCCTTGTTCAAAAGTTAAAAAGAATTTTAGGAGAGTGACAGCAGAGTGTTCAACTAAGTGTGGGGCCCTGTACAGCTATGCACGTCACATGCCATGAAGCTGACCCTGCTGGATGGGGGCTGAGGATTCAGCATGAGGAAGTGGTGCCCTGCTCCCTTTCAGCAGTGCTGAGTTGGGTGGGAAGTGCCATCTCCGTGACCACAGAGACACTAGGCAACCTCAACTTTTGCCAGGTTGCCTATGGTTTCTAGAAGCAGCTCCCACTCTTGATGCTTTGGTACTACTCCCTGCCCAAATCCTCAGGAATATCTGCTTGTCTTCATCTGACCCTTTCTTCTTTTCCTTGCCCTGGCACCTTTTCTCTCCCCATCCATTTCACTTATCAATTTTGTTTTAAGACACTCCTAAATAAAGAAGATGTGGTACATATATACATGGAATATTACTCAGCCATAAAAAGGAATGAAATCGGGTCATTTGTAGAGATGTGGATGGATCTAGAGACTGTCAAACAGAGTGAAGTAAGTCAGAAAGACAAAAACAAATATTGTATATTAACATGTATATGTGGAACCTCGAAAAATGGTACAGATGAACCGGTTTGCAGGGCAGAAATAGAGACACAGATGTAGAGATGTAGAGACAAACGTATGGACACCAAGGGGGGAAAGCGGCAGGGAGGGGTTGGTGTGATGAATTGGGAGATTGGGATTGACATACATACACTAATATGTATAAAATGGATAACTAATAAGAACCTGTATAAAAAAATAAATAAAATTCAAAAAAAAAAGAGACACTCCTAAGTCAGTGATCCCACTGCATGCCCAGTGGAGTGCTGGTCTGCCACAAGGCTCCGATGTAGGTGTTGTGGTCAAGGTGCAGGATGCCATCCTCCTTTTGGAGACTCACAATACACTTGTGCTACTAGAGGCCTTAGAAGTCCCACAGTGATCAGACCTTTTAAAGTGTGTCTATACCAGCACCCAAACTTATTGACCCAGGAACTCTTTACATCATATTACAACCTCAGGATAGAACCTTGTAGAAATCACAGCTTAGCAAGCACACCTTCAGGCATAATAATATCTTTTTATCCTTTAAGAGGGTGTATTGCACTCCCAACACCTCTAATAGCCAGAGAAATCTCCAACACGTGGATTTTTTCCCTTGAAACCTGGTGAGAGAAGTATTTTTGAACCAGGGAAACCTTCCACACACCTGCTTGCTCTGTCTTCACCTGTAAAACTCCTCTGGGGTCTGGCCAGTCAGAAAGTCTGAGGGGTTGAATGTAAATTCCAGAAAGCGAGAAATGGAAGGAACAAAAATGTTACAAAATGTCCCTGCTTGAGATTCATTGACAGTTGGCACCATATTCTTTTGAGTGTACATTTATCCCAGAGAGAGAAACATTTCCATCCCATCCCTTGCCATTGGGCTTTTAAATAGCCGAACACTTTGAAAAACAGAGATGGTTAATCTCCCGTGAAAATGAAGCTTTAGCTATTTTCCACTTCATCAATATGACCTTTAGTGATATAATTCTCTTCCTGTGTATTATGCCTGCCTTTGCAAGTCAGTATGAAATAAAAAGCTATTTCTTGAACACACAAATACACATTCTCTCTCTCTTTCTCTTACACACAATTTGAAATGACAATTATGGTTAGAGCTTAGAATGGTTCAGAGGTTACTATAACTAAATGAAGTTAATTCTGTTTTGCAATTACCTGCATTTCAGTTTCAGTATTTGCTCAGATGACTTAAAGGCTTTGAAAGGCACGTTCAAATAAACTTCTAAGACCCTTCTAGCTATTGATCTCTGCTGCATTCATTAGATTCACTAAGAACACAGAGCTGGTTTGCTACAGTAGTTAGCATCTACCTTGTCATGTGACAACTGCAATTATATTTTTTGGCGATGAATACAATCTTTGCAGTGATTACCTTTTAAAAATTTTTCTTAGCCAATTAAATAAAATTTGGTGACATTTCAAAGACTGTTAATCACAACCAAATGCTCTAAATGTCAGGATGCATTGAAATTTTCACTGCTAACTGATGAATCACTGAGCTAATTGTAGTTCATCATCAGGCCCTTGTCATTGTTATTATTATGGAAAACACTTCCATCTCTCTCGCTATTCAATAAAAATAAGTTCTAGACAAATATGAAGAGAAGAGATATTACTCATCAAAGCATTTGAATTTAATTGCATTCTTCAAAATTCTCCAACTGCAGATTGCTGCAGAGAAAACCAGGGACTCAGCCATGGAGGAAAGTAATGGTTCTGAGTAAATAGCTCCGGGCAGCCCCTTCTTCCAGTCTGCAGTATTCAGATATCTTTATTTCCCTCTCTTTCTTGCCTTTTGTTTGGGAGAGTTTTTCCAGGATGTTTTCAAATGAGTTATATGAACAACAGTCCCGGGGTGTCCTGATTTTTTTTCCCTTCTGCAGCCTCTGTGACCAAATGCATACATCACTTGTATTCAGTGGCACGTCACTGGGTTTATCCAATGCCGTGAAGGCTGTGTTGTATTGCAGGCTCTCCAAAACATCTCCAGAACAACCTGTTGTTAAGACAAGGCTGCAAAGCTGTTCTTTCTTATTGCACTATGTTGGTAGTATCTTAGTAGCATCTCAGAGAGGAAAGGACAAAGTCATTTATTGAGACTGTGAAAGTCTAGTTGAGGTGGGTCTTCAAAGTGGAGGAAAGGGAAGAGGCTTTGTTGAAACTGGGTACGAATCCTAAGTTATAGTTTAGGATTGGTGGATGCAGCAAGGGGAAGATTTTGAGGTCAGGGTTTCAAAGAGTTTTAGGGTGTAAATTGTCCTTTGATGCTTTCTGTTGAAGAGTTGATGGGTCTTTCAGGAAGTTCCTGGAATAAGCAATAAAGTTATTTGCAGTTTTCATCTTCCTGAGCAAGAGTTTTCTAGAATAGTAAGTTATGTCAATAAAGACAGTAGAATAGGAATTACGTGGAAAGCTTTGTGGTCCGATGGCCTTAGTTCTCAGGTATTTCTACCTACTGATACTGTATCATGGGCCCTGTCTGCTCATTAATTTAAGGGCATCTGTCCAGTCTGAGTTGCAGGAATGGCTGTCAGGGCCAAGACTAAAGTGAGGCACTTTCCAAGGGCACAGAATTTAAGGAGCACTCACTCACTCTCAGGGTAGTGGCCTTGGTGACTGCCGTGCCACCCTGGAACACTGGAAAGGATAAAGGGAGGAAGAGCAGGAGAAGGAAATGCACATTTGTGGAGCCATTGGATTGAGGAATGTCATCTCATCATTGGGACGCCATAGGTAGAATGTACCGAATCTGGGAGTAGATTCTGGAGCCGGACTGCCTGGGTTCAGATCTCAGCTATGACAGATATTAGCTGTGTGATCTTGGGCAAGATAGCTAATCTCTCTGTGTCTCTGTTCCTCACCTGTCAAATGGGGTTAATGATAGTACTTATCTCAGAGGGTAGTAAAGATTAAGTAGGTTAATACTTGTAGCCCAGCATATAATGAACATATAACCTGTGTTGTAACAACCATATAAGCATATTATTGCCATCTTATAAATGGAGAAAAGGATATTCTGAAAAGAAACCTTATCCTAGGCACCAATTTGTGGTGCTGAGATGTGTTTGAGTATTTTCTGCTGTACTATGGTATTCCATGCATGTTTTGAGTTGGTTTTGCGTTGTCCTAATACAGCCATGAGGCAATTCATTCCATCCATCCATCCATTCATCCAATCTGCTTTCAAATTACTGCAACTTCAGACTCTCCAGTAGTATTCTGAGTTCATGGAGACTGGGCGTTACTCTTCGGTGTGAGTGCTTTCTTAGCTCTGGTTCATCAGGAGCCAGCAGCAAATCCAAGGGCTGCCTCCATCCTTCCCTCGTGTCATGGTCAACATATTGAACGTGCCTGTACGTTGTCACTCCATGCCTTTGTACATGCTCTTTGCTCTCTCTGAAAGGCCCTTACCCCAGATGCTCACCTCCTTCAGGTATTACTCAAATGTCACCTTCTCATTGAGGTCTTCCCCGACTATTTTTTCTAAAGTTGGCCCTCTGCATTTTCTATCCCCTTTCTTGCTTTTTTTTTTTTTTTTTTTTTTGACTTAGCATCACCATTATCCAACATACAACATAATTTACTTACAACATAATTTACTTACTTTCTTTGGTATCTCATCAAATAGAATACAAACTACACAAGCAAAGAGATTTTTGTGTTTCATCCTCAGTGCTGTGTGGGCACTTAGGAAATAATTTTACAATAAATGAATAAACTTCACAGATTGTAGTGGTGGGAGTTTTCACTACTGAAGGTTAAAGTTGTTTTGTGTGTTCCCCATTGTCATATAATTGTAGGGTTTTTAAAGGACATTGCTTTGTAGCATTGAATTGTAGCATTAATACCATTCATTAAGGGGATTCTTCACCAGATTCAGGGGAAGGACAGGAGTCTCTGACAACCATAGTCTGGTCACCCAAGCTACCACGCACAAAGGCTGGGCACTTTTGAAATGCTATGTAAAACTGAAAGTTGAAATTTAGAGTTTTGTACCCCAGTGGGCACAATCTTGGAATTTCAGCATGCTATACATACTAACATACATAAACAAATATATAATGTTACATGTTAACAAATATATGTTTAAAACAAACCCTAAAAATGGGGTTCTTACAGTGTAGTCTGAATTGGCACGTTCCTGACTTTATTCTCTATGTGTACAAAACCTCCTTGATTTTATTACATAGCACAGTCTGCATCCATCAGACTCATTCAAACTAGACTCATTTAGAGTTTTAAAGAGATGTTACCTGTCACATATTCTGCTGCCAGTAAATGTGTTTCTAAAAGGTTGTTGTGCCAACTCCTTTGGACTTGTATTCTGAAGTGTTATCCATGCTTGAAGATAAGGGAGGTTAACTGTCCTAGAATCTCACTTCCTGCCTTGTGTGTGTTTTTAGGAATTCTCTTCTGTGGTTCATATTTAGTTCCAGCTTTTCAGAGCAAATACGGAAATCCGTAAGTGGGGAAAGGCTTATCCTGTAGGTTCTTTTTGGTGATGCAGAATGAGCTCTCATTTTAAGAGGCTTCCTAAGCCCAAGATCTCATGCTTCTGAAGTCTCATGGATATACAGAGCCCTCTGATGAGTTTTTCAGTTTGAACTTATTTCTTCCCACAGTTCAACCACACTGGACAAGGAAGCATCTGCAGCCAGGCCATTATGCTCATCACTGATGGGGCAGTGGACACCTATGACACTATCTTTGCAAAATACAATTGGCCAGATCGAAAGGTAAGCCGATGTTGATGGCGTCCATGCAGTGCCACGTGTGGAGAATCTATATTGCATTGTAACCTCCAGATTGTCCATGGATAAGTACCCCATGTAGATTTAATCTCATGATGACCTGTGGTTTCTCAGCCTTGTGTTTTCTGGTTGACCAAGACTGAATACTATGGCTTTTCTTGTTTTCAAAGTGAAACTTCTTTGGCACAGAGAAGAAACCCATGAAGACATGTTCAGTGTGTTCAGTGAAGAGATTCGCTGTGAAGTATGCTTTTGTCCTTAATGGACAGTGCTTCTCTTTGTTTTCCATGGAGCCAGGGCTGCGTGCTGGACCCAGCATCTATAGAATGGTGAAGGCAGCCATGGTGGCCCTGCAGCCATCTCCTTTATGTTTCGATGTTCCTATCGTTCCTTCCTGGGCCCTCATTACCATCCAGAATCTCCTTTCCATCCCCCAGTGCTGTTCCTCGCTCTTGTCAAAGCTTGTTTGTTCTCTATTCAAATTCTTTCTTTGGTTTCCAAGCTAACATTTATTTATCTGATAAACACATATGTTAGGGTATCAGTGACAGATATCAAGGTTTTTGGTCTTTTGAGTGCCTTAACCCAGAGTTCCTCAAGCTGTTAGCCAGTTTGAATTCCCTATGGAGATCTTTTAAATTGTGGATCCTATTGTACACTTAAACAGAATCAAAATCTCTGAGGGTGTGGCCCAGGGTTCTGTGTTTTTAATAAGTTCCTCAAGCGGACACCAATCAGCAGATTAGCAGTTGGTGATCACTATCTCAACTAAATGGTGAAATATGAGCAAGAAAAAGAGGTGTGTCAGAGAGGGTGTTATCCTGGGGGTATCACAAAGGCGCTTTCCTATCCTATGTGCCAGTGGCATTACTCTGACTCTTTCTGTTGGGGCATGAGGCTATCTAGACCAAGTCCATTCTGCTTCTTCAACTCTGTATGTTTAATTTCTGGGAATTGAACTAACCACACCCATGGCAAAAAGAAACAGAAGACAAATGAGAACTGTGCACTCAGCTGTATCCAGAAAGCATGTACCCTTGAGTCAGCGTGAGCAGTCATTGCACATTCTTTCAGTCATTCTTGGTCCCCATGTGTCTCTGTTAGCACAGGCATCTCACCTCACCAAGCATGATTCTGGTGCTTAAAGATACATATATATTTCGTACAACATGGTCCCCAAATGGATGCCTCCCCTATTGCTCAACCTTAGAGAAAACCACCATTTCTGAAGCTGGAGGGAAAACTAGCTGTGCTGGGCTTGCTGAGAGTAGGTGGGACTCTGGCATGGCACCTGCCTGAGGGAGATCCAAGAATAAGTTTGGCTGAATGCAGCTCCCACAATAAGCACTGACTTTAGAGTCCAACTGTTGAATAAGATGGAAGTTCACTATTGGACAAGGTGATTTTAAATGAGATATTTCAGGTGATGATTTCCAGGGACACGTAGAGGCCAGAGTTAATTCCTGATAAATGTATGTGATGCAGAGTGAGGAGGATGCTGGCTATGCTTGCACCCCCGCAGCACACAGCACAACGCTGGGCGCATGGCCACTACCTAATGCACAACCCTGAGGTGTGGCTGAGTGACTGAGGGGCCTGGGGGGGAGGCCACAGCACTAGTAAACATGGGTAGGGCCATGGACATTTTGTGGTCAAATAAGATGTTCACAGATGCTGTGACATCTCACAGCATGTTGAAGGATATTTCACATTATTTAGGACCATCTTAAATAAAAGAAGGAAGTAAAAGGGGCTTTTAATAAGCAGCTACATTAATACCGAATGTATTATCTTGTGAGACTCGTGCTGAATCATATGAATCCCTCTTGCTTGGTGATACTTGATGGATAGCTGTAGCCCAGGAATATTAGAATTTAAACATCCTATCCTTACTTGCTGGGAGAGGCATAGGATGAAGGCTGCAAAGTCATAACTCTTCAGACAAAACACAAATTTCAACATATCTTTCCAAGGGAACAATATTGACTTCAGGCCAGGTGCTTTCTTGGATTAATTGGAACCAGGGTCCTGGAAATTTCAACATTACATTGAAGCAGTTTGATCTACTTATAAAATATTATCAAGCAGAAGCAGACTTTCTTTCTGTAGCAAGAGGGCCTTTATCTATGATTAGAAATTAATAGGAGGATCCCTCCCCTCCTACGCCGTTCTGGAGAGTTCCATGACATTCTTATGCATATACATTCTCTTCTTGATGACTTCTCTGTGAAGGTGCAGGTAATAAATTTACATAAAACCCCAATGTGATTTAGCACTGTGTTAAAGAGATGCTGTGTCATGTCTAAGCTGTCATTTTTCTCTATTGTTTTGAATGTTACTTAGTAGAGGGTTGGGTCATGCTGTTGTTGGCTATCTTCAGGATTACAGAAACAGGAAATGGAGAGAGTAAAATGATCTTAAGGCTGGAACCTGATTCCTATAAAACAGTGATTCTCAAACTTGAGTGAGGATGAGAATCATCTGGAGGGCTTGTTCCAGCACAGATTGCTCACTTCACCTCCAGAGATTCTGATTCAGTAGGTCTCGTGGGGCTTGAGAATGTCCATTTCTAACAAGTTCCCAGGTGATGTGGATGCTACTGGTGGGCGAACTGCACTTGGGAACTACTGTCACAGAAATAGCCCAAGGAATAGGGTTTGGTTACTTGGTGGGCTCTGCCACTTCTGCTTCCCTCTGTTTACCTTTATGAGGGCCTGTTCCCTCAGTCAAATTCAGTGCACAGGTATGTGTTTCTTGGCTCATACTTTGTTTAAAAAATTGTCAATTACTGATCATGATTTTAAAATCTGGAGACAGAATATAAAATTTTAAAGTTTTAGTTTCATAAAGGGGTACACATGGCACGTTGGAGCCAGCATTCTCATATGGCAAAAAACGGCTGGAGCTGAGGAATGGCTGCTCCCTTAGATGGCAAATGCCTGCTCCTTTTGGCCATGGCCTCCATCATGCTCCATTATTTCCTCTCAGCCCACTTCACTTAAATTCTTTACATACCCATAGGTGTAGGGTTCTGGACCACTGCTCTAGATTAACCCAGCCTCTAGGTATTTGTTCCTTTCTCTTAGGTCTGCCATAAGCTTTCCCTCTTCTTCTCCAGCCAGATGCCATCTTGTCTTTACCTGAGTCCTACACTTTATACTTCCTCAGAGCTGTATAAGAGAAGTGTGTAACTTAATGTCCAGTACTGTAATCACTTCTGGGCCTAGTTTTCATTTTCACTGGTTTGGTGAGTTCTTGAGGACAGATTCTGAATCTCTGATCAGTCCACCACCATGCACTCTATTGTGTCCCTGCTGAGAAGTATAGCATTGAGTACTTAAGGGTAGTCTCATGATTCCTGTCCACTGGTGTTTACACCCTGTATAAGCTCCTCACCTTGAGTGTAGTTTGCACCTGTGACTTGTTTCTAACCAATAGAATATGGTAAAGGTTAGAGAATCTTGCAGATGTAATCAAGGTCTCAAGTCAGCTGGTTTTCAGCTAACTAAAAGGATATTATCAGGAGTGGGCTTTACTTAATTGAAAACCCTTGAAAGAGGGATTGGATACTCCCTGGAGCCAGGAGACTCTCCTTGCTGGTTTGATGAAGTTAGCAGCTGTTTGGAGAATTCCATGTGGCAAGGAACTGGGGGCAGCCTGCCTCCAGCCAACAGCCAGAAAAAAGCTGGACCCTCCGTCTTATAGCCACAAGGAAATGAATCCTGTGAACGGCCTGAATGAGCTTGGAGGCAGATTCTTCCCCCGTTGAGCCTCCAGTTGAAAACACAACCCAGTCAACACCTTGATTGCAGCTTTGTGAGACAATGAACAGAAGATTCAGCTAAGCTGTGCCCAGACTTATGACCCACAGAAACTGTAAGATAACAAACGTGTGCTATTTTAAGCCACTGCACTTGTGGTCACTTTTTATGCAGCAATAGAAAACTATCAATATTAGAAGAAACAAGGTGAAGGTAGAAAGGAAAGAGAATCATTTCATGGTAGCAATGCTATGAAACATCTCCAAACTTAGTGGTTTAAAATAACCATCTATTATTTCTTGCAATTCTGTGGGTTAACTGGGCGGTTGGGTCTGCTCCCTGTGGTGTCCAGTGAAGTCACTGAGGAAGCTGTGTTCATGTGTGAGCCTGGCAGAGCTGCCTTGGTTCTCTTCCCTGAGGGCTTTCTTTCCATGCGGTGTCTAATCCTCCAGGTGACCCTGTGAGTCCTCTCTCTTCAGTACAGTAGCCTGGACTTCCTTACAGTTTGGCAGTTGGGTTCCAAGAAAGGAAAGGAGAAGGAAATGGGGAGCAGGCCAGGGGAGCACTTGTGGGTATCATGTTTTTTTGGTTTGTTTTTTTGCGGTACATGGGACTCTCACTGTTGTGGCCTCTCCTGCCGCGGAGCACGGGCTCTGGACGCGCAGGCTCAGCGGCCATGGCTCACAGGCCCAGCCGCTCCGCGGCATGTGGGATCCTCCCGGACCGGGGCAGGAACCCATGTCCCCCGCATCGGCAGGCAGACTCCCAACCACTGCGCCACCAGGGAAGCCCCGGGTATCACGTTTTAATGCTTCCTAATCAGGGCCTTGTGCGAGGCAACTGCTTAATAAAACATAGAATGAGTTGGAAGAAGGAAGCCATTACTGGTGATTTAACTATGAGTCTGTGAAGGCGATATCATGATTGCCTATGCAGTGTGTCCCTTGCCAGCATGTTATTTCTGGGAACAGAAATGAGGAGCTCTTTATTCGTTTATTGGATGCCATTTACTTTTGCCTAATATACATTGGTTAGTGGCTTCATGGCAGCTTACACACTTGGAATAAAATATGAACTCCTTAGTATGAAAGGGACTCATTCCAGGATCTACTTAAGAAATAAAGCTGCCTACATTTCTACATTTAAATTAGAAAAATGGCTATACCTGCCATTTATATAGTTGCTCTTTCAAGTGAACTAAAAAAAAAAAAAAAAAAAAGAGAAAGGTCACAGAATTATTAATCATTACCTCCCCTGATGTGTAAGACAGAGTGGATAGGTAAGAAATTGATAAGTTAGAGATTTTAAAAAGAGGTCGGCAAACTATGGCCTACTGCCTGCTTTGGGCAGTCCTTGAGCTAGGAATAATTTTTACATTTTTAAATGGGGTAAAAAAAAAGCTAAAGGAGAAGAATATTTTATGACTTGTGAAAATTATATGACATTAAAATTTTACTGTCTGTAAACAAAGTATTATTGTAACACAGTTATACCCATTTGATTATATGTCGTCTGTTGCTAAATAGTTGCTAAACCCACTGGGGCTGCACGCAGAGAGTAAGAGGAAAGCCAGTTGTGCAGCCTTAGGACGAGGCTGTCGGGGTGCACCTAAATGATTTTCCTCTTCTAAAAGCACAGGGCAACCTCAAAGGTGAATGCTACTTCAGTTGAGTGTTGTCTGTTTTGTTACCTCCCAAACAAAAGTGGAGGTGGTAGCTGTGAGGCCCCTCAAGAGAAAACCAGGACTCGGGGGCCTTGGAAGACGCCTGGTGGGGCTACAAGGAGGGGTGGACACAAGCAGCTCTTGGTGTGGGGTTAAAGGGAAGCCCTTGATCATAGAATGGTTTGGGGTCCTGGCTTTGGAGCACTTTTGGGAACTGTTGGAAATCTGTGTCCTTTGAACTGGTATCACATCGATCTCTAAGAAGGGGCTCTCTTGGGAGTTTTGCCACAGGCCTTCCTCCCTTTGCACAATTTGGAAGCTAAAGCCTCAATCCCACCGTATCCTAGTGGCCTCAGAGGTACTGAAAGACTTAGCTCTGCCTCGGTAGCTCTGGGGTGATTTTGGAAAGCCTAGGAATCCCTCTCTCGTCATCTTTCCGGGCACAGGTGCCACTCTGGAGAGCAAAATTCCTGAGCTGAGTGAGGAGTGAGGGTTTATCTTTTTTTTTTTTTTTACATCTTTATTGGAGTATAATTGCTTTACAATGGCATGTTCGTTTCTGCTTTATAACAAAGTGAATCACTTATACATATACATATGTTCCCATATCTCGTCCCTGTTGCGTCTCCCTCCCTCCCACCCTCCCTATCCCACTCCTCTAGGTGGTCACAAAGCACTGAGCTGATCTCCCTGTGCTATGCGGCTGCTTCTCACTAGCTATCTATTTTACGTTTGGTAGTGTATATATATGTACATGCCACTCTCTCGCTTTGTCACAGCTTACCCTTCCCCTCCCCATATCCTCAAGTTCATTCTCTAGTAGGTCTGTGTCTTTATTCCCGTTTTACCGCTAGTTTCTTCATGACATTTTTTTTTTCTTAAATTCCATATATATGTGTTAGCATACAGTATTTGTCTTTCTCTTTGTGACTTACTTAACTCTGTATGACAGACTCTAGGTCCATCCACCTCATTACAAATAGCTCAATTTCATGTCTTTTTATGGATGAGTAATATTCCATTGTATATATGGGCTACATCTTCTTTATCCATTCATCTGATGACAGACACTTACGTTGTTTCCATCTCCGGGCGATTGTAAATAGAGCTGCAATGAACATTTTGGTACATGACTCTTTTTGAATTATGGTTTTCTCAGGGTATATGCCCAGTAGTGGGATTGCTGGGTCATATGGTAGTTCTATTTTTAGTTTTTTAAGGAACTTCCATACTGTTCCCCATAGTGGCTGTACCAATTCACATTCCCACCAGCAGTGCAAGAGGGTTCCCTTTTCTCCACACCCTCTCCAGCATTTATTGTTTCTAGATTTTTTGATGATGGCCATACTGACTGGTGTGACATGATATCTCATTGTAGTTTTGATTTGCATTTCTCTAATGATTAATGATGTTGAGGATTCTTTCATATGTTTGCTGGCAGTCTGTATATCTTCTTTGGAGAAATGTCGATTAAGGTCTTTTGCCCATTTTTGGATTTGGTTTGTTTTTTTTTTTTTTTAATTGAGCTGCATAAGCTGCTTTTGAATTTTGGAGATTAATCCTTTGTCAGATGCTTCATTTGCAAATATTTTCTCCCATTCTGAGGGTTGTCTTTTTGTCTTGTTTATGGTTTCCTTTGCTGTGCAAAAGCTTTGAAGTTTCATTAGGTCTCATTTGTTTATTTTTGTTTTTATTTCCATTTCTCTAGGAGGTGGGTCAAAAAGGATCTTGCTGTGACTTATGTCATAGAGTGTTCTGCCTATGTTTTCCTCTAAGAGTTTGATAGTTTCTGGCCTTACATTTAGGTCGTTAATCCATTTTGAGCTTATTTTTGTGTATGGTGTTAGGGAGTGATCTAATCTCATACTTTTACATGTACCTGTCCAGTTTTCCCAGCACCACTTATTGAAGAGGCTGTCCTTTCTCTACTGTGCATTCATGCCTCCTTTATCAAAGATAAGGTGACCATATGTGCGTGGGTTTATCTCTGGGATTTCTATCCTGTTCCATTGATGTATCTTTCTGTTTTTGTGCCAGTACCATACTGTCTTGATTACTGTAGCTTTGTAGTATAGTCCAAAGTCAGGGAGCCTGATTCTTCTAGCTCCGTTTTTCGTTCTCAAGATTGATTTGGCTATTCGGGGTCTTTTGTGTTTCCATACAAATTGTGAAATTTTTTGTTCTAGTTCTGTGAAAAATGCCAGTGGTAGTTTGATAGGGATTGCATTGAATCTGTAGATTGCTTTGGGTAGTAGAGTCATTTTCACAATGTTGATTCTTCCAATCCAAGAGCATGGTACATCTCTCCATCTATTTGTATCATCTTTAATTTCTTTCATCAGTGTCTTATAATTTTCATACAGGTCTTTTATCTCCTTAGGTAGGTTTACTCCTCAATATTTTATTCTTTTTGTTGCAATGGTAAATGGGAGTGTTTTCTTGATTTCACTTTCAGATTTTTTATCATTAGTGTATAGGAATGCCAGAGATTTCTGTGCATTAATTTTGTATCCTGCAACTTTACCAAATTCATTGATTACCTCTAGTAGTTTTCTGATAGCATAGGATTCTCTATGTATAGTATCATGTCATCTACAAACAGTGACAGCTTTATTTCTACTTTTCCGATTTGGACTCCGTTTATTTCCTTTTCTTCTCTGATTGCTGTGGCTAAAACTATGTTGAATAAGAGTCGTGAGAGTCAGCAACCCTGTCTTGTTCCTGATCTTAGTGGAAATGCTTTCAGTTTTTCACCATTGAGGACAATGTTGCGGTTGGGTTTCTCATATATGGCCTTTAATATGTTGAGGAAAGTTCCCTGTATGCCTGCTTTCTGCAGGGTTTTTAATCATAAATGGGTGTTGAATTTTGTCGAAAGCTTTCTCTGCATCTATTGAGATGATCATATGGTTGTTCTCCTTCAATTTGTTAATATGGTGTATCACGTTGATTGATTTGCGTATATTGAAGAATCCTTGCATTCCTGGAATAAACCCCACTTGATCATGGTGTGTGATCCTTTTAATGTGCTGTTGGATTCTGTTTGCTAATATTTTGTTGAGGATTTTTGCATCTCTGTTCAACAGTGATATTGGCCTGTAGTTTTCTTTCTTTGTGACATCCTTGTCTGGTTTTGGTATCAAGGTGATGGTGGCCTTGTAGAATGAGTTTGGGGGTGTTCCTCCCTCTGCTATATTTTGAAAGAGTTTGAGAAGGATAGGTGTTAGCTCTTCTCTAAATGTTTGATAGAATTCGCCTGTGAAGCCATCTGGTCCTGGGCTTTTGTTTGTTGGAAGATTTTTAATCACAGTTTCAATTTCAGTGCTTGTGTTTGGTCTGTTCATATTTTCTATTTCTTCCTGATTCAGTTTTGGCAGGTTGTGCATTTCTAAGAATTTGTACATTTCTTCCAGGTTGTCCATTTTATTGGCATAGAGGTGCTTGTAGTAATCTCTCTTGATCTTTTGTATTTCTGCAGTGTCAGTTGTTACTTCTCCTTTTTCATTTCTAATTCTATTGACTTGAGTCTTCTCCCTTCTTTTCTTGATGAGTCTGGCTAATGGTTTATCAATTTTGTTTATCTTCTCAAAGAACCAGCTTTTAGTTTTCTTGATCTTTGCTATCGTTTCCTTCATTTCATTTCATTTATTTCTGATCTGATTTGTATGATTTCTTTCCTTCTGCTAACTTTGGGCTTTTTTTGTTCTTCTTTCTCTAATTGCTTTAGGTGCAAGTTTAGGTTGTTTATTCGAGATGTTTCCTGTTACTTAAGTTAGGATTGTATTGCTATAAACTTCCCTCTTAGAACTGCTTTTGCTGCATCCCATAGGTTTTGGGTCGTCGTGTCTCCATTGTCATTTGTTTCTAGGTGTTTTTTGATTTCCTCTTTGATTTCTTCAGTGATCACTTCGTTATGAAGTAGTCTATTGTTTAGCCTCCACGTGTTTGTACTTTATACAGATCTTTTCCTGTAATTGATACCTAGTCTCATAGGGTTGTGGTCGGAAAAGATACTTGATACAATTTCAATTTTCTTAAATTTACCAAGGCTTGATTTGTGACCCAAGATATGATCTATCCTGGAGAATGTTCCATGAGCACTTGAGAAAATGTGTATTCTGTTGTTTTTGGATGGAATGTCCTATAAATACCAATTAAGTCCATCTCGTTTAATGTATCATTTAAAGCTTGTGTTTCCTTATTTATTTTCATTTTGGATGATCTGTCCATTGGTGAAACTGGGGTGTTAAAGTCCCCTACTATGAATGTGTTACTGTCGATTTCCCCTTTTATGGCTGTTAGTATTTGCCTAATGTATTGAGGTGCTCCTATGTTGGCTGCATAAATATTTGTAATTTTTATACCTTGGATCGATCCCTTGATCATTATGTAGTGTCCCTCTTTGTCTCTTTTAATAGTCTTTATTTTAAAGTCTATTTTGTCTGATATGAGAATTTCTACTCCAGCTTTCTTTTGGTTTCCATTTGCATGGAATATCTTTTTCCATCCCCTCACTTTCAGTCTGTATGTGTCTCTAGGTCTGAAGTTGGTCTCTTGTAGACAGCATATATATGGGTCTTGCTTTTGTATCCATTCAGCCAATTTGTTTCTTTTGGTGGGAGCATTTAGTCCATTTACATTTAAGGTAATTATCGATATGTATGTTCCTATTCCCATTTTCTTAATTGTTTTGGGTTCTTTATTTTAGGT
Organism: Aethalodelphis obliquidens; assembly: GCF_003676395.1. NCBI lineage: Eukaryota > Metazoa > Chordata > Mammalia > Artiodactyla > Delphinidae > Aethalodelphis > Aethalodelphis obliquidens. The sequence continues at coordinate 3,607,022 of NW_020837966.1, forward strand.
CTTTTCTTTCTCTTGTGTTTCTTGCCTAGAGAAGTTCCTTTAGCATTTGTTGTAAAGCTGCTTTAGTGGTGCTGAACTCTCTCAGCTTTTGCTTGTCTGTAAAGTTTTAATTTCTCCATCAAATCTGAATGAGATCCTTGCTGGGTAGAGTAATCTTGGTTGCAGGTTTTTCTTCTTTATCACTTTAAATATGTCCTGCCAGTCCCTTTTGGCTTGCAGAGTTTCTGCTGAAAGATCAGCTGTTAACCTTATGGGGATTCCCTTGTGTGTTATTTGTTGTTTTTCCTTTGCTGCTTTTAATATGTTTTCTTTGTATTTAATTTTTGACAGCTTGATTAATATGTGTCTTGGCGTGTTTCTCCTTGGATTTATCCTGTATGGGACTCTTGGCGCTTCCTGGAGTTGATTAACTTTTTCCTTTCCCATATTAGGGAAGTTTTCAACTATAATCTGTTCAAATATTATCTCAGTCTCTTTCTTTTTCTCTTCTTCTGAACCCTTATAATTCGAATGTTGGTGCATTTAATGTTTTCGTAGAGGTCTCTGAGCCTGTCCTTAGTTCTTTTCTTTCTTTTTTCTTTATTCTGCTCTGCAGTAGTTATTTCCACTATTTTGTCTTCCAGGTCACTTATCCGTTCTTCTGCCTCAGTTATTCTGCTATTGATCCCTTCTAGAGTATTTTGAATTTCATTTATTGTGCTGTTCATCATTGCTTGTTTCATCTTTAGTTCTTCTAGGTCCTTGTTAAATGTTTCTTGCATTTTGTCTATTCTATTTCCAAGATTTTGGATCATCTTTACTATCATTATTCTGAATTCTTTTTCAGGTAGACTGCCTATTTCCTCTTCATTTGTTAGTGCTGGTGGGTTTTTATCTTTCTCCTTCATTTGCTCTGTGTTTTTCTGTCTTCTCATTTTGCTTATCTTACTGTGTTTGGGGTCCCCTTTTTGCAGGTGCAGGTTCGTAGTTCCTGTTGTTTTTGGTGTCTGTCCCCAGTGGCTAAACTTGGTTCAGTGGGTTGTGTAGGCCTCGTGGTGGAGGGGAGTAGTGTCTGTGTTCTGGTGGATGAGGCTGGATCATGAATTTCTGGTGGGCAGGTCCACGTCTGGTGGTGTGTTTTGGAGTGTCTGTGGGCTTATTATGATTTTAGGCAGCCTCTCTGCTAATGGGTGGGGTTGTGTTCCTGTCTTCCTAGTTGTTTGGCATAGGATGTCCAGCACTGTAGCTTGCTGGTCTTTGAGTGAATTGGTTGCTGGTGTTGAGATGGAGATCTCTGGGAGATTTTCGCTGTTTGATATTACGTGGAGCTGGGTGGTCTCTTGTGGACCAGTGTCCTGAAGTTGGCTCTCCCACCTCAGGGGTACAGCAGTGACTCCTGGCTGTAGCACCAAGAGCCTTTCATCCACACGGCTCAGAATAAAAGGGAGAAAAAGTAGAAAGAAAGAATTAGTAGAAGGAAGAAATAAAGGAAGGAAGGAAGGAAGAAAGAAAGGAGGGAGGGAGGGAGGGAGGAGGGAAGGACAGAAAGAAAGAAAGAAGATAAAATAAAATAAAGTAAGATAAAATAAAATAAAGTTATTAAAATAAAAAATAATTATTAAGAACAGAATTTTTTTTAAAAAGAAAAAAAAACGGACGGATAGAACTCTAGGACAAATGGTGGAAGCAAAGCTATACAGACAAAATCTCACACAGAAGCATACACATACACACTCACAAAAAGAGGAAACAGGGAAAAAATCATAAATCTTGCTTTCAGAGTCCACCTCCTCAATTTGGGATTACTCGTTGTCTATTCATGTATTCCACAGATGCAGGGTACATCAAGTTGATTGTGGAGCTTTATTCCGCTGCTTCTGCGGCTGCTGGGAGAGATTTCCCGTTCTCTTCTTTGTTCTCACAGCTCCCAGGGGCTCAGCTTTGGAATTGGCCCCGCCTCTGCGTGTAGGTCACCGGAGGGCTTCTGTTCTTCGCTCAGATAGGACGGGGTTAAGGGAGCCGCTGATTCGGGGACTCTGGCTCACTCAGGCCATGGGGGAGGGAGGGGCACGGAGTGCGGGGCGAATCTGCGGTGGCAGAGGCCAGCATGACGTTGCACCAGCCTGAGGCGCGCCGTGCGTTCTCCCGGGGAAGTTGTCCTTGGATCCTGGGACCCTGGCAGTGGTGGGCTGCACAGGCTCCCTGGAAGCGGGGTGTGGAGAGTGACCTGTGCTCACACACAGGCTTCTTGGTGGCGGCAGCAGCAGCTTTAGCTTCTCATGCCTGTCTCTGGGGTCCGCACTATTAGCCGCGGCTCACTCCAGTCTCTGGAACTCCTTTAAACAGCGCTCTTAATCCCCTCTCCTCTCGCACCAGGAAACAAAGAGGGAAGAAAAAGTCTCTTGCCTCTTTGGCCGGTCCAGACTTTCCCCCGGACTCCCTCAGTTAGTGGTGTACTAACCCCCTGCAGGCTGTGTTCACGCCGCCAGCCCCAGTCCTCTCCCTGCGCTCCGACCGAAGCCGGAGCCCCAGCTCCCAGCCCCGCCCGCCCCGGCGGGTGAGCAGACAAGCTTCTCGGGCTGATGCGTGCCGGTGGGCACCGATCCTCTGTGCGGGAATTTCTTTGCTTTGCTCTCCGCACCCCTGTTGCTGTGCTGTCCTTCGCGGCTCCGAAGCTTTCCCCCTCCGCCACCCGCAGTCTCCGCCTGCGAAGGGGCTTCCTAGCGTGTGGAAACCTTTCCTCCTTCACGGCTCCCTCCCACTCATGCAGGTCCCGTACGTATTCTTTTGTCTCTGTTTATTCTTCTTTCTTTTGCCCTACCCAGGTACGTGGGGAGTTTCTTGCCTTTTGGGAGGTCTGAGGTCTTTTGCCTGTGTTCAGTAGGTATTCTGTAGGAGTTTTTCCACGTGTAGATGTATTTCTGGTGTATCTGTGGGGAGGAAGGTGATCTCCGCGTCTTACTCTTCCGTCATCTTACCCTCGTCTCCGAGGGCTTATCTTTTTCAGAGTGCAACCTTTAAATAATCTTAAGTGATTTGGAAGGAAGTTGTTGTTCTTTCTTTTTTTCTAAACTACATTATTCCCTTTGACATTCAAAGGATTTTACAAAGCTTTTTTTTAGCCTTCCTTTGAGCCAGTTGAGAGGAGAGGGATTTTTCCCAAGACCACAGGCAGCTGGGAAAGGAGTTAAGTCCCACTGCTCATAGAGGAGGGATCTCGATATTCTCCTCCCACCCGCCTGCACTCTGGCTCTGTCATTCTTCATCCCATAGAACCAGATTAAGGTGGGGGCTGAAAGTGGCAGAGGCTGTTGGAAGGGGATATAACGGGGAGTAGCCAAATGGGGGGGCAGTAATTCATTCATTCAACAGATTTTTACTGAAGGCCCTCTGTGTCCCAGGTCACTGTATCAGAGCCAAGGCGTATGGGGCTGACGTGTAGGCTCCAAGGAGATCTCACAGAGCAGATAACATCACAGATAACAAGTGAGAAGACCAATAATTAGAAACTATGATAAATCTTCTGAAGGAGACAAGCAAGGGCCAGAGACAGAGTAATGGGGTGGCCAGGGGAGCCCTCTCCAAACAGAGTACATGTGGGGAAAGGAGCTGAGTGTGGAATGGTGAAGGGAACAGTATTTTCAAAGGCCCTGAGGAGCAGAAGTTGGGTGTGTGTGAGGAGCTGGGTAAAGAGCCGCTGGCTGAGCCTGGTGGGCCGGGGGCAGTGACATGGGTGGTGGGGTACTAGTAGGACAGGCAGGGCCAGCTCCTCTGGCCTTTGATGGGCACAGAAGGAGTTGGGATTGTGCTACAAGGCTAGTGGGGAGCCATGGCAGGCTCTTGAGCAGAGGCAAGGCACGAGCGGGTTGTCGTCAGAAGCTTTCTCTGGCTGATGTACAGGAGTCAACCTATGAGGCGTGGCCCTGGGCTGGGCATGTGGTTTGGGTACTGGCTCTCCTCATTGTAAATAATTTCAATAGAGGGTGGTCTAGGTAGTAGACTTTTTAAACTTCCTATGAAAGTTCCCAGATGCGCCTATTTCTTACTGCTGCTTTACTTCAGGGCTCAGTCTGGTGGTTACATTTCTCTGTCCCCTTCCTCCCTCCCTCCCTCCCTCTCCCTCCTTAACTGAAGTCACCTTTGGTCTGAAAGTTTTGGGTGAGTTTGTGTCGTTGCTGTATTTTCTCAAGGGTGATCAATCCTACAGCTGTCTTAGAAAAATAGCAGGAACATTCATTTCTCGTGGTCAGTCAGTGGTATGACAGGAAAAGACATTTCCAGTCACCGTGGTAAGAGCTCATGCAGGCCCTCCTCACCGCTGAAGGGAGAGTCGAAACGGTTCGCTGCCTCCCGGTTTAGTTTTAATTACTTCTGCTGCTATTAGACATCTTGTGACTCCACAAGAAGAACATGACGAGACAAGTTAGGAACGAAGCCTAGTGATGCGTGCCTGCTGCCAGCCATTGAAAAAGCACTTCTTGTCTGGGTCTCAGAACAACCGCGTGGGCACCTGCCCCACTGCCACCGGTGCTGTTCCTGTTGGTGGGCTCAGAGTGGGGGCCTTGGCCTCCACCCAGGCTCCGCTGTCTTCTGAAGGCAGGCGGGAGACAGTGCACATTCCCAAGTAACAGCCCCATCCTCCTGGAAATGGCTGTCCCTCCCTGCTCCCCGTGCTGGGTGCAGAGTCACACAGTTCGCTTGCTTTTCTCATTTCATTCTTAGTTCTGCCCTATGGGTAGACACTCTTTATTACCAGTCTTATGTCATAGCTGAGGGAACTCAGGCTCAGAGGGATTAAGCCACTAGCCCAGAAGCCCACCACTCTGAAGCTGCGGGGTCTTTGATCGTCATCCACATCAGACTGTTCACACCTGTGCCCCAAAACTGAGGGGTTCGTGGTTGGGGGGACTTGCTAAAAATGTTTCCTAGGTTCCATTCTCTGCAGGCCTAGCCCTAGAATTAGCGTTTTGATAGGTGGCTCATAGACCCTCCTCTGCTCAGGGAAGCTGGGGCCACTGAGAAATGCCATTCGCCTGGGTTATGTGCCCCGTGGATCAGGCAGGGTCCAATCGGGAACAGAAATCCACTAGTTATTTTAGCAAAGAGTATTTAATATTAAGAATCATTAAGCAGAAAGGACAAACAGTCTAGGATATCATGGCAGTAGCAACTGCAGGAAAAAGCTGCCACCCCTGTGGCTGGTGGGGGAGGGCAGAAGAGGAGAGGGGAAGAGAAGGTCATTATTAAAACTTAGAAGCTGGGAGGAGAGGACTCAAAGGGCTAGGACCCAGACCTCTGAAGAGGACACACCGGCTTGAAGGTGCCGGGGTCTCTGAACCCAGAGGAGGGTCCTGTGCGGCCAGGATCCAGACTCTTGAGGAGGGGGTTCTGGGGTCTCTGAGGGGGATGCAATGAAATGGATTCTGTGAGTGTTGGGAACACTGCAAACTGGATTCATTCACTGCTGTTGGAATGAACCGCCCCTACCGGGGTGAAGAGGCCTCACTGGAGTGATGGTAATGGGGCCAGGAAGCCAAGAGCGAGCACTCGGAGGGAGCAAGTTCCTTCTCCTTCCTTCATCCTTGCGGCCTCCCCAACACTGACCTTTTTGGCAGAGCCTCACTGGAAACAGCTGCCAAAGCAGAAATGTGGTTTGCAGAGCTCCAGCCCCAGTCACAGAGCCCAGGGAATTTGGTGGCGAGACACATTAGCTTATTAACTGGCACACCCAGCAATAAGTGGAAGCTTGATGAATAAGTTCAACATCATTTGCAGGCTATTGACATGTCAAGTTCTTATTTTCTGCATTTTTGTTTCTCTTAGACTACTGAATAGGGCCCCTGGGGAGTAGGCAGGGGTAGGGAAGCAGTGCTGCCTAAAGGAAAGAGGGAGGTATCTGGATGCTGACAAATCTGTTTCCCCCCCATCTGTGTAAAATGGAGGTAATTTCATGTGCCAATTCCTTGTAGTGTTGTTCAGAATTAAAGATGATGTGCTACTAAGCTCAGTGCTGGGCACAGAGTGGGAAGACTGCATGCATGATGCTATATCATCATTGTCACCATGACTGACAACCATTCACATTGTTCAAATCCCTCTGTTACAGCCAAAATGTCGTTGTACTGGATGAATTCAAGATGGTATAGCAATAATTTTTCAGATGTGGAAAATAGAAAGTATTCTTTTATCCTTGAATATGGATCACTCCTATGTGGTGTCTTGGTTGACTTATAAGAAGATTAAACTATTCAGCTGCATTTAAAAAAACATTTCCAGGCCTTTCATTTTACCTGTTTCCTGAATAAATATATATATGCAGTATCTGTTTTACCTAAACTTCTGGCACTTAGGAAAATATACTGAGATACATTTGACTGTTCAGTATCATTAATTAATGATATACAATAGCTAATGTTCTTCAGTACAGATGAGCAGGCTGTCTTGGTGAAACGTAAAAAGGAGATTTGAAAAGTAGTGTTGTTTTATATTATTTGTCCCTTTTCTAGAGTGGCAGTCAAGGCCTAGACAGCCTGGGCGGGTGTCCAGGATATAGTGTTTCTGAGCTGGGTGACTTTGGGCAAGTGATTGACTCTCCTTGTGCATAGTTTCCTCATCTAGGAAATAGGGGGCAAGCACCATGCCGCCCTCACAGGGTTGCTCTGGGAACCAGATGAGTAGCGCCAGAGGCTAGCAAGTCCTCATTTGCCCCCTTCATAAAACTCCCCTCTAGGTGGTTTGGTGGGAAGACTCCTGACAACTGGTCCATGAGACACTGAGGACTGTGAACTTGTTGGCCAGGTAAACAGAAGTCTCTTCCAACAGAGGCTCCTCACCTCGGGTAGCCAGAAGCTGGCCTCCTGGGGGAGCCTTGCTCAGGCTGAGCCCATCTTGCATGTTCATCGTCTCACCAGTGAGCTGTTGCCCCCTTTTCTGCATTTCCTTTGTAGGATGGGCCAAGGAGGGGGCTTAGCAGGGTTGAGAAGAGGGAAAGATGCCCTGGCGTGCTGGGAGTTAGGAGCACCCAGGCATGGAAGCCAGCATGCTTCTCCACCCCTGCCACTCTCATACATGCACATAAATTGCAGTCAAACCACATCTCTTCTTAATTCTCAGGTAGACTGGTTTCATTGGAAGTAGGCATTCCAGAGCCTGTTATCCACACAGCAGCCAGACACTTTGGAAACCGGAGGCATATTGTGCCAGTGAGCCTCCAGACCTCCACTAGCTCCCCACTCTGTGCCAAGTTTAAACCGAAGTCCCAAGAGAGTACCTCAAGGCCTGGTTTGATGGGTGCCCATTCATGCTGACCTCTGCTCCACTCTCCTCTCACAGCCCACTACTCTCAGGCCTTTGGACGTCTGCAATTCCTGTGCTGTCCACCTGGGGCACTCTGCCCCCAGATTTCCACATTGGCTCAGTCCTCACTTTCATCATGTCCTTGCCCAGACAAACCTTTTCAATGAGATCTACCCTGACTACTTGATTTAAAGTTACCCCCAGACAGACCTGACCTCCAGCAATCTTAGTTACTGATTTCCTTTTGGTGATAGCCTTTTCATCTTGTAATGTATTAGATAAACATCACAAGAAAGTAACTGTGTTCATTGTCCCATCCATCAGAAGCAGAACTTGATCCGAAAAGCCCAACAGGAAGAATCCCCAGTCCCAAACCTGACCCTGAGCTTTGCACCTTCTGGTACGTTTTGCTTGTTTCATGTTGATAGGTCTTCATCCCAGAGGAGCCCTTTGCGTTTTTAGCTAACTTTATTGGTAGAGAAATCACCCTTATGCCTCATAAATGAAGCTCCTTCTTCCAGTGGATTTCGGGAAATCCAGTATTCTCCATAGGCTGACCCTTGCATTACCCCTTCAAACATCTGGGATAAAACCTGAGGCTCCCAATGCTAAATAAGTTTGGCCATCGACCTGTTAACAATCCGACTACCCTTACCTTAATGATTTCCATAAAAAAGTACAACGGGAGGAGATTTATAGGGCTTAGCGAATATGTTCCGTTACTGCAGCCCTGCACTTTAGAAACTTCTCTCGTCTCAGAGCCTCCCATAGGAGCCTTTCCACTCCCTCCCAGGGTCTTCACATTAAAGCTGCCTTTGGTTCGTTGTTCACTGTTCCATATGTAGTAACAGATTTGGTCCTATCCTCTTCACTCCTTGGAGATTCCCATCTACAAAACAAAACAGCTGGTGGTGGTGACTGATGGGGGAGACTTGTATGAACTGCATGTTAACTGTCCAGCAGGAAGCTTGCTGCCTGATGTGCCTTATTAGAAAGCAAAGAGGCCCAAGTGGAGGCCCAATCGCATTGGAATGCTAGCTGAACTGGAGACGTACAGGGAGGATTAGCTGCATGGCCCCACAGCCTCCTGGGTCTACATTAGGTCCTGGAACAGATTTCCAAGGCGCCTTCTGTTTTGGAGAGGGTTAACCTGGCTATGGGCAGGGATTTGGAGCCTTTTGGGTTGGAGCCTGAATTTTTGGCACTCTCATCCTTGGTTCTATGAATATGATGCTCAGAACTCATGGAAATGTTAAGGCTTTTAAGACTTGGATCATATTAATTTGCCTTCACATGATTTGTTTCTGTGCCTCAATGGGACAGAGACAAGAAGTGATGGTTTTAGAATTTTGAAGAAGACTTTTCCGGTTTATACTCCAAACGGAAGGATGTCTGTGTGAGCCAAAGAGACACTTAACTGAAATGCGGGTTTTTTTCCCCACAGAATAATTGTCTCAACCCTCCTAAAAATACTGATCCTTTCTCTTCCTCTGGACTTAGGAAATGGCCTGTTACGTGCTTTTATCATTAAAAAAAAAAAAAAAAGGACTAAAAAAGGGGAACTAACCCTTCCAAAAAATAAAAAAAATCCAGCAAGAGTAATCTTAAGGGATGGACAGTTGGCCCCCTGACATCAGGAGAAAGAGGTGGAGCTCTCTGAGCTAATTTATAAAACAGCCTTGTAGCTGTTGTAGCTTGTTGTAGCTCCTTCCCAGTTTTCTTGCAAGAACCATTAGAAAAGTCATGTGGTGGTACCTTGTGGTTAACAGAGGGAAAAGGGACAAACTTCTCCAGGAAGGCAACAGTATGAACGAGTCAGGATCCCTGAAAAGACCTAGATGGGACCTGAGATGTGAGAATGCAAAAGTGTTTGAGAGGAGTCCTCCAGACCTTTCTGGAAGAATCCCTCTCTGTCCTTGCTTGTCTTCACTGACTTAATTTTAAAACTGTAGCTGCAACCAACCACCTTCTGTTCTCTCATTGACTTTGCAACCTGCCAGTTCATGGTGGGGAGCTCTGCGGGCCTCAGGGTCATGAGACCAAGAGGGTGTTAGGGACAATCCAGGGCCTCATGTTGTCCTCAGCCCAGCTGGGCCTAAGGGGCGATGGTGAATTGTCTACCCCTCCCATCACCCAGCTTCTCTGCATTCTCTGTTTGGTGACTTGACCTTCGAGGTGCCAGGACTTTGATCAACCTGTGGCAGAAGGTTTGTGTGAAACCCTTCCTGGCTTCCATTTTTTACAAACACAAATGGGATCTGGAATTGATCCCAGATAATACATCTGCCTCTTAATTTCACTTCAGAAGGGCAGGATGACAAGAAAGGCGATGAAGACAACTAAATGCACTTATGATTTATGCCCCCTGTGATAAATCAATGGATGATTTCTCCCCAAAATGTGAACACTGCCTGGCTAACTCATACCAGCTGATGCATCTGTGAGAAGCATAAGGTAATGGTGGCTGAGCCCCCTCCTTCCCATGTGCACGCCAGGCCTCGAACTCCGTACCCCAAGGATAGGGATGTGGACGTGTGAGGGGGGGTCGTCTATACACAGTTAAGAAGGTGCTGCTTCGCTGCCACCTTTTTTTCTCCCCGGGTCTGTGTTTCCCCTTCTTGTGGCCCTAATGGTACAGCTCTGTTCAGCCTGTCCTTGGTTCATCTCCAGCATTCCTTTCTGTACTGGCCTTTCTCTGTGGTGAATTAGATTTTTCCATTTCCTAAAGGTGATTTGATCAGGCCAGTTCTCACTAGAGTCCCTCAAAGTGAGTGGGGAGAGTGGAAAATCACATTAACTCTTTCACTAACTCCAGCTGCCTGCACTGAATCCCAGATGGCAAGGAGGTTCTGTGTTGAGGGCCAGTTCCAGGCCTTTGTAGGCAGCTCTCTGGAGTGCTAGCTTGGGAAGGGTTGCATGCACCCTTCTGGCTGGAAAAGGGGCAGGGCCATGACCAGTGGGCAGTCTGCTGTGCACAAGAAGGCCAATGGTGGCCCTCATGCACTATGTCCGCCATCCCTTTCCTCTGTGATTTCTTCATATCCCAAAGGCCTCACCTTGCCTTTCTGGACTTGGAAAGCCATATCTACATGTTCCAAAATAGACTGTCATTAGAAATTTTTAAGTCTATGGAACCATTTTAGGCTGCTTGGCAGTCACATAGCAGCTGGATGACTTACTTCCCCACCTTTTTTTTTTTTTTTAAAGCATCGTCTGAAGCTAATTTATCCAGGAGTAACTTGGGCTTTGGGGGAAAAGTCACATTCGTTTTATAAGTTACGTGCAAAGGAAATGAGAGGTTGTGTCTCTCATTTTCCTCTTGTTGAAAATGTCTTTGTTACTCCATTTTTGCCTTTCTTGAGAAACACTCAGGATTGCCATTTAAAGGGTTACGTAACATTATTTTCCTTACCTTGCTTTCTGGAAAAAGAGTGCCAAAGCCATTTCCTGGGCCTAGACTGGGAGATGAGATCCCCTTTAGATGGGAAAAAGCAGAGCAAGGGGGTCCAGAGACTGGCGCTTTCTCCCGGAGGCCAGCACGGTTGCTGAAGTTCCTTGTTGGAGTGAAAGCTCAGCATGGAGACATGGTTGGAGATGGAAGTGCTGGCTGTGGGCTGGGGATTGTGAGGCTTCAGCTGGAGTCTCTGATGCTGGGACCAGATCTCCCTGCTTCATACAGGCTATGTATAGAAAGGGGAAAAAAATGAGCCAGCTAGTACAGGTTGTTTATTTGATGTCTCTGCTTCTACCTCACATTAACATTGCCCCAGCCAGAAATATTATACCTGCAGCTGTGTTTCTGTAGGACAACGGGGATATCTAATAATATATCGGGCTAATCTAAGCTGCCTTTTCTCCAGCGCTGCCCCAAGGGGGAGATATATACTCTACCTTTATGTTATCCAGTGGTACTAATCAGAAACTATTGCTGTGGAAGCAGCTTGTCCTGTTCGGTCCTCTTCTAATAGGAAATCATAAATTAAAACAGAGTTTGATAGATTCTGCTTAATGCCAAAATGAAATCCTCACATATTTTGTTGGCTGTTACATAATCTGTTGACTTCTCAAAGGAGTTCTAATTATGCCTATGGAATAAGCTCAAGATAACGAAATGCATTCACCTCTCTGGCAGCCGTCTATCTCTTAGTACTGAGCTCTGAGTCAGTCCTCTGGGGTTCTCCTTCTAGCTCGACCAACGAAGCTTTATTTACAGCCACAGAACTTGGAAGTGAAATACAAACTTATTTTATATGTACTTCTTTTTTATTCCCGCTAAGAAAATCAGTTTTCCTTAGCTTCATATACTGCGTAAAGAGCCGTGTGTAAAGTAGCTGTATTAATCCCAGAACATTAAGATTCTCCCCCCCGCCCCAGTGCCTTACTAAGGCTCATAATCTCACAAAACTGCCAGAGATAGGAAGAGAATAATGACAAGGCCAAAGGGAATAAGTTCTTTGACTCTGAATTTCATTATCTGTAACATTAATACTTAGTAAAAGAGTTGGAGAGATGGATGGATAGATGGGTGTGTGGGTGAGTGGATGGTTGGATGAGAGGGCAGATGTGTATTTGAACAGATACATGAATTTTTAATCAGAAAGGGATATAGATAGAAAAGAACTAACTCAGAAAAGTCTGCCTTTGGATATATTATTGTGGATTTGATTGTTAGAGAAAATTATGAGGAAAAAGAGGGAATTTATTATTCATAATAAATTAGGTCTAATTAAAAAATAAAGTGGGTCAATCAAACATAGAGTACCTTGAATTCCTATGCTTCTTTCATGCTGTGTCATTAGCATGTGACTGAGAGGGAAAAGACCCTAGTCTTTATTCTTCCTTCACAGAACAATATTAATAGTAATATTTAATCAAGTGTGAACAGCCTGCAGAGTCCAGGAGGCTGGGATCTACCAGCAGGAGTGCTTCTCGGGTGATTGGTCCAACACTGGGGATGGAGAACCATGAAGTCAGAGTGTGGATATGGCTCCGACACTGTTCAAGGAGGCATCCTTGGCCTTTTGCTGTGTTTAATTACAGTGACAAAATCTCAGTCACTGTTTACACAGGCTTATTCCTCAGGTGTAGAAACATACTCTGAGCTCACTTCTGGCATTTGCTTTGCAGCAAGGAGAATCCTTTGTCTTTTAGATTAAAAACAAAGTCATTCTGTTTCTTCTGACTACAAAAGTAAATATCTTCCCCAAAGCTTCACAGATTGCTGTGGTGGTAAATCAGTTTGCCACTTAAGCCACTTGACACAGGTGATGAGGACCCTGGAAGGAAACCCATACCATTGATAAGGAACCACTCAATTGTGTGCTTGCTCTTAGCGTTCCTTCAAGACCGCCATCCTCACGTGGCCTGCAAGGCCCTGCAGGGGTCTGGCGTTTAATCTCTCCCAGGCTTCACTGCAAACGTGGCCTTTTTCTGTGCCAAGATACCTCTCTCCCTACCCCAGAGGGCATTCGCAGATGCTGCTCCACGCCTGGTGATCCTCCTGTTCATTACTCAAAAAAACACACACTTCTCAGATTTTAACTCTTGTCTCCTGTGCCCCCGCCTAGATCATATTCTTTTGTCCTGCTTTCACGTGGGGCAGTATTCCTTTCCTTCTGAGCATTGATGTCTATTTCTTACATTCTCATCAGTGGAATCGTCTTACTGTTTGACTCCTTCATTAAACCGTATGCTCCACACAGTAGAGCAGGACCATCTTCATGGGCTTGCTACTGGCAGTTGCTCAGGGCTCCTCATTCAGAAGGGCTCTGTGCTTGGCTTTAATGCTCTGCTATTGCCATCTTGAAATCCTTTATACTTTTTTGAACAATGGCCCTCACAATTTAATTTTGCAAATCATATGGTAGGTCCTGTGTTGGAGCCATGTGTTTCTATCAGGTTTCCAGCATGTGGTATATGCTCAAGACATATTTTGTAAAGGAATGTTTCAGTGACAAAAGATGGTCTCCTTGCATTAGTGCCTGCAGTATAAAATGCTTAATACCTCATATCAAGTCAGGATGCTATATATTTCCTTGGCAGCTCACTACTTAATCTTATTCTTTTCATAAGTTTGGCAAATGCAACCAAAATTGAATTAAAAAGACATGCATATTTTGCTCTAAGAAAAAAATAATTGATTGTATAAAAGGAAATGTAAAAATGGGCTGGCCTGTTAATTTTTTGTTCGATATTTAGAACTGAAAGGGTAATGTTTAGAGAGCCAAAATGCTAATTGTCTTGCAAAGAGTGCTGTAATAAGCTGGGGCAAACACTGCATTGGAGAAAATATCTTTCAAATGGTAGAGGAAGTTGAAACAGTGACTGGAGCTCCTCTGAAGTAAATATAACGCTTTCCCCTGTGCAAGGCCAAGGAAATCCTGAAATAACAAAATGTCCAGTTTGATCTTTGCCTCATGTAGTTGGGGAAACCTTGCTTTCTCATACAGCAAGCTTGGCCAAATATCTGCTGAGGAGCTCGTGGAGAAATGGCAGGTGTCACCGTTTTGTACAGTGTGCCCATAAGTTTTCTGTCACTTGTCTGAGTTGGACACTTTTTCCCCATTCTCCCTTGCCCACTCCAAAGGTGATGGCTGCAGATTGCAGAGTTGGCAGGATTTTCCAGGCTGTGCTGGCACAAGCTGTTAATAAATTAGGGGCACAGAAGTGTGATGGCAAGGCGTTTCCTCCTGGAGTTCATAGGCCTTCCAGAACATTTATGTCTCATTACAGCCCGTACAGTAGTTTATGCCCTAATAAATCCGAGAGGCTTTGCAGAGATGGGCTGGACCGTAATGAATCTTTCTGTTGGCATTTTCCCTTTACAGAAGTAAATAATGGAGCAAAACCGCCCCATCTGGCCACTCTGTTAAGAGAGAACTCACAGCAGGAGCTGTTTGCTCAAGCATGACAAAGGTCACTGCAAACGTAGCAAGAGCAAGGGGTGGCAGCTAGGGCTGTGAGTGACAAGGTGGAATGAAGCCATTTATGAGCCTTTATCATTGTGATTATAGGCATTAGCTGGACTGCCAGGGTCCTGTTCTCCTTTCCTGTGATGGGCCTTGGGTCTTCACTGATTTTTCACATTTAATTTCCAGACCTGTTGGATGTTTTGCAAGCAGTACAAGTAGACACAGTAGACACACACCTGCAGCATGGCGTGTGGGCCCATTCACTTTGATTTACATTCTATTATCTTAATAAGGTATGCTTTCAGCTAACTGGAAATTGTTGCCAAGTAGAGGAAGGGGAGATCACCTTCTCTCTGCTTCCCTTCACCAGTGCAAAGAGATGTGTGACGAAAGCCAAGTAAATATGGAAATTATTATTAATTATGTGGTGATGGAGAGAAATGCATTATTCTGGCTAGGAAATCAACTTGTCTCTAGTAGAGGTTTACCAGATGTATTTTAAAAAAAAAGTGTATGAATCACATTAAAAACAGTGCCTAGAAATAAGGGATGAATTTGTTTTTGATGTTTGTGCATTTTTACAAGGGAACCCATCCTCCATTTTGGAAGTTAACAAATATTGATCATTTCCTTTGTTTCTAGTAACTGGAATCTGTTTTCGTTGGATGAAAATTTACATCTAGCTAAGTCAAAGACTTAACTTGTTTTTCCCTGCTTTTTTCCACCCTAGTTGGTCTGAGTTCCTGCCCTTTGCAGGGCTGTGGAGAAACTTTGGATGTGCCTGGGCTGCTTATTTGTGTTTACAGAGAGGTTTCTGGGAGCCCTTGGAGGGGAGAGTATATCCAGCTATTTCTGTTCCATAAAGACTTGCCTGGTGCCTCTTCAGTAACCACTTTGCTACTGGGAAGGCAGAGGAGAAGCAAGTGAGGGAGCACATGATTTATCAAAAGTGACAAGGAGAACAGAGCTCCTCCATCAGCCTCAGCTCTACTCATATTTACATAACACCTTCCTTCCAGTGTTTTCCCCAGCAGATGGCCAGGTGAGGTTCATGGACTCTGCACAGAAATACAGCTGCAAGGGGCAGGCACAGGGAATATTTTGGGCTGTCTCCCAGCAGAATTATGCAACAGTCCATGGAGGGAGGGAGGAGGAGGCAAGGAGGCAAGGTTACTCCCTAGCTAAAGAAGTTCTGGAAATGTAGACTCAATGCCAAGTGTGGCTTGCAAATTGGGAGGTTGCCAAGGCCCAGCACCCCAAGACTCAGGGAGGAAGTCAAATCCTCGAGGAGTCAGTAATTGACCATGAGTGGGTCTGCCCATCTGCTCTGCTGTAATGGGAAAGTTAGTGAGACTTGATGGGGTCACAGAAGGACATTAATGCATTGACTGAGATGACTGGGCTCTGCCAAGGGCAAAAAGAGTCTACCCTTCAAAGGGAGCCTCCAGGTAAGCTGCAAGTTCTCTCATCGTCCTGCTTTATCAGGATCCCAGAAGCAAATGAGGCACCTGCTCTGTCTTTGACTTGGCTCTGGGGCTGCTGAGTCTGTATCAGGAGACCACATTTGGTACAGGATGTTGAACACACACAACTTCTTTTTTTTTAAGGTTTCCATTTGAAACCGGCTGAGCCATAGCAGGTAATTAGCACCTTTGCTGTTGGAACAAGTGGCACTTTTATTGGTTGGTTTCTTAATCAGGTTGACCAGTTGGTAGTTCTCGGTAAGAAAGTCGACAGAGAGAGAAGGGGATGCTGTGTGTCCCCGGGGATGAGGCCAAGCTGAGAAAACACCCTGAGGGTCTCAGTTCAGTGCCCCACCCTTACTGCCATGTTCTAACTCTACCATGCAAGTTCTAACCCTGCAAAGGGCTTTTTCTTCCCCTGAGATCCTGGGCAGATCCCAAAACTTGATCATAGATCACATTTCTAGTGTCTAAAGTGCACTGATGTGGACTCTGGCCTCATCTTAGAATAAAAATGAAAGATAAAAAGGGTTTGTTGGGAATAGTCTGTGGTATCCCAGACCTGAATATGTTGGTTTTGTAACTCAGCATCACATTTATGGCTCGGACAGGACTGTGGAGGTATCCTGGAGGTGACAGCTTGACATAGCCAAAGTGCCAGCTAAGCCACTTTCAAACTGGGTGACCTTGTGCAAATGCGTAAGGCATTGGCGCCTCGGTCTCTTGTGTGTGAATGAGGATGTTTGTGTTAACTCTCCCAGGGTTATTCCGAGGGTTAAAGCAGATGATGCATGTAAAGCCATAGCATGGTGGCCTGCGTGAAGTAACTACTCAACAGATGATAACTGTGATGATGAGGAAAATGATGACAACATTGTTACTTTGGAAACCCAGAGTCCAAAGACCTGGGCGCTAGTTTATAGCTGACAAATAGATTTAATTTCAGATGCCATCTTCTGTGGTGTTGAGCAAGATTCCGAGACTGCCTATGGGCTCAGTGAGAGAACACTGAAATCAGTTAGGGATATCTGCCTAATGAGAGAGAGAATCAAGGGTGATGGTGCTATCTCTGATGTTTCACTGCTGCCTTAAATAGCTGTGTAATTTGGGAATAAATTCACCTTTTTTGAATCTATTTTTTTAACCTATAACATGGGAAGGTTAGGCCAGGTCAGTTTTCTTGGAAGTGTTCAGCTGAATGTTAGAAGATGTTGGGGGTAAAGGTAGAAAATATTCTTAGGGTAGGTTTTGGAAATGCTGTGTATAATTTAACAAACTGAGGCAGGTTTCTTTATTGCAGGACTTCTCAGAACCCTTAATCTGCTTGAAAACTCCAAGAAGGGATGTTCTTCCCAAACTTGCTGATCATGAATACATTTATTTTCATAGACTCAGCAACTTGTGAGACTAGTGTTGCACAGAATGGACTTTGAGAAATTAGATCATTCCCAAGGTCCATTCTTTCTCTCCAAAGTCTCAAAATCTGTCTCAAAAGCTCAGATAATTTAATGACTCCCTTTCCCCATCATGAACTTTTCACCTCTCATCGAAATGCAACTTTTTCTGAAGAGCCACGTTTAAATGATGTGGCTTCACACATCATTTAAATGTATGGAACACATTGGTTGGAACAACTTTGAAAAATACCAAAGGTAATGTTTGGTAAAACATTAATCCTTAACGTTTATAAACTCTTCATTCGGAATCTCAGCTTCAGTTGCAAATCATTCTGATGGATTTGGCTCACTCTTTGGCTAAAACACTTCTTTCTCAATGTTTAACCTTCCTGTTTGGACTGGTGTGCTCTGAGGACCAGTCCGCTGAGAGACATTGCACTCTCTCTTCTCCACCTTATATTCCATTTGCCTCCTCAACCTGTCTAGCCTGCCTAAGAGGCAAAGGAAAGCCCCAGTCTGTCTTTACACTTGACAGGCCAGCATCTGTGTCTTCCATGGTAGGTGAGGAATAGCAACAGAAGTGGCCAGGATGACACTGGAAATCTAAAGGTTCGTGTTGATTTCTCATTAATAAATAACTTTCACTTTTGTGCCATCCCCAAAGGTTGTTGAAACAATTTTTTGGTAGCAATAATGCCATGTGGTGACTTTGGGTAATTGGTCTCTTTTAGCAAGCAAAAGCTTAGAATGTGCTTGGAACATAGATATGGCCCCCAGTGTTCCTTTATTCTGCTGCATTATTTCCCCAAAGGGGTCTCACAGAGAACAGGGCCCTTTCATTTATTCATTCCTTTGTTCACAAGTGAGTAAGTAAAAGAGGAGAAGGGAATGTTGGCGGTTAGGAGTGAGAAAGTTAGGGGGATGGAATTTTGATGAAAGAAGTAGGGGAGCTCGTGTCTCTGGAAAGTTGGGCAAAGAACTGACGAGGAGAAAAGTAGGATACCCATCAATGGTGAGGACCCACTTGAGATTTCTAATGATCAATTTAAAGTGGAACTGGTCAACACAGTTATATGTTTTTCTCCAGATGTGTTTAGCTGCTTGGTTAGCAACACAGAGGAGGTAGAAATTTGGAATTAATCAGGGTCGGGGTGCAAGTTGGATGGAAGGAGAGTTAATGCAACTGAGAGTGGATTCAAAGGGAATGAGCCTTGGAATCTCAGGTGGGTAAGGAAGGAAGTGAGGGTAACAGGCAGGTGTTAGACAATGGAGGATCAGCTATTTTGAGGTCCCAGTGGAGGGAGGTGAGCTGGTGGTCTGACAATTGAGTACAGAAAATTAAGATTTTGGAGGTAACTTGGTATTGACAATAATAAAGTATGGACAGTGACAATGATTTTTCATCAGACTAGATAGACCATTCATGTGTCCTCTTGTTGAGGCCATCTCCTGACCTCCTGATCACTCATGAATACTTCAGCATTGGGCTCACTGCCTCTCTCTCCACCATCTTGTTGTCATTCTTTGACATTAACATTGACACAGGTGGATCATCTGCCTTCATCTACTGGAAAAAAAAAAAAATGCAGAATCAAATCTTTTATTGCCCGTCTGACCCTGAATCAGTGTGATAGATATGAGTGAATTTGTTTTTTTTTTTTTGCTGTACACGGGCCTCTCACTGTTGTGGCCTCTCCCGTTGCGGTGCACAGGCTCTGGACGCGCAGGCTTAGCGGCCATGGCTCACGGGCCCAGCCGCTCCGCGGCATGTGGGATTTTCCCGGACCGGGGCACGAACCCGTGTTCCCTGCATCAGCAGGCGGACTCTCAACCACTGCGCCACCAGGGAAGCCCAAGTGAAATTTTTTGTTGCTGTTAATTTAAATTCTAAAACCTATGCATTATGAATGCTTATAACGGTAGGAAGAGATATTTTAGTTCTTCATCTTTCATGTAGGAACAAAAGATAGTTTTATCATGCAAATCACTTTTGTAAGGGTGGGTTGTAGTGCATGATTGGGGGAGGCTGGAATTGTAATATAGCCTCCAAATTCACTTAGAGGCTAAAAAATTGTTTACCAGGAAAAAAAGATCACCAGCTATATCCCTGGATCAAATGTGTAGATATCTTTCACAGAGGTATGCCTTCACACAATTCTGGAAAAGGAGAAGCTGATAATCTTGCCCAGCTCAACGAAGTTTCTCTTCATCTTAAGGTTTTGTTCTGTTGGCTACACAGATGTTATTAATTTTTCAGGTGTGTTTATATGTTTGCAAGTTTCTGAGGCTGTGCTGATGAATGGAGTTTTTATTGAATTTATATGTAGCTTTCAGATAGTAAAAATGTGCTTAGGCTTCTTCAACTTGCCCCCTACCCCCAATCTGGGTCTTATCTGAGGAAACTTATTCTACTGTCCTAGTATCCTTAGCATTTCCCTGATCTGTGCCTCTATATGCTACTATAATTAAAACATTTGAAAAGGGAGAAATGACATTTGTGAGTTTAGTGGCAGGACCACGAGATGCTGGATTCACTCCTCATGGTTTTCCTCTTGGTTGGCAAAAACTGACCCAACAGAGTGGTCCTCAATGTGCATCTCATTATGCCATCTTCTACAGAAAAGAACATTTACTTCAAAACTGCAGTAAGGACCTTTGAATGCTTTGGACATTTCGGGGAGTTATAGCCATTTTGTTAAATCTTGAAAGTGGAATTATAATCAACAGGAGGAAGAGGTGAGAGAGCCCTTCCTCTGGGTCAGTTACTCACTCAGTGTGTAGTGAGCACCCCCTCCCTGTGTGCCAAAAGCTGTGGTGGCCACGAGGGCATAGGGCAACAGCCTAGGGCAGGTATAGGTGCCTCCAAGGGGGAGAGCTCTGCTGTCAAGAGAGAGAACATATCTTTTTTGTTTGCTTGTTTGATTATTATCTAATGGCTTCCCTCCCCGCCAAACCTTATAGCTATATGAAGTTCTTATTTGTAAAATTTACCATTTGTGTTCTAGTTTATAAGACTATAGGGTCCTAGAAACTAAGTGACTTGTCCAGGGTTACAGCACTAATATATGGGGACTCAGAATTGAATCCATGTTGGCATGATTGCAAAGTGTTATGTTTCTACTGTGTTGTGCTGCCTCCTTTTTGTCTTGTTTATACAAAACAACAACAACAACAAAACAGCGCACACACACACACACACACACACACACACACACACAAACACACACACACACATCCATCCCAAAACCCTAATCATATAATAATGACAAAAAAACATATTTCAATATAAGATGAGAAGACAATGGAGAAGCATAATTATATGTGTGGACCAAGAGTTCTTCTATGTTTTATGTTGTTAGAACTCTGAGAATGAAATCAATAAGGGATAAAATTAAAGAAATTTAAGTTCAAAAAACAAATGTTGTTAATGCACTCAGAATGGCCTTTAAATATGCCCTTTTTCATAAACATGTCTGGAAACCTGAAAAAGTAGATTTTTCTTCATCTCACAAGGCTGTCAGTAGCAATTCCGAAGCAGCAGGATTAGGGAGGAGCCAGAGGTGACCAGCTGAGTTGTACACTGCTTGGGGAGACCAAGTTGAGACTAAATGTGTACTTACTGCCCCAAGACCTGCACAGCTTGGGGTCAACCCTGGTGACATCTTCGAAGCTGAGCTATTAATTTTAGCTTCCAAGTTGATTAAATTTATGACAAAACAGCGCAGTGAAAATATGAAAAGTGAACATTGAATCCTGGTTACCTTGCAAAAGCAACTAGATAAAGGATCTTACAAACAAACCAATATAGATTGTATCCTCTTCATTCGCAATCTTTCTGGAAAGTTTCCCTCTGACATGAATAAAAGGGAAAAAGAGAATTGGCAGTTCATTTCTGAAATGGAACACTCAGCATCAGATTTCTCCATGAGTTTCCTAGATGCCACCCACCTTCTCCTGCCTAAAGTTGCTGGACGATAACTTGTGTGAGAGGGGGGCTCCCCACAAAGTGGAGTTCTGAACCCTCTGTTCCCTTAGGTAAGGGCTCTGGAAAGAGCTTCTCTGTGTCGACCAGCTGGCTAGGTCCCAAAATAAAAAACATAGAAACACACACACAAACCAAAACCCTCCAGGTGGACGTGGACAGCAGTATGAAGTACTGGTTATGAGCTTGGATTCAGAGTCCAGTGACCAGCATTTGAACCCAGACCTTGCTACTCACTAGCCCTGAGACCATAGACAAGCTCTCCAGGAGGAATTTCTTCAACTGGAATGTGGAAATAACCAATACTTACCTCAAAAGTGGTGAGGATTAAAATAGTGCACACTATGCACCTAGCATGGTGTTTGGGACATGGAAAGCTCTCCCTCAGTGATTGCTGACATTCTTCCTCTTCTCCCAATTTTATGACTACCACTACCGTCAACATTTATTAGTTTCCTAGGCTGCTGTAACAAAATACCACAAACTAGGTGGCCTTAGACAACAGGAATTTATTCTCTCAGTTCTGGGGGCTAGAAGTCCCAAATCAAGGTATCAGCAAGACCATGCTGTCTCCAAATGGTCTAGAGAAGACTCTGTTCCATACCTCCCTCCTAGCTTCTGGAAACTGCCAGCAATGCTTGGTGTTCTTGGGCTTGTGACAGCGTAACTCCAATCTCCACCTCTGTCTTTACACGGCTGTCTTTCTTGTGTACGTCTGTGCCCAAATTTCCCTTTTCATTCACCTGTCATTGGATGAGGGGCCACCTTACTCCAGTGTGAATGCATCTTAACTCGATTACATCTGCATAGACCCTGTTTCCAGCAAAGGCCAGGACTACAGGTACCAGGGTTTAGGACTTTAACATACCTTTTGGGGATATATAATTCAAAATACAACAAAGCATCTTTATCTTAGGCTTCATCCTGGATCTGGCACATCCTCAGAAGTCACCTGCTTTTCGAGCTGTTGTACCTTCTTCTCTTTGCCCATGAGTGGACCTTGCTGACGGTGTTAACATTTGCTTAGCAATTGCTTCATGAGACTTGTTCTGTCTTGTTTTCCCTTGATGCATTTTGTGGTTTGAGTAGATATTGTAGATATCTGATAAAACAGCAGGAGATACTGTTACCTTCCTCATTTCCTGTGAGGCCCAGAAGACATCATGGAAAATTAAAAACTGTTATTAAATGTTGGTCATATTCAAAAAAATTTCCTCTGTGTTGAGAAGCTCTCAGCTGATCACAGAAATGGTGAGAGCAGTCCAGTGAGCCCAGTCTGATAAGGGTGAGCATTAACTGGATGGCGTGAATCTCAGCCAGATAAGAGGAGGATCTGCAAAGTCACTTCATCCTTCAATCCCTTCTGTTTGCTGGCTGTGATGCATGCTCCCCACCTGCTTGGAGCACAGGAATCTGCAGTGATATCTATAGTCACCTTCAAATTCAGCAAGACAGGAAAGCCCTGATTTTTATTAAATGTCACCTTACGATTTATCAGCTCCTGCATGTGAGTCTGGGCAGCTGGGCCAAATGTGGAAAATGACAGTGTTCTGGAGCACAAAGGCGTGTGGACCGCTCAGCAGCTGGCAGTGCAGAGGGATGGACTCCGGGAGGCTGAGAGGTCATGGACTGGCTCCAAAAAATGAGAAGAACTGAAACAACCAAAGTGAACAAACAAGCAAGCAAGCAAGCAAACAAACAAAATCCTTGAATTGAATGAATGAATCGGAGGTTCTCAAAGTTTTTCTGCAAAATGCCAGATAGTGAATGTTTCATGCTTTCCCGCCCATTACAGTCTGTGCTGCAGCTACTGAGCTCTGCTGTTTTATTCAATAGCATGAAAGCAGCCATAGATAACATATAAAGAAAAGGGTGTGGGTGTGGTAGTGTTCCAAAGAAACTTTATTTGCAAAAACAGGCAGTGGGCCAGATTTGGCTTAAGGGCCATAGTTTGCCAACCCCTGGAATGAGTCAGTCAATTTGATTATTTTCCTTCTGATTTCTAGAAGCTATTTTCTGTATTTTCTTCTGTTGCCTAGAAACTTATTTCCTTCCTTTTTCTAGAAACTATACAGTACAGCGATTAAGAGCTGAATTCTAGAGAAAGAACACCAGGGTTCAAATCCCACTGTTGCTGTTAACTAGAAAAGTAATTGTAAGCTCTGTTTTCTCCTCTGGTAAAATAATGCAATACATATAAAATGCTTAGCATGGTGGCTGACTTGTAACAACTACCTAATAATTGTTGGCAGTTAGCTATGAATACAAACAATTGCAGAATGACTTCTTGTTTGTCAAGGCCACCCCTTTGGATTATTTTGTGTTTTGTGGGGTTGTTTCAGTTGCTGTCACCTGATTATTTCCTCCAGGCCCTCAGGTGAAAATCACCACACTCTCTTCTGTGCTTTCATGCTATAATTATCAACTTACCTGGGCATGCTTGTAGTCTGTGGGATGCTGGAGGGCAAGGTGAGCCCTCGTGTCTCTGTGTCCCACTGCAGCACCTGCCCCAAGTAGTGATCAGCAGGTACTTGCTGAATGACCTGTCACAGAAACACTTCTTACTAAGATGTTGTGAATTGTTTCTATTTCTCATAGCAGGGCTATATTAATTCAAATCAGGAAATAGAGCAATCTCCCTATCTAGCTAGACAGGGTTTGCCAAAATACAACCTATGGGCCAAATCTGGCCTGCCACCTGTTCTTGTGAATAAAAATTTTATTAGAATACAGCCATCCTCATTCATTTACACATTGTCTATGGTTGCTTTTTCACAAAGCAGCTTAGTTAAGTAGTTGGGACAGATACTGTATGGCCCAATAGGCCTAAAATATTTACAGAGAAAGTTTGTTGACTTCAGGCTAACCCTTCCTTAGTACCCTAACACTTGCCATTAAACTGTAGGTGGTTGAGACGTAGTACTTCAGACTCTGTGCACAGAGATGTAAAGTTGTCTGCCAGTATCTCAAGATTCATGGTCAAGTGTTAAAGTAATAGTCAGACCGAATCTACAGACCAACAGGGGGTAGAAGAAAGATTTAATTACTGGGTTTGTGTTTAAATGTCTTCCCAATTTACATTGTATTGGGTTTTGGACACACTAAAATTTAAGCTTAATATTTGGCTGCCGTTCCCAAATTGTATGCCAGGGCACCCGAGGGCATGGCAGCAAAGTCCCAGGAGCTCTGCAGGATATTTTAAATTTCCAAGGGAAGCACAGTAACATTCAACACTGACATTGCATGAATTACTAGCTTCAGTGGATCACACTACTTTCCTTTCAGTGATGTGACATCTTTGTGAGGATGGGATTTTGGCAGTTGCTGTGGCTGAAAAAGCAAGTACCACGTGAAAATCAATGTGGAACAGGAAATGAGGGTGTTAGTACCCAGTCTGATTTCAAGACTTGCAAATTTGTGCCTGGTCCATCAGGTGTAAATATATAGTTGTTGAAGAATGATATAAAATATTATTTTTTCAAATGTCTATTAAGTTCTTAGGGCATAACTACTTAATAAATGAAAATATTAGAATTTTTTTCTGGCGTAGGCTCATGGTGAATTGAGAAAGTTTTGGAACCTCTGATCTATGGTCTTTATAGATGCCAGGAAGAAACACTGAATATATTCTGATATTCAAGTGGGACTTTTCTTTTTCTTGGGAAAACAACTTCCAAGTTTTTTCCTTTAAGGAAATGGAAACTCTGGTAGATAGAAGGGAAAACAGGAAAGAGATCATCTTAAAACTAGCTGGTAACTATATCCAAAAATTTTGGAAAGAATTATTTAAACCAAAAGGAACCACTTTGATTCAGTTTCTTCAATAAATAATAATTTAATGCTTACTATGTGTTGGAGACATGACACTGAGCAGAAAGATGTGTGCTTGCAGGAGTCATTGTAGGAATCATTTTCACAAAGCAACTTGGCTTCCTAAAGTCTCTCCCATACCCCATACCTGGCTGAATTTAATTTTCAAGGAGGTGTTTGGAGCAGTGCCTTGCAATCGGCTCCTCCGTAGAAATCATACTGGTGTAGATACACACAATCACTAGAAAAACTTCATTACTGAGAACGATTCTTCTGTCTACAGGCACCCTTTGTCTCTACACCTTGTCCAACAGCTATTTTTTTAACCCATGAGAAAAACTCGGTGAATTTTTTGTCTTTGGATTGCCATTAACTAAAATGTTCTCACTTAATGATATGCGTGGATTTCCCTCCTAGTTTTATTATCTTTCATGTTGTATAAGCAAATTCTGCTGTTTCATATTTTCTTATTATTTATAAGAATCACCCTGGCCTTTAAAAACAGAAGACAAGGGCTAGTGGATAAATCCTTATTAATGGCAGATATGGCTCTTTGTCCCCAAGCACAGAGTTCTTATTCCTTACTTTCTATTAATTGGTCAGATATTCGTTATAAATATCCTACATCTTCCAAATTGCCTGCTGAGGTTAAGCCCAAATAGAAGCCATTTGTAAAGAGCCCTTAATTTATTTCCTTCTTTCCTCCCTCTTTTACATACTCATTTTTTATTTGTTACCTATTTCACTTTCTCCTTTCCTTTTTCCCTTTTGCTTCTTTCCTGTGGATGTCGAGGAAAGACAGGAAGGAGAGAGGGAGGAGATATGGGGAGAAGGAAAGAGGAAGAAAGAAGGCAGTTTGCACAGCTGTTAAGAGCACCAAGGTTGGATTCAGTGAGGTTTATATTTGTATCTATTTTCTCCCACTTGGCTGCATACACTGTACTTTTCTAGACCTCAATTTTCAGCCTGCATTATATTGACAGCAGAATGGGCTCTAAGGATTGTTGTAGAGACTGAATGAGGTAATAGACATAAAGCACGTGACATGGCTCCTGACACAGAGAAGGCGCTCAGAAGTTATAGCTGCTCTTACTCATGCTAATAATTGTAGTGATAGTTGCTAAACCATGCAGTCAATTTGCTGTCTTTCTCTTGCTTCTCTTAGCAGCAGCATTTGACACGGTTGCTCTCTCCCTCTCCTTGAGGTATTTTCTTTACTTGGCTACCAGGACACTCAGGTCTCTTGGTTTTTCTCCTCTCCTCAGCCTCTCCTTCTCAGTCCCCTTTTCTGGTTCATTATTTATCAGGACATGATGGAACAATTCTGTGTCATTTGACTCTTTTGTTTTTTCATTTACACTGTGTCTAGAATAGAATCCCTGGAAGGATTTTGGCTAGTCTTCTGGAGAAAGCTACCTTTTAGGAATAATATAGCAAAGCCCAACTCACTTGAGGACCTGTCCTTTTTTCTCTCCCTGTGATTGATTCTATTTCATGGTATTGTGTTGCCTACAGATGACAAGAAAGTATAAAGTTTGTGAATTAAGCTTTTCCCTATTTTTGTGATGTGTTTAAAGATGACTTTACAAGTACTGTAACCCTCTACCCTAATGGGTTGGGCTCTGCCAGTTCTTAGGAAGAGAGACTGGATTCCAACCATGCAAAGCCCTCTGCAGCCCTGTGATGGCTTCCGCCGAAGGAAAGAAAATGAAGCCACATCACGGAGCGTTACAAGGCTTTGAAATACTCATGAATAAACATCAGGCCACAGATATGGCCTCCCTCTCAGCTAAAAGTGTGGTCCCACCTTGGGCTGACTCTTCTGCCCTTCTCCCTGGGGTATCCTGTCCAGATTTCAGCGCTGCTGGGTGACTTCCCGAGGGCTCTCAGATGCCACACAAGTAGTGCAACGGTATAATCAGCAAAAGAGCATATTTGGGGGGTTCACTAATTAGCTTCCAGTCACACACGGCAGGATTGTTCAGTTCAGTGAGAAGGGGAAGAAAGAGGGGCGTGTGATGGAGGCCTGGCCGTGTTCCACCTACCTGGCCAGGAAGAGGTTATCAGAACCCCAAAGGAAGGTGCTGAAAGTACATTCCCAGCAGGGAGCTTAGAAAGAAAAGTAATTATACTAATCTGTAGCTCAAAGTCCTTAGTTTAGTAACATGAAAGTGAGCGAATGGTGAATTCCTTCAGACCCCTGTGGCATGGAGAAGGGGCAGCTCTAGGGTGTGTGGGAGTGGGGCTGGGGTTGTTGCTGCCTTTGTGTGTAGGACAGTTTTAAATTGATTCACTGTGTGCTTAGTAAAATGGTCATGTGAGCGGGAGTTTCTTTTAAGTCTCAAGAGCTGATTCTTGGGTGAGACTTCAGTAGAGGTCTCTATCAATCTTTCTGTATCTTTTAGTTTTGACTCTGTATAGCCAGCCTACAAGCTGCCACCATGCTGTTCATCACAAGCAGCTGATAACTGGTTAAATTAGTAACATTAAGTTCTGTCGATCCTGTGGTCACATTTGGTTTCCTTCTCCACCTTTAAGAATTTCTTTTAAGCCAGGTCCGTCTGAGAGTGTTTCAGGAGAGGACACCTCACTTGTCTGCTCTTCCTTGTCCTGCTGCACCTGCACTGCCAGCACCACCTGCAGACGGAGCAGGGGGCATGAACAGCTGTGCCAGTGGCAGGCCCGGGGGCAGCGCTGCAAGCTCATAAGCTCCCTGCTTTCTTTCTACCTTGGTCAGGGTCAGATGACTCTCCAGATAGTAGTTAGAACTGAGCTTGCATTTCAGCTGTGCATACTACCAGAATTTCTTAGAAACTCCCAGGTCTCAGCTCTCTGAATACAACACATCAACAAGCAAGATGAAGTTCAGCTCAGTTACCTGTTCCAGATCACCAACAAACAGGATGGACTACAGCCCAATTACCAGGTTCTTTCATTCTGCAGGCAGATTTGCGTGTCTCTAGCAGCCCTTTTGGAAAGAGTTACTCTTATTCCACAGATGTCTCTGCTTGGCCAAACCTGTTCAACACTAAGGCAGTTATCTATCATCCTCTGCTGAGACTTTACCCAGCAAGGGCCTGAAGGACAAAGCCTTTGAAGTTTTGCTCCCACAAATGAAATTGCCAACTCTTTTAAATTAGGGCTTATAGGTTGGACCGTTGTCTACTAGATATCTGGATTTCATAGACCAGTAAAAGGTCAAGACAAAAATTGGCAGTGTTTTATTTTGCTTGGTCAGAGTGTTAAGAAAGACAAAACAGAACAACCATTGTCTATTATCTATCATCTCATAGAAGAATGGACGTTTTAGCACTAAAATGTGGGCAGGAAATTGTCTCAGAATAAAAGACAGTTCTTTGAATGAAATACATTCACCCTTATGGAAAACTCTGTACACTCTTGCTATTTTACTCCCTTCCCTTGGAATGGTGAAGATGTCTTCTCGTAGACTGGCTGCCCGTCTGTTGCCTTTTGGTGACTGCAGGACCAGTTAGGAGAGGATTCTGTCGGCCTACTGCTCAGATCCTATGATGAGGCTGCTGGGGGATGCTTTACACTCAAAGTGCCAAAACTCACAGACTCAAAGAGCTACTTTAAGAAAGAATCCAAGGTTCTGCTCGCTGGGATGGGTACCTTCCCTCTGAGAGGATCCATTCTGCCCACCTGCTCCTCTGCTTGCTCCCTTATTAATTAGCCAAAATCCTGATGTAGTTTTCCCAGCCTTTTTTCTATGCACATCTTCCTATTACCCACTAGCTGTTCCTAGAGATGAAACCTCAGCTTTGAAGAAACCTTAACTGTTGGATTTGTCTGTTATCTTGATCACGGGGATGGTATCATGGCTGTTTGCATATGTCCAGGCTCATCAAAGTTTACATATTAAATATATACAGTTCTTTGTATGTCAGTCTCAATAAAGCTGTTAAAATAAACTAAATAAAATCCCTTAGCCAATTCAATTGCAGAATAAGTGGAACCTCCTCTTAATTTGCAATTCTTTTATTACTAATATGTTTTCATACAGTCATATGTGTTCCCTTCTCTGTGAATGACTTATCAAGCCCTTTGCCTCCTTTTGTTTTAAATCAAGGAAT
The DNA here is from genome assembly GCF_003676395.1 of Aethalodelphis obliquidens. Lineage (NCBI taxonomy): Eukaryota > Metazoa > Chordata > Mammalia > Artiodactyla > Delphinidae > Aethalodelphis > Aethalodelphis obliquidens. The sequence goes on from NW_020837966.1 coordinate 3,635,954, forward strand.
TAAACCAAAGATGAATTAAATTCATCTTTCTCCTTATCAGTTTGTAAGAGACCTTTTTTATACAACAATATTAACCTTTGTCATCAGCCACAGTATTTTTCTCGCTTTTTTGTTTGCCTTCTGATTTTTATGGTGGCTTTTGCCATGTCAAAATTTAAAAATTTTGTGGAGTCAGATAATTATTTCTTTTATGGCTTCTGCTTTGGCTAAAGTTCCTGAAAAGGACTTTGCTTTCTTATTTCCTCTTCTTTCTGCCTCTCATTCTCTTTTCTCTCCTCACTTCTGGGGAGAGAGGAGGAAGGCATGGCCAAGTCCAGGAGCAGGTGCATTTCCTGTTTGTCATTTTTCTCTCTGGTTTGACTCCTCCACTGCTTTGAGATTTGCTCCTTTTCAAATCTCTGTGCTTCTGGCTTCTAGTGACTCCGTCATTATAAACAGATAAAAATTTTAGAAGCTTCAATGATAGCTGTTGACAGCTGTAGCTTTACAAATAATTACTAGTGTTATCTGTGCTTTGGGCCAGTGCCTCCACAAGTCAGCAGACTCTGGGGACTCCTGTAGCCTTCATGTTTCATCTTGAGATGGTTGGTGAGAAGGTCCCCATTCTGAGAGCAGTGACGTTCTTCATGGCAGGGGAGGAGGCTACTTCCTGCTGCACTGACATTCGGAAACTATTTCCAAGTGCCTATGAGGCTTGATGCTATCTGCAGAACATAGAAATGCATTTGCCATCCTTCATCAGCTCATTTTATAATTCACGTTACTTGCTTTTCCTTGTCATAGGATGTTTCCTTCAGAGATGGTTTTGTTTCTCTGGTTGAATTTATCCAGGCTGTACCTGTCATCACCACATCACTTGTATACCCAGTCTCTCTGTGGTTCCACTTCATGAAAGACCCTGGTTCTCTGTCCCAGGACTAAACTCTCCAGGCAACATTTTAAAGGATGTTAAAATGAGTGTGGTTTCTTAAATTAGCTAACAAGATTGTGTTAAAAAATCATCCTTTCTTACTTTCCATTATCTCTTGGACTGTCTCTTACCCACAAGTTCAGAGGTGTCCAAAGAGTTCTTCTGCTTGGGAAACGCACTGGTGAGAAGCAGTGTTTCTGAACCTGTGATTTGAAGCCTCCTGACTTTGGATTCTCCTGGAGCTCTCTTAAAAAATCAGATGCTGAGAAATGCAAATCAAAACTACAATGAGGTATCACCTCACGCGGTCAGAATGGCCATCATCAAAAAATCTACAAACAGGAAGTGCTGGAGAGGGTGTGGAGAAAAGGGAACCCTCTTGCACTGTTGATGGGAATGTAAATTGATACAGCCACTATGGAGAGCAGTATGGAGGTTCCTTAAAAAACTAAAAATAGAACTACCATATGACCCAGCAATCCCACTACTGGGCATATTCCCTGAGAAAACCATAATTCAAAGTCATGTACCACAATGTTTATTGCAGCACTATTTACAGTAGCCAGGACATGGAAGCAACCTAAGTGTCCATCAAGAGATGAATGGATAAAGAAGATGTGGCACATATATACAATGGACTATTACTCCGCCATAAAAAGATATGAAAGTGAGTTATTTGTAGTGAGGTGGATGGACCTAGAGTCTGTCATACAGAGTGAAGTAAGTCAGAAAGAGAAAAATACCGTATGCTAACACATACATATGGAATCTAAAAAAAAAAAATGGTTCTGATGAACCTAGGGGCAGGACAGGAATAAAGACGCAGACATAGAGAATGGACTTGAGGACACGGGGAGGGGGAAGGGTAAGCTGGGACCAAGTGAGAGAGTAGCATTGACATATATGCACTACCAAATGTACAATAGATAGCCAGTGGGAAGCAGCCACATAGCACAGGGAGATCAGCTCGGTGCTTTGTGACCACCTAGAGGGGTGGGATGGGGAGGGTGGGAGGGAGGGAGGCACAGGAGGGAAGGAATATGGGGATATATGTATATGTATAGCTGATTCACTTTGTTATACAGCAGAAACTAACACAACATGGTAAAGCAATTATACTCCAATAAAGATGTTTAAAAAAAATAAATCATATTCCAAGCCCCAGCCTCAAAGTTTCTAACTCTGTGTCTGGGGTCAGTCCCAGGTATCTGCATTTTAACAGGCACCCAAGGTGAGAATTATCCACAATAAAGGGTGAGACCCACTGCTTTAGAGAAGCCCCTTCATTTGCATACAGAGCCAGCCAGCCCCTCCCTCCCCAGCCTACCACTGCAGGGTTAGCTGTGCCAACTCCAGGGGATGGTTTTCCCCACTGTCATTTCCTCATGAGGATTATGTGGGTAAGAACAGGACCACACCCCCCTCTGGGGTCACCCCACCAGCCCCTTCAGACTCCAGTCCATCCTACTGTGAAGCTGGTGTGTGGCCCTACTGCTTTTCCCTTAACAGAGCCCTCCTGGGGAAGATGTATGGGTGATGAGGGTTTGGGGCACTTTTGAGGTCATGTGGCTCTTCTCTCATGCCTCCTTTTCAGTATTTACAGGTATGTGGAACCATAAAAGAAGTCAAGGGACCAATTCTTGGGCATGGTGCCTAAGTGGATAAGCTTAATTGGTCAGTGCAGTTCCTTTCTCACGTACTCCACCTGGACTGGACTTAGCACATTGGACTTGGGGCCTCACAGGAGAGAGAAGCTCCAGTTTTAACAAGTGATGGAGACACCTCCTGTGGGGAGCCTGACCCCTGGCATCTTCTATGAAATCCCCCCATGAGACTCAAAGAGTCTTTGTGCTTCCAGGGAGGATCTTAATAACCTTAGTTGAATTTCCTCCAAGCAGGTTTTGGAAAAACAGCCTTCTCTTCCAAGGTGGACTCATGGTAGCAGTAGCATCAGCTCTTCCTAATCCCATCAGTTTCAAGGGACAAGTAAAGATTCTGAGTTTGTGGGGAAAAATCCCCCTCCGACCATTTGTATGGAGACCTTGCTCTCAGTTATACATGTCCATTTTCCTTTCTTGGACTCTTCTCTTTCCTGTTCCTACCCTCTACCTGGCTACAAGGTGCCCCACTCTCCCATGTCCTGGAAGGGAATGGAGCAGTTCTCACACTTAACTTATTTTTCATGCATTCCAGAGAGAGGGAGTTGCAGCAAGAGTGCTGTAGGCAAGATACTTCTAGGCCATTCCTAACTACCTTCTATGAATTCAAATCATCCATTTTAATGGATGCCAGAGCCACTGCTGAGAAGGGAGTGAGGGAGGGACGAAGGAAGGATATTTGCTAAATATCTTTAAGCTGGAGCAGTTAATTCATTTAGCCTTTTTCCCTTAGCCAGACTTATTATTTTTTCTTCCAGAGGCTCATTTTGCTGGTAGGCATGGTGATCTGCATTGTTGGCCTGTCATTCATTCTTATTTTTTTAATTATGCACAATCAGTATGTTATCTTAGCAACACTTTCCACAAACAGAAAATCATGTTTGCCCTTTTTGACTCTATACTGTCATGTTTGCTGCTCTCTCCTTACCTTCATTGAAAACAATCAACTGCAAACAATCCAAATAATATTTTCAAGCTATTGTCAGATCATAGTGACAATTGATTACTCACGGTGCTTCCCAGGAAACTGCCTTGTGGATATAGAATTAAATAGCAACAATAGGAGGTTTGTAACCAAGGAGCAGTCTCAGGAATGTGAATAGCAAATTGGGAGCTAAGTTTGGACATCAGGAGCTGGGGGGACGTTTAACTTACTGACATACCGGGATGGTGCTGTTTGTTTGGAAGATGAGTCACAATTCTGTTTTCCTTTGAACTCTCAAAAGAGCTGGCTTCCAGACAAAGGGAAATAGAATACAGCGAGAGTTGTCCGTTTCCATAAACTTTCAACTTGCTTTGTTGCCAGCCCTGTTTTTAAAAGTTGTCTTAGAAAAACATAAGACACGTTTAATATTCTACTCTGAACTATCTGATATTCATTTTGATATGTTTTCGGTCCCTATTGATTTTTAAAATGCTGAACACAAATACTTGACATTCGGGAGGGCAAGCAAAAGATTAAAACAGAACCTCTGCCTCCTGCTTGCCATAGTCTTTGAAGAGATGAAAACCTTCAAGTAAGCAGAATTCTTATAGTCAGAATAAAACATGATTAGAACATTTGGGGAAGGAGATGCGATGTGACTGGGAAAAATGTTAACAGCATAGAAATAATAAAAACATTTGCCTAACACTTTCCATCTCTTATGATGCATTTTATAAATTGATACATGGGCAGTGGCCATTATATATTCTTCTCCCGCCCTGTGTTTTTTCCGCAAAATGTAACCATTTATACAAGTATGAGGATGTGTGGGAGAGAGAGAGTGAAAACTTATACAAATCACCAAAAACCACGTAAATGCAGGCAGTTCAGCAAGACTGGAATGGAAGATTATTGAGACCATAGGAAGGCATTTAGGGTGTAATTACTGTTATCATTTAACAGTTACTGAATGGGACAGTGTGTTTCATTAGAAACAAAAGATGCCGAACTTGCCCAAAAGACTTAAGATGAATATAAGACAGAGGCATCTGGAAAATGACAAAATCAAAGGGTGTAAAAAAGTAGCTCAAGTCATAGGTAGCTGGTGGTTCCTAGTTACCAGTTTTACAGTTTTACTTTTTCCTTTTGACCCCATGACGGCCAGTCTCTGATGCAGCAAGACAGCGATAGGATGCTTGGGAGAAGCAGCAGGCAGGAGAGGACCAGAAGGAGAGGGAGGACTGGGCACAATGCTGGAGGAGTGAGGGAGAATGGGGCTGACACGGGGGTTTTTTGTTGTTTTTTTAATTTATTTTTGCTGTGTTGGGTCTTCGTTTCTGTGCGGGGGCTTTCTCTAGTTGGGGCAAGCGGGGGCCACTCTTCATCGCGGTGCGCGGGCCTCTCACTATCGCGGCCTCTCTTGTTGCGGAGCACAGGCTCCAGACGTGCATGCTCAGTAGTTGTGGCTCATGGGCCTAGTTGCTCCACGGCATGTGGGATCCTCTCAGACCAGGGCTCGAACCCGTGTACCCTGCATTAGCAGGCAGATTCTCAACCACTGCGCCACCAGGGAAGCCCCCTGACATGGGTTTAATAGGCTAGAGAGTATCCCATTCTTGTCGTTATGAACCACAGCCATTCCCTCCTTTGGAAAACAACCTGCTTGCTCACTTGGCCACTGGTTCCATATCCAAATTGCCCAGAAGCCAGCATTTCCTTGTGTCCTCTTTTCCTCTCCCCTTTGTCTTGTGTTTGTCTTATTACCCTTACTAGAGTAGCAGCATTTTATTATACGGGCATACTCCATTTATTGTTGTACTTCTCAGCAGTGGTTCCTTTGAACTGAAACTTTATCAAACTGGATTTGAGTCCTTGCTCTTCTGTGTGCCTTTGGATAAGCTGTTTAACTACTCCATACCTCAGTTTGTTGTCTACGTAAAGTGAAGTTTACAACATTGACTTCATCCTGGGTATGTACTTAGCATGTGCTAAGTAATGTTTGTTGAACTTTCCCTCTATCCCTGTAGGTCCCACCCCCCAGCAAGGGTGCTTATTAGACAGTTTAGACTCTTGGTAAATGAATGACCCAAAATATGCAAACCATCCTATTAAGCATGATGTTACATTGTGTGTTTGTTTTTGTTTTTTTTTTGCGGTACGCGGGCCTCTCACTGTTGTGGCCTCTCCCGTTGCGGAGCACAGGCTCCGGACGCGCAGGCTCAGCAGCCATGGCTCACAGGCCCAGCTGCTCCGCGGCATGTGGGATCTTCCCGGACCGGGGCACGAACCCATGTCCCCTGCATCGGCAGGCGGACTCTCAGCCACTGAGCGACCAGGGAAGCCCTACATTGTGTGTTTGCATGGGAGCGTGTGTGTTTGTAACCTGTGTATAACACAGGCACACACAAGGTTGTCACTGATTGGTTTCCCAATGTAGCAAAACCCATTTCTAGCCTTTATTTTCTACCCCCAACACCTAATCGCAGCCGGGGGCCACCAAGGCTCAGAGAAGCTGACAGATCTGACCAGGCTCATACAAGTTGTAAGTGGTGGAACCAGAATTTGAACTCCCAGCTCACCCTCACCTGCCCAAACCCATGCAATCCCTCAAATGTTTGCTGGGTAAGTGCTAAGTAATCATTCTCATCCAAATGTGGCTTTTCCCACTTATAGGTATTTCTTTGTCTATTTATGTTCTTCAGCCTATTTTCTCTTACTCCAGGGATGAGTATGCTGTCCAATATGGTGGCCATAAGCCACACATGACTATTAAATTCACATTTAAGTTAATTAAAATTAAATAAAATTCAAAATATAGTTTCTGGATCGCACTAGCCACATTTCAAGGTTTCAATAGTTACATTTAGCTCATGGCAACCATATTGGCACAGATGTATAATATTTTCATCGTGGTAGAAAATTCTATTGGACGATGGTGCTCCGTGGTCTACCTTCAATAAATAACAGTCAAGATGCTGAGTTTTTTTTTTTTTTCTGACATACATGGTTATAGCCTTAGTTTTTATAATTTATGAGACATTGGATAAGCAGTTGGTAGAAGAATAGTAGTTACACTATAAAAAGATTAAAGTTTGATTTAATTGACTTTATACTACGTGTTGGGCTGCATTAAAAGTGTTTTCTAGGAGTTGTCTCATGTAATTCTCATAGCAGCCCATTGAGATAGAAGTTATCACTTGTCCCTTTTTATAGGGTTGGAACATCACCTGCTCTTAGTCCAGTGGAGAAACATGGACCTACCTAACACCAGTCCTTTGCACTGCCTCCCTCAAAAGTCATGGCAAGTTTTCAAAAAGTATGAGTTGTCAGTAATTATTCTGAAGGCAGAGCCTGCAGAATTCTCTGTTCTAAATTTAAATGGAACTGAGCCATAGTGGATGAAAGAAGTCAGGTTCTTTTCATAGTGCCTAAGTGCCTCTGGTTCTTAAAAGAAACCAGCTGAAATTTTCTTCTAGGTTTTAAAAATCATCTCTGGTCCTATCACTACCAATGAAAATGTGGACAGCCGACCAAAAAAGATCATCTGATGTTCAAAAGCAGATCAGAAACAAATTATAGGAAAAACTGCTTGTGTCATCAAGGTTTTTAAAACTACTGATCTTAATGAAAATAAAATGAGCCCTACTTTGTGCAAGAAGGCTAACAACTGTTTGCAAAAATATTGCAGGGATTTTGCTGGGTTTCCCTCCCCATTCTCTCCATACCCCAGTATACCTAGCTTAAGGATGGGCTTAAAGGATGGGATTATATGTTGTAAACATTTATTCCCTGTAAAAGTCATTTAAAAGTTTTAGATTGGACAAGGTGTCATGAAGTCTGCATTATTCTTACTAACCTACACAAGATTCATGTCAGCCATTTGGGGCTAGAAGTTACCTTTAAGAATTTTACAGGCTTAATCCTACTCCAACAAAATAAATATAAAAAGAGTTCCTAGATTCTTAGGTGGTGTTAAATTTTCTTCAGAATAACTAGTGTCCATACAATTGGAATGGTGACCAGTTACTCAGGTGTTTTGTTTTAGACAAAAATATTCCTGAAAGTGTGCAGCTCAGTGCTGGGCATATAGCAGGGATTTAATAAACATTTGTTATCCTCTGACCAGGTTTTGATTGGAATTACCTAGCACTCCTATATGAATTTCCCATCACGGCAAGGGTCTCTTTTTCCTGTCAATATTTAGGAAGAAGGTGCCACATGAAAAGCAGTAGAGTTTACACATTGTTCACATCTCTGAGGTTTTGTCCTGAGTGTCACTCACACTCTAAGTCGGAAAATGTTCAATTCAGAGAGCTCAGGATGGACCCCAAAGGAAAGCGATGGTTTGATAAGGAAACACAGGCTTTGGGATGTAGACAGAGATATTAATCAGAAGTCACATTTGTTTGCAGCACTTTTAACTACTCAAGGAATCTTGAAGCGACTTAATTCCTGGTTCAAACCCCTGCCTCAACCCCCAGGTAATCACAAAAGTGATGAAAAATACGACATGCTCCCTTTCTTTTCCTAAGCTCACTTTAATCTTGATCTTTGAAAAGCAAGTGGTTTTCTTGTGCAAACAGCTTCATAGCAATGTCAAATCTGGCACCCACCGTCTCTGCTGAAGGGGGAGACTTGGTACAAAAGGCTCAGTGCTCAGGGCCTGGGCTTTGAAATGACTCCAGCTGTATTGCCAATGCAAATGCAGGAGGAGAAAAAATTACTGGAACAAATTGAAAGGTTATTCAGACTGGAATTTAGAATCTCAATAAAAAGGGCTTTTATAAGCCAAAGCCCTCAAAGTAACCAGATCATTTAAAAATACATCTTTTCTGCATTAAGTGTAGTGTGACAGCTGCATTAGAAATGCTGCAGTCCAAGTATGTTTCTCAAATATTTTTAACTGACTTGAAAGGACAGCTAAAATCTTCTATTGGGGGGATGCTGGATCCCCAGTCCATAAGTAGTTTCCATTTCTTTATTTTTTCCTACTTTTTGATACCTGGTAAATGGGTTTTTGCCCTTCCCCTCTATCTGTTGCTTGCTGCCAGCTCAGTGATGTCCATGGGCTATGTGTCTTGATAAAAAATTTTTAAGTGAGTTTTTTTTTTTTTTTTTGACTTGGTAGAGGACAGCCTTCTGATCACCCACTTGTTGTTGATCAGAAATATCACACAGCTGTACTGAGGTGGAATCCCTTTAACAAGAGGCGCTTAGGCCAGGAGACACAAAAAAAACCTCACCCAGTGTAGGGCAGTGACCCAACCGTGAGACTCCCTTCCCATTGTTTAAAATCTCTTATTACATTATCTTGAGAAAGAAATGACCCAAGTCTGGTTGTTACTGATGTGAATGGCAGTCCCCTCCAAACCCCACCCCGGAAAGTTCTATTTTCTTGAGCCAAGTGGAAGATTTTTTTCAAGGGAAACATCCCTGAGAGAGTGGAGAGTGAATTGAAGTCAAGGCAACATGCATTTCCTATGGGCTTCCAGTGTTCTTCGTGCTCTGCTAGGCACAGGGCTACCATGGACCCTGGCATAGCCCCTGCACTGTCACCTGTACAGTGTACAGGTCTTCCTACCTGTTCCTTTCTAAATATGGATCAGTCTACAAAAGACTGAGTCACTGTTTTTAATTTGTGAAATATTTCAAAGGTACTGAATACCCACTACCTGGAATTAGCAAATAATCACATTTTGCCTTATTTATTTCAACTCTTTGGCCTTATTTTAAGTCCTCAATTCCTTTGTCCTTCTCCAGATGTCATGTTATTTCCTTTCCCAGGCAAAGTTAGCTCTTAGTGCTGCCAAATTTTATTGTTTGTATCAGTGTCTCAGGAATCATATTATTGAAATAGAGTTATAAGATAGCCCTTTCCAGATTCCACACTCCTTGAGAACAAAAATTTGACCTTTTTCAGCTTATTGTCTCCCCACCCCCTGGTGACATGGCTAGCACTGTAGTTGGTCATTGTGAGTTTTTTGTTTTTATTGTTTGTTTGTTGTTTTGAATGAGTGAATGACTCCATAGTTTAAAAATCAGTGAACTTATGAGCTTCAGAGAACACGCATGCAGTCTCTCTTCTCATTGATGGCCAATACTTTTAATGAGTGTTTTAGCACAGGATCATAGATTTATTTAATTCAACAGTCTGAGCCTCCCAAGTAATGTTTCTATAACTAAAACCTTTAAATTAACCCTGTTTGGATTATCTAATATAATTATAAAATAATCGGACATCTTCCTGGGTACAAGTATATAAGTTGTTTCAAGTAACGTGCTGATCCTAACTTAATGAATTTGCTATTTGGTATGAGGATTTGTGTCTAACAACTATGGTCTTGCTCAAACCTGACAATGACATTGTCCTAAACAAGCACTTCAGTGATAATAAAGCTCCCCCTTAATAAAGTGATGATGAGATGATGACCACAGCCCCTTTTCTCATCACCTAGTCCTCATGCCTCTTTCAAGACAGCATTGCTAGCTCATTCATTTGTTTTAAGCACCATCTTGTTCACACACTATAAAGCCAAATCAACTAGAACCTCATTTGCACATTTAAGTCCAGTTCTTCCATGGATCCAGTGTTCCTTTGACTAGTAGCATTCCCTTCAAGACCCAGGACTAAATAAATCAGCTTAGCATTTAAGTACCAAATTCCATCTACCTCGCTCGTTTTATTCACATTTCTCTGCATCTTATGATAAGATCACTGGTCCCCTATCTTCCAGACTCCTCCTCCACACATCTACTTATACACTCTGTTCCTCTCACAGGAAGGCCCTTCTTAGTCAGGAGATATTTCATTTCTGTAATAAAGAGACCCCAAAAGCACCATGGCTCAATCAAGCTAGACATTTATTTCTCTTTTACACAATAGTCTAGAGGTAGTAGGTAGTCCATGGTTGATATGCTGCCCTGCCCCATGAGATTGTCCAGGGACTACGATTCTTCCTCTCTTTTTACTTTACCATCTCCTAGGATGTTTTCCTTAAATGCCTGGTAGAAGATGGGCTGAGAAGGGAGAAAGAGACAGGGCTGTTGAGAATGTATGTTGAATCATTTTACAGGCAAGATCCCCAAATTGTACATATCATTCCCATTCCCATCCTATTGGCAAGGACTGTGTCACATGGCCATAACTCACTGCCAGGGAGGCTGGGAAATGTAGCTTGTAGGCTGGGAGCCATGTGCCCTGTTAAAACCTGCAGGTACGTGGGATGGCAGAACGGGTTCTATTACTAAAAGAAAGAAGGGGAGTCGGGAGCCTGAATTCAATTATTAGTCTCTGTATTATCTTTCTACAGTTTTTGTCTCTAGAAACCCCCATTTACTTCACAAAGCTGAACTCAAATATCACTTCCTTCTAGCCGGTCTTCTCTGATCTTATCACATCTGCTTGTTCCGTAGTCCTCTGAATGTAATATCAACTCTCCCTTCTCTGAAATTTCAAAGTTCTTGTACCTGTTATGGAGTTTGGCACATTTTAGCTATATACATATTAAAGATAGTTTGTCAGGAAATATAGTGTGGCCAAAAAGGAAAAGATAAATGTTTGCTATTGATTAATCTTCCTTCATTATTTTATTTTATATACAAAGATTGTAGAAGACACAGTCTTTATTCTGTATTTCTAGAAGTGGTGTATGCAGAAGACAGTATTCAATAATGCTGGTAATGATAACATTGCTTTATTCAATTCACTGATAAATTATAATTTAAGGAATTACTTAGAAACAAAATTATTGTAAAAGATTTTCAAGTAAACAAAGTATATGTCCTAAGTTTCTACTAAAAAAAATTTAATAATGATGTTTAAACAAAACAAAACTAAACAAAAAAAGACCCAGGACTGCATTATTTCATTGTATCCAAGTTAAGCTGTGTTTTAACACGCAGAGATCACTCCCCCCATTTTCTTCAGCTAACATGGAGGTTGAGTAAAACTGTGCACTTGCTCTGTTTCTGGGATTGACATTTCAGCAGAAGGTTTGCATAGGGTGCTTCGCCCCTGACATCTTCAACCATGAAATAAGTAATGCATGACGTTGCCATATTTGACAGGTGCCAATGCTTGCCTAAAGTTATATATCGGTCACCTCTTTTCCTTCCAGAACACCCTTTGGAATGCAAGTGGGTGGGCTGACAGTATTAGTAGTATGATTAAAATCTGTCTGTCTATTAAAATGTTATCTATTCACAAACTTTGGTGCTTGGACTTTTGTTAGTTTCTAATCACCCATTACCCTTGGCAGGTTGCCATTGAGACCAGCTTACCTTGAGTGACAATACCTCTGGGGACTGACCCTTTTCCTGAAGTGCTGTGTGTTTGGTTCCCTTAGAAAGTGTTCTGGTAACTGATTTTTAGGGGCATGGTGGGAACTGACGCTCTCCAGTTTTAGACCCTTACTCTCAGGGTGAGGAGCAGTAGGAGGCTTTGATAACTTTTAAAGCTCACAGAGGGAAACATTTTGCACTGACTATGCCAGAATCCCATGCTCTGTGGGCAACATAATGGATTTCATTCAGAGCCCTGCACAGGCCAACTGTCAGGATATGGTTGGGAAGCTTTCCATCAGCTACTGTGAGTTCCATCACTCTGTTCTCTACCTCCGTTTTTGGCTTCTCCATTCTTGGTAACATTTTATGAAGCAGCCAACCATCCAGATAGGGATTTCATGCTCTGCTGCACTATTGCACGAGTTATTTCTCTCACAAAGGCCTCCTTTACAAAGTTCTTAATTTAAGTAATACACAGAAGGTATATTATGGGGTAACAAGTGAAAGGAGGCAAAAGCCAGCAACTTCCTGAAAATTGATGTCATTAGAGCATTTCCATGAAGACCCAGTGATTCATTAGGGTGAGTCCAGGCAAAAGCCCCATTCCCAAAACATGTGTAATGAATTCAGACCTAACTGGCCGTGGTCCAGTCCAGTTCTAAGGGGGACATTCTTGGCATTTTGGAGGTCATAGGAGAGATTTTATTTGAAGCTTGTCGTGTGTTTCCCACATGTTCTATTTAAGTTTGTTTGTTACATTCACTGGATATTCCCATTGACTTTTAAAAAAAAAATAAATTTATTTATTTATTTATTTTTGGCTGCATTGGGTCTTCGTTGCTGCACGCAGGCTTTCTCTAGTTGTGGTGAGCGGGGGCTACTCTTCGTTACAGTGTGTGGCTTCACATTGCGGTGGCTCTCTTGTGCAGCACGGGTACTAGGCACGCAGGATTCAGTAGTTGTGGTTCGTGGGCTCTAGAGCACAGGCTCAGTAGCTGTGGCACACAGCCTTAGTTGCTCCACAGCATGTGGGATCTTCCCAGACCAGGGCTCGAACCCATGTCCCTTGCATTGGCAGGTGGAATCTTTTTTTTTTTTAAATAGGTACATATAAAATTCAGTATTATTTTATTATTGGCTTGTAACTTTTTTTTAACATCTTTATTGGATTATAATTGCTTTAGAATACTGTCTTAGTTTCTGCTTTATAACAAAGTGAATCAGCTATACAAATACATATATCCCCTTATCTCCTCCCTCTTGCGTCTCCCTCTCACCCTCCCTATCCCACCCCTCTAGGTGGACACAAAGCACCGAGCGGATCTCCCTGTGCCATGCGGCTGCTTCCCACTAGCTATCTATTTTAAATTTGGTAGTGTATATGTCCATGCCACTCTTTCACTTGGTCCCAGCTTACCCTTCCCCCTCCCCATGTCCTCAAGCCCATTCTCTACATCTGCGTCTTTATTCCTGTCCTGCCCCTTCAGAACCATTTTTTCTTTTAGATTCCATATATATATGTGTTAGCACACGGTATTTGTTTTTCTCTTTCTGACTTACTTCACTCTGTATGACAGTCTCTAGGTCCATCCACCTCACTACAAATGACTCACTTTCATTTCTTTTTATGGCTGAGTAATATTCCATTGTATATATGTGCCACATCTTCTTTATCCATTCATCTCTTGATGGACACTTAGGTTGCTTCCATGTCCTGGCTATTGTAAATAGAACTGCAATGAACATTGTGGTACATGACTCTTTTTGAATTATGGTTTTCTCTATATGCCCAGTAGTGGGATTGCTGGGTCATATGGTAGTTCTATTTTTAGTTTTTTAAGGAACCTCCATACTGTTCTCCATAGTGGCTGTTTCAATTTACATTCCCACCCACAGTGCAAGAGGGTTCCCTTTTCTCCACACCCTCTCTAGCATTTATGTTTGTAGATTTTTTGATGATGGCCCTTCTGACTGGTGTGAGGTGATACCTCATTGTAGTTTTGATTTGCATTTCTCTGATGATTAGTGATGTTGATCACCCTTTCATGTGTTTGTTGGCAATCAGTATATCTTCTTTGGGGAAATATCTATTTTGGTCTTCTGCCCATTTTTGGATTGGGTCGATTGTGTTTTTGATATTGAGCTGCATGAGCTGCTTGTAAGTTTTGGAGATTAGTCCTTTGTCAGTTGCTTCATTTGCAAATATTTTCTCCCATTCTGAGGGCTGTCTTTTCATCTAGGTTATGTTTTCCTTTGGTGTGCAAAAGCTTTTAAGTTTCATTGGGTCCCATTTATTTATTTTTGTTTTTATTTCCATTTCTCTAGGAGGTGGGTCAAAAAGGATCTTGCTGTGATTTATGTCATAGAGTGTTCTGCTTGTGTTTTCCTCTAAGAGTTTTATAGTGTCTGGCCTTACAGTTAGGTCCTTAATCCATTTTGAGTTTATTTTTGTGTATGGTGTTAGGAAGTGTTTTAATTCATTCTTTTACATGTAGCTGTCCAGTTTTCCCAGCACCACTTATTGAAGAGGCTGTATTTTCTCCATTGTATATTCTTGCCTGCTTTATCAAGGATAAGGTGACTGTATGTGCATGGGTTATCTCTGGGCTTTCTATCCTGTTCCATTGATCTGTATTTCTGTTTTTGTGCCAGTACCATACTGTCTTGATTACTGTACCTTTGTAATGTAGTCTGAAGTCAGGGAGCCTGATTCCTCCAGCTCCATTTTTCTTTCTCAAGATTGCTTTGGCTATTTGGGGTCTTTTGTGTTTCCATGCAAATTGTGAAATTTTTTGTTCTAGTTCTGTGAAAAATGCCAGTGGTAGTTTGAGAGGGATTGCATTGAATCTGTAGATTGCTTTGGGTAATATAATCATTTTCACAATGTTGATTCTTCCAGTCTAAGAACATGGTATATCTGTCCATCTCTTTGAATCATCTTTAATTTCTTTCATCAGTGTCTTATAGTTTTCTGCATACAGGTCTTTTGTCTTCTTAGGTAGGTTTATTCCTAGGTATTTTATTCTTTTTGTTGCAGTGGTAAATGGGAGTGTTTCCTTCATTTCTCTTTCAGATTTTTCATCATTAGTATATAGGAATGCAAGAGATTTCTGTGCATTAATTTTGTATGCTGCTACTTTACCAAATTCATTGATTAGCTCTAGTTTTCTGGTTGCATCTTTAGAATTCTCTATGTATAGTATCATGTCATCTGCAAACAGTGACAGTAGTACTTCTTCTTTTCTGATTTGGATTCGTCTTATTTCTTTTTCTTCTCTGATTGCTGTGGCTAAAACTTCCAAAACTATGTTGAATAATAGTGGTGAGAGCGGGCAACCTTGTCTTGTTCCTGGTCTTAGTGGAAATGCTTTCAGTTTTTCACCATTGAGAACGATGTTGGCAGTGGGTTTGTCATATATGGCCTTTATTATGTTGAGGTAAGTTCCTTCTGTGCCTATTTTCTGGAGGGTTTTTATCATAAATGGGTATTGAATTTTGTCAAAAGCTTTTCTATATCTATTGAGATGATCATATGGTTTTTCTCTTTCAATTTGTTGATATGGTGTATCACATTGATTGATTTACGTGTATTGAAGAATCCTTGCATTCCTGGGATAAACCCCACTTGATCATGGTGTGTGATCCTTTTAATGTGCTGTAGGTGGGCTAGTGTTTTTTTGAGGATTTTTGCATGTATTCATCAGTGATATTGGCCCGTAGTTTTCTTTTTTTGTGACATTTTTGTCTGGTTTTGGTATCATGGTGATGGTGGCCTTGTAGAATGGGTTTGGGAGTGTTCCTCCCTCTGCTATATTTTGGAAGAGTTTGAGAAGGATAGGTTTATCTCTTCTGTAAATGTTTGATAGAATTTGCCTGTGAAGCCATCTGGTCCTGGGCTTTTGTTTGTTGGAAGATTTTTAATCACAGTTTCAGTTTCAGTGCTTGTGATTGGTGTGTTTATATTTTCTATTTCTTCCTGGTTCAGTCTTGGAAGGTTGAGCTTTTCTAAGAATTTTTCCATTTCTTCCAGGTTGTCCATTTTATTGGCATAGAGTTGCTTGTAGTAATCTCTCATGATCCTTTGCATTTCTGCACTGTCAGTTGTTACTTCTTTTTCATTTCTAATTCTGTTAATTTGGGTCTTCTCCCTTTTTTTCTTGATGAGTCTGGCTAATGGTTTATCAATTTTGTTTATCTTCTCAAAGAACCAGCTTTTAGTTTTATTGATCTTTTCTATTGTTTTCTTCATTTCTTTTTCATTTATTTCTGATCTGATGTTTATGATTTCTTTCCTTCAGCCAACTTTGGGGTTTTTTTTGTTCTTCTTTCTCTAATTGCTTTAGGTGTAAGGTTAGGTTGTTTATTTGAGATGTTTCTTGCATCTTGAGGTCGGATTGTATTGCTATATACTTCCCTCTTAGAACTGCTTTTGCTGCATCCCATAAGTTTTGGGTCGTTGTGTTTTCATTGTCATTTGTTTCTAGGTGTTTTTTGATTTCCTCTTTGATTTCTTCAGTGATCTCTTGGTTATTTAGTAGTGTATTGTTTATCCTCCATGTGTTTGTATTTTTTACAGATTTTTTCCTGTCATTGATATCTAGTCTTATAGCATTGTGTTTGGAAAAGATACTTGATACAATTTCAATTTTCTTAAATTTACCAAGGCTTGATTTGGCAGGTGGATTCTTAACCACTGCGCCACCAGGGAAGTCCCCCCATTGCTTTTTAAATTTCTGGATGAAGGTCAGATAAAGTGGTTAACTCAGGCTCATTATCCCATCAATCCAGTGCCTCAGTGCAAAACACGTGTACACCCTCCTCCCTGTTTATGTAAAGGATTCACAGAGCAGCCTAGGGTTTGAATGGGAAGGAGACCCTGGTTAAGATTGGCACTGGTTTTTTGGCCAGAGAAGAACCCTGACTCAGTCTTTCAATTGGAGAATTTTCTTTGCAGTCCTAGTATCAGGGTGTGGCTAATATTTCTAACGCTTACATGGAAGCTGTATTATAAAAAAGCCTTTGAGTAAAGGCATTTCTCCATAGAATTCTTGCAGACGTATTGAATTTCCATGGTCCACTCATCTCAGAATTTCACCATGTGGGGTAGCTGGAGTGAGTGGGAAGTTCGGGGGCACACTGCTACCTGAATTTTAATATGCTTTTCTGACTTTAGCAGGGAAGTGAGAATCAGTGAGTAGCATGGTGTATTTGTCTATCAGAGGAACCATTCATCTGATGGAAAGGTTCTTCCAAATCCTGTTTTCATTTCCTTTTTTCTGTTGAAGTCAGATGCCAGCTATAGTAATCAAGGCTTTGGTGTGTGACTTCAAGTCCACCTGTATCCACAGAGAGGCTATAGATATACATTGTTTAAAGCTTTGAAGTACTGTTCATGTTGAACAATGAACAAGGGTTATGGCCTGAAAAGCTAATTGTTTATTTGAAGACAAAAGTCAGAGATGTGGGAGACATAACTTAAGGAGCTCAGGAGCCTTATCTTCTTTGCCTCAATTCAATTGAAGAACATATAAAACAATCAAGTGAAACTTTTCTGGGTTTGCAATGGGATAATTCATTCCAATTCACTGATCTGTAATCTCTGAGTGTAAGAAATAATTATATGATATCATGTTATATATACAAAGGTCCTATCTAATTTGATGGCAGGCCACCACTGTTTTGCCTATGTGTTCTAGTGTTCTAGTAAAAAATGGAAATTTCTATTCAGTGAGATAAGTTTTAAGGTTTAGATTAGTAACAGTCTATAGAGCTACCAAAGACAAAGTGACAGAAAAATAACCCAAATAAACACTTCTTCGAAAGGATGGAATTGAATAGGATCCTTTTGATTGGAAACCTTGGGATTACTGCCAAAGTGGACTTTGGGCTGTTTATAATAGGTATGTGTTGATTGAGCAGAGACACATGAAAGTTGAATACCCCCAGCCTTGTCCCAAGTATGTGAGAGGTAGAGGGCTGGGGCTAAAAAGACAGATAACTAAGGCTTTTTTTTTTTTTTTTAGAGAGAAAAATGCTTTCAAATGCACATTTATAAGTTCGGCCATAATTTAAATGCCCACATCCCGGGAGACCCTAGAATTTCCTCTAACACCTGAGCTCATGGAGGAGGAGTAAGGTCTTAACAAGCTTACACAGGCTTTTAGTTACTCATTTAATTTCCACCAGCCCAGTTTGGTTTTGACTTAAATCTTGGGTCTTAAGTTTCCCTCTTTTTTTTGGTAACTCCATCAGTTAAAAAGACATGTTGTTATTTGAAATACCAAATGTATCTCTTTACTTAGGTATATTTCTATATTTTATGGATGTTACATTTAAAATTCCCAAAGAAAATGTGGTTATTCTACAATAAACAAAGTAGAATAAATGCTTGTAAATTAATTTTTTTTAAAAATGCCACAAAGATTTAAAAGTGAAGAATAAAATTTAAAAGTGAAGAATAAAATATCTTTAAAAAAAAAGATGTTTTCTTTTAGTTTTCCACTAATCCTGCTATAATAAGATGAGACTAATTTTAAATAACTATTGTTTACATCTATTTAAATTAGCTAGGACATCCAAAACTGTGTTGAATAAAAGTCGCAAGAGTGGACATCCTTGTCTTGAAATGCTTTCAGATTTTCACCATTGAGTATGATGTCAGCTGTAGGTTTGTCATATATGGCCTTTATTGTGTTGAGGTATGTTCCCTCTATGCCCACTTTCTCGAGAATTTTTATCATAAATCGGTGTTGAATTTTGTCAAAAGCTTTTTCTGCATCTATTTAGATAATCATTTGGTTTTTATTCTTCAGTTTGTTGATGTGGTATCACAGTGATTGATTTGCAAATATTGAAAATTCCTTGCATCCCTGGGATAAATTCCACTTGATCATGGTGTGTGATACTTCTAATGTATTGTTGGATTTGGATTGCTATTATTTTGTTGAGGTTTTTTTTTTTTTTTTTTTTTTGCGGTACGCAGGCCTCTCACTGTTGTGGCCTCTCCCATTGTGGAGCACAGGCTCCGGACTCGCAGGCTCAGCAGCCATGGCTCACAGGCCCAGCCGCTCCGCAGCATGTGGGATCTTCCCGGACCGGGGCACGAACCCGTGTCCCCTGCATCGGCAGGCGGACTCTCAACCACTGCGCCACCAGGGAAGCCCTGTTGAGAGTTTTCAAATCACAGTTTCAATTTCAGTGCTTGTGATTGGTCTGTTTATATTCTCTATTTCTTCCCAGTTCAGTCTCAGAAGATTGTACCTTTCTAAGAACTTGTCTAATTCTTCCAGATTGTCCATTTTATTGGCATACAGTTGCTTGTAGTAATCTCTGATGATACTTTGTATCTCTGTGGTGTCAATTTTAACTTCTTTTTCATTTCTGATTTTGTTGATCTGAGTCCTCTCCCTTTTTTCTTGATGAGTCTGGCTAAAGGTTTATCAATTTCGTTTATATTTTCAAAGAACCAGTTTTTAGTTTCATTGATCTTTGCTATTGTTTTCTTCATCTCTATTGCATTTATTTCTGCTCTGATCTTTATGATTTCTTTCCTTCTACTATCATTAGGTTTTGTTTGTTCTTTCTCTAGTTGCTTTAGCTGTGAGGTTAGGTTATGTATTTGAGATTTTTCTTGTTTCCTGAGATACGATTATATTGCTATAAACTTACCTCTTGAAACTACTTTTGCTGCATCTCATAGGTTTTGGATCATTGTGCTTTTGTTTTCATTTGTCTCTAGGTAGTTTTTGATTTCCTCTTTGATTTCTTTAGTGATCCATTGGTGGTTTAGTAGCATATTGTTTAGCCTCCATGTGTTTGTGTTTTTTATAGGTTTTTTTTCTTTTAGTATATTTCTAATCTCATAAAGTTGTGGTCAGAAAAGATGCTTGATGTGATTTCAGTTTTCTTAAATTTATCGAGGCACACTTTTTGGCCCAGCATGTGGTCAGTCCTGGAGATTGTTTCATGTGCACATGAGAAGAATGTGTGTTCTGCTGCTTTTGGATGGAATGCTTTGTAAATATCAATTAAGTCCATCTGGACTAATATGTCATTTAAGGCCTGTATTTCCTTATTGATTTTCTGTCTGGGTGATCTGTCCATTGATGAAAATGCAGTGTTAAAATCCCTCACTATTATTGTGTTAGTGTCGATTTCTTCCTTTATGGCTGTTAGTATTTGCCTTATATATTGAGGTGCTCCTATGTTGGGTGCATATATATTGATAATTGTTTTATCTTCTTCTTGGATTGATCGCTTGATCATTATGTATGCCCTTCTTTGTCTCTTATAACAGTCTTTATTTTAAAGTCTATTTGTCTGAAATGAGTACTGCTACTGCAGCTTTCTTTTGATTTCCATTTGCATGTATACCTTCTTCCATCCCCTCACTTTCAGTCTGTATGTGTCCCTAGGTCTGAAGTGGGTCTCTGGTAGACAGCATATATATGGGTCTTGTTTTTGTATCCATTCAGCCAGTCTGTGTCTTTTGGTTGGAGCATTTAATCCATTTACATTTAAGGTAATTATCCATATGTATGTTCCTATTGCCATTTTCTTAATTGTTTTTGGTTTGTTTTTGTAGGTCTTTTTTCCTCTCTTTCTCTTTTGTTTTCTTCTCCTGTGGTTTGATGACCATGTTTAGTGTTGGTTTGGGTTGCTTTTTCTTTTGTGTGTGTATATCTATTTTAGTTTTGGGGTTTGCTGTTCCCATGAGGTTTTTTTTTTTTTTTTTTTTTTTTTTTGCGGTACGCGGACCTCTCACTGCTGTGAGGACCACAACTCCTGTTGTGGAGCACAGGCTCTGGACGCACAGGCTCAGCAGCCACGGGCTGGGCTCACGGGCCCAGCTGCCCCACGGCATGTGGGATCTTTCCGGACCGGGGCACGAACCTGTGTCCCCTGCATCGGCAGGCGGACTCTCAACCACTGCGCCACCAGGGAAGCCCTCCCATGAGGTTTGGATATAGCAGTCTATATATGTGCAAGGTTGTTTTATGTTGCTGGTCTCTTTCCCGCCTAGCGAAGTTCCTTAGCATTTGTTGGAAAGCTGGTCTGGTGGTGCTGAATTCTCTTAGCTTTTGATTTCTCCATCAAATCTGAATGAGAACCTTACTGGGTAGCATATTCTTCCTAGGTTCTTCGCTTTCATCACTTTAAATGTGTCATGCCACTCCCTTCTGGCCTGCAGAGTTTTTGCTCAGAAATTATCTGGTAACCTTATGGGAGTTCCCTTGTATGTTGTCATTTTTGACTTGTTGCTTTTAATTTTTTTTCTGTGTCTTTAATTTTTGTCAGTTTGATTACTGTATGTCTCGGCATGTTCCTCCTTGGGTTTATCCTGCCTAGGACTCTGTGCGTCCTGGACTTGGGTGACTGTTTCCTTTCCCATGTTAGGGAAGTTTTCAGCTATTATCTCTTGAAATATTTTCTCAGATCCTTTCTCTTTCTCTTCTCCTTCTGGTTCCTATAATGCAAGTGTTAGTGTGTTTAATGTTGTCCCAGAGGTCTCTTAGACAACACAGTCCTTCTCAGTGCCCAGAGAAAGGAAATGGGACTGGTGAGCATCTGGCTTTAAGTGGAATACATCATTTAGACTAGAGGTTCCAGGAAAATCTCTCTATAGGAGTGATTTTAAACTAGTAATTAGAATATTCAGTATAGCCACGTTAGCAGAACGTACATTCTTCTCAAATGCATGTGGAACATTCTCCAGTAGATCACATGCTAGGTCTCAAGACAAGTCTTAACAAATTTAAGAAGATCGAAATCATACTAAGTGTCTTTTCCAACCAGATTGCAATGGAGCTAGAAATAAATAGCAGAAGGAAAACTGAAAAATTTACCAATATGTGAGCACTAAACAACACACTTTTGAAAAACCAGTGGGTTCAAATAAAAAAATCAACACGAAAATTAGAAAAAAAAGTAGAGTAAGGGGCTTCCCTGGTCACTCAGTGGTTAAGAATCTGCCTGCCAATGCAGGGGACACAGGTTCGAGCCCTGGTCCGGGAGGATCCCACATGCAGCAGAGCAACTAAGCCCGTGCGCCACAACTACTGATCCTGCACTCTAGGGCCTGCGAGCCACGACTACTGAGCCTGCATGCCACAACTACTGAAGCCCCAACACAGCCATAAATAAATAAATAAATAAAATTTTCAGAAAAAAATATCTAGAGTCAAACAAAAATGAAAATACAACATGCCAAAACTTATGGGATGCAGCAAAAGCAGAACTAAGAGGGAAGTTGATAGTGCTAAATGCCTATATTAAAAAAGAAGAAAGATGTCAAATAAATAATTTAACTTTACACCTCAAGGAAACTAGAGAGAAAAGAAAAGAAGCTAAGCTGAACGTTAGCAGAAGAAAGAGCAGAAATAAAAGAACTATAGAATAGAAAAAAAATCAATAAAGCTGTTTTTTTGGAAACTGTTTTTAAGAGCTGTTTTTTCAAAAAGATAAACAGAATTGACTTTTAGCTAGACTAGGAAAAGAAGAGAGAAGACTTAAGTAAAAGCAGAAATGAAAGAGGAGACCTTACAACTGATGTCTCAGAAATAAAAAGGATCATAAGAGACTACTATGAACGTGCCATCAAACTGAATAACCTAGAAGAAATGAATAAAGCCCTGGAAACATACAACCTTCGGGACTGAATCATGAATAAAAAGTCTAAACAGACCAACAACTAGTAACGAGATTGAATCAGTAATCAAAACCTTCCCAACAAAGAAAGACCAGGATCAGGTAGGTTCACTAGTGAATTCTACCAAATATTAAAAGAAGAATTAATGTCAGTCCTTCTCAAACTCCTCCCCAAAAATGAAGAGGAATGTACACTTCCAAACTAATTTTATGAGGCCAGCATTACCCTGATTCCAAAACCAAACAAAGATTCCACAAGGAAAGAAAACAGCAGGCCAATATTCCTAATGAACATTGATTAAAAATCTTCAACAGGGGCTTCCCTGGTAGCGCAGGGATTGAGAGTCCGCCTGCCGATGCAGGGGACACGGGTTCGTGCCCCGGTCTGGGAAGGTCCCACATGCCACAGAGCGGCTAGGCCTGTGAGCCATGGCCGCTGAGCCTGCGCGTCCAGAGCTTGTGCTCCACAACAGTGAGGGGCCCGCGCATCGAAAAAAAAAAAAAAAAAAAAAATCCTCAACAAGGGGCTTCCCTGGTGGCACAGTGGTTGAGAATCCACATGCCAATGCAGGCGACACGGGTTCGAGCCCTGGTCTGGGAAGATCCCATATGGCGCGGAGCAGCTAGGCCCGTGAGCCACAACTACTGAGCCTGTGCGTCTGGAGCTTGTGCTCCGCAACAAGAGAGGCCGCGACAGTGAGAGGCCCGCGCACTGCGATGAAGAGTGGCCCCCGCTCACCACAACTAGAGAAAGCCCTCGCACAGCAACGAAGACCCAACACAGCCAAAAAGAAAGAAAGAAAGAAAGAAAGAAGCTTTCATTTAAAAAAAAAAAAAAACCTCAACAAAATACTAGCAAACCAAATTCAACAGCACAGTAAGAGAATTATATACCGTGATCAGGTAAAAATTTAGCCCTGGAATGAAAGGATGAGTCATGCAGATCAATTAATGTGATATGCCACATTTACAGAATGAAGGATAAAAATCACATGATCATCTCAATAAATATAGAAAAGGCATTTGTCAAAATTTGACTCCCTGTCATGATAAAAAATTGTCAACAAATTGCGTATAGAACATAAGTCAACATAATGACATCCTTATACGACAAACCCAAAGCTAACATCATACTCAATGGTGAATAAATGAACGCTTTTCTTCTAAGATCAGGAAACAGGTTAGGATGCACATTCTCACCAATTCTGTTCAACATGGCTCTATCAATAGATGTCCTAGCCAGAGTAATTAGGCAAGGAAAAGAAATAAAAGCCACTGAAATCAAAAAGGAAGAAATACAATTATCTCTGTTTGCAGATGACATGATCTCATATGAAGAAAACCCTAAAGACTTCAAAAAAAAAGAAAACTCTTAGAAGCAACAAACAAATTCAATAAAGTTGCAGGATATAGAATCAATACACAAAAGTCAGTTGCTTTTCTGTACGCTAACAATGTGCTAACAATCTGAAAAGGAAATTAGGAAAACGATCCTTAGCAATAAATTTAACTAAGGAGGTGAAAGACTTAGATTATTTCTCTCTCCTCCTTTCCCTTTCAGATGCTACACAAGGAATTGTAAACTTGTTAAATAGAACCTCTGTTTTAATGAAAGAAATAATAGGGAAAATTTTGATAGTAAGAGGAGCTGCCTTGGAGGGAAGCCATAGTATAAAAAAAGTGAGGGCTCTTGACAGTTTGGCTCAGATCCTGACTCTGTTACTTACTAGTTGGATGCCCACAGGCAAGATTCTAAAACTCTCAGTGCCTGTTTCTTCATCTGTAAAATAGAAATCATCATCATAATAAAATCTACCTTTATTAGGTGTTTTATTTTTTTTCCTGTTGTGACAAATTACCGTTACTGCAAATGTAGTGACTTAAAACATCTCAAATTTATTAATTTACAGTTCAAGGTAAAAAATCTGACATGGGTCTCACTGGGCTAAATTCAGTGTCACCAGGGCTGTATTCCTTTCTGGAGACTCTAAGAGATAATTTGTTTTCTTGCCTTTTCCAGTTTCTAGAGACTTCTCCATTTCTTGGCTCATGGCCCCTTTTCATCTGCAAAGCCTGCAACAGCCAAATGAGTCTTTTTCAGATCGCAGCAGTGTGACTCTGACACCCTCTTCCGCTTTAAAGAACCCTTGTGATTACATTGGCCCGGGGGATAATACAGGATAGTCTCTCCATTTTGAAATCAGCAGACTAGCAATCTTAGTTCTATCTGCAACTTTAAGTCCCCTGTGTCCTGTAACAACATAATCACAAATTCCAGGGATTAGAATGTAGACATGATGTGGGGGTGGGCCAGCAGCATTACTCTGCCTCCCACAGTATCCCATATGAATGTTGTGGTGATTAAATTAAATGAGATGACTCTTATAGTGGCTTAGAACAGTGCCAGTCACATAAGCAAATGCTCAGTAAATGTTAGACCTGACCCCATTATGTCAGACCATTTAATGAATTCGTTTTGCAGAGGGGCAGACTGTCTTGAGGAAGAATCTGATGCTACCTTGTTCACTGCTGAAAGGGATGATAAAAGGATGTAGATAAGAATAAGAGCCAGTTCCTCCTTGAGTCCTGCACTTTGCTTTCCAAAGCCAAAGCTAAGGTCTGAAATCCCTTTGGGATTATTTGACTCTACAGAAAGCATGTGGTTTGTACAAAGCCAATTTTATGAGTCACAAGAATGAAACAAACTGGGCAAGATCCAAATAGATAGTGTTATTCTCACAGCAAAGTGGCCAATAGGAAGGTGAAGAGCTACTCTGCCTGGAATCACATTTTATGAGCCTGTGAAGGAGCTGGAGTCCAGGGTGTAGTTAAGATAATGGACACTGGAGTTGGAATTTTTTCTCTTCTGTTCTCACTCGTTGGGAGATCTCAAGCCTTTGTTTCCCCATTTGGCAGATGTGGAGAAAAATAGAGCCTACCTTAATATGAGATGAACTAACACAGCTGAAATGCTTGGCACAGGGAAGGGCTGGCAGTAAATGCTAGATGTGAATAGCTCTGGGATGTTTTATATGCACTAAGGACCTCACTGAAAATAATTAGTGTTGAGACAGCCATTCTCTCGCTAATCTGGGGCCAAACTAGAGGGATTCTGAGCGTTATCTTAAAAATCCTATTCTCATGTAGTGAAACCTTAGAGTGAATATTTATTCCATTAAATGTCCCTCCCCAGATTGCATGATATGTAATTAGGAGATGAAAACATTGTCTGGAGAATGAACATAGCCATTGCTCAAGTTTTACACATGCGTTGATGGTTTTTGAATCTTCCTTGTGGGGTGGAGGCTGGATTTGTTGCTTTAAGTGTATTATGACAATTTGGCCAAGGGACAGACAGCAGAAAGCCATGATTTCTTGGTTGGAAAGAGATATGTTGCAGGACCTGGATGCAGCAAAAGTAATCCCTTGTCTTGGGCTGTTTTCATCCCACAGTGGGAATAACTGAAGATAAAGACAAAGATGATGAAAGACAAGGTGATATTTTAATGTCTCCAGGCTTAGATACAGGAGTGCTATTGTTTGCAGACAGCCTTTGTTCATACATGTGAGATTAGCAGTGGCATTAATTTATTCAAGATTACAGTTCAGAAGGAAAGTCTTCAAAGCTGAAGCTCTTTCATTCATGGAGCACGTTGTACGGACTATGGGACGGAGGTGGAATGGTGCTGTGTTCTGTGAACAAGGCATCTCTCTGAGCGAGCTGTCTTAACAGGATGGCTTAGAGAATACGCCTTAGAGTCCACCTTTTTTCTGCTTCTTAGCTACACTCAGGATTCCTTCATAGGCTTGGTGCACCCCAAGATTCTTTAGATTTCTAATGGTGAGAGCAGTGGCCATGCTTGGAAGGTGGAAATTGGACAGGTTAGTAGGTTTCACTTAGAGCTACTGTGATTCAGTCCCACTCTTCCAGGTACCCAGATATATTCACACTTTTAGCAAAAATATTGCAACCATAGCTTTCTTTCCTCACTAGGCCAGCTTTTTACCTGTGGATCATTTATACTTGCTGTCATGAGGATTATGGTAGCACTGGGTTATCACAAATACTGTTAACTTTAAAAATAAAAAGCAAAAAAACTTTTATTTTGAAATAATTTTGGATTCACAAAAATGCAAAAATAGTGTTGAGTGTTCCCCATGTACCTTTTCCCAACTTCCCCTAGTGATACAATCTTACATAGGCATAGTCAGCTAACTTTTTAAAGACCTTATCTATTGAAGGTTTCAAAATATTTGTGATAAGGTACAGAAAATTTGTGTTCAGTTCTGTGACTTTTTTGCCAAGTGACCACTCCCACGTGAGTGGAAGAGAGAGAGATCACGTAGATCAAGTAGAACCTACCAGCACCTTGAGAGCCTCCTTTGTCATGCCTCTGTCCAGTCACTGTGTCCCCCAAACATAATTGCTTTTCTGATTTCTATCACCATGGATTAGTTTTACCTATTATTGAACTTTATATTAATGGAACCATCTGGTATATACTCTTTCATATTTGGCTTCTTTTGCTTGAGGTTATGTCTGTGAGATTCAATGGGAGTTGTATTTCCTGTGTGTCAACACTTGACATTCTCACTGTTTTTAATTTTAGCCATTCTGGGGGGTGTGTGTGTGTGTGTGTGTGTGTGTGTGTGTGTGTGTGTGTGTGTG
>NW_020837966.1:3663055-3958494 GCF_003676395.1 Aethalodelphis obliquidens
GTGTGTGTGTGTGTGTGTGTGTGTGTGTGTGTGTGTGTGTGTGTGTGTGTGTGATTTTAATTTGCATTTATCTGGTGACTAATATTGATTGGCTCTTCATACGTTTATTATCTATTTGGATATCCTCTTTTGTGAAGTGCCTAATATTTTTTGCCCATTTAAAAATTAGTCATTTTTAATTGATTTTTAACAGCTGTTTATACATTCTAGATGCTAGTCTTTTATTGGATATATATATACACTGCAAATATCTTCTCCCACTGTGTGACTTCCTTTATCTCTCTTATGATGCTGTCTTTTGATAAAGTTTACTGTATCAATCTTTTCCTCTATGGATAGTACTTTTTAATGAACAGTTTAAGACATATTTTCCTGTGACAAAGGTGGATGATATTCTCCATGTTATCTTCTAGAAGCTTTATTATTAAGCTTCATTATTAAACTTTGTTAGAAGTTTAATTAAGGTTTATTTTTCCCCACATAGATAGTAAGTTGTTCCAGCAACATTTATGAAATAAGCCTTTCCTCATTGTATTGTAATAGCACTTTTTTAAAAGTAGGGTTTTTTTCTAGATACGCTGATTTTATGCTCTTGGTCTATTTGTTTAAGCTTGTACCAATTCCACTCTATTTTAATTCTTGAGCTTTATGAGTCTTGATGTTTGGTAGTGTAAGTCCTCTAGTGTTATTTTGGTTCTTGAAAATTGTCTTTTCTCTTGTTGGTTGTTTAGATTTCCATAAAACTTTTAGAATCAATCTGTTGATTTCTACAAAATAACTTGCTGGTACTTTGATTGGGCTTGAGTTGAGTATAAAAATCAACCAAAGGAGAATTGACACGTCTTTACAATATTGAGTCTTCCAATCCATGAACTGGGCCTTCCCTTCACTTATTTTCTTTCCTTAATAGTTTTCAGTTTTTTGTGTCAGAAGTCCTACACATATCTTTTTAGAATTATTAACAGGTATTTGAGGGCTTTGCTGCAATTATAAATGATACAGTTTATGATATAGCTTTTAATTTTTGTTTGCTAACATATGAAAACAAAATTGTTTTATATTGACCTTGTGTCCAATGACTTCACTTAAGTTCACTTATTAACTCTGTTAATAATCTATATATCCTTTTTGATTTTCTGTGTGCAAAATCATTTTTTTTTGTTTGAATAATGACTTGTTTTATTTCCTTCTTTCTAATCTGTATGCCTTTTACTTCTTTTATCTTATTGCCTGGCTAGGACCACCAGTACAATTGCAAGGATAAGGATTAGCAGATATGCTTATCTATGGTCTCAGGATAAACACTTTTAGTGTTTTTACCATTAAGTATTACCGTTGCTGGTGGTTTTTATACATATTCTCTTTAGGGTTAAGGAAGTGCTATTCTGTTTGTAGCTTGGTAAGAATTTAGCTGAATGGGTGTTGAATTTTATCAAGTGCTTATTTTGCATCTATTGAGATCATCATATTTTTTCTTCTTTAGTTTTTTTTTGATGCTGTGAATTACATTGTGCAATTTTCAAATGTTAAACTAACCTTACATTCATGGCATAAAAACAACTTTGTCATAATATGCTAAGCATTCACGTTTCACTGAATTTGATTTGCTGTGATTTTAAATATCTCTGAGTCTTTGTTCAAGAAAGATACTTCTTTTTTTGTAATGCCTTTTTCCTTTTTTGTAATGCCTTTCTCAGCTTCATGATCAGTAAGCTGGCCTCAGATTGAGTTGGGCAGTATTTTTTCTTTTTCTGTTCTCTGGAAGGATTTGTCTAAGATTGCTATCTCTTCCTTAATTGTATGTAAGAATTCAATGTTGAAGCCACAAAGAAGTGTAGTTTACTTTGAGGGGAGATTTTTCATTATAAATTCAATGACTTTAATATATGTAAGGCTATTCCTATTTTAAAATTTCTTTTTAGATCAGCTTTGGTAAATTGTGCTTTTCAAGGAATGTATCCATATCTCTCAAATTCTCATATTTATTGGCTTAAAGTTGTTTATAAAATCCCTTCATTTTAAAAATATATAATAAATCTTTAGGCCATTGCATTTTCTATTCCTAATATGGTAAACTGGTAATTTTCCCTCATTTTTCCTTAATCCATCTTTTTAAGGATTTATCAAATTTATTGGATTTTCAGGAAGCAACTTTTGGCATGGTGTATCTGTTTTCTGTGTCATTAATTTCTATTCTTATTTTATAGTTCCTTCCTTCCACTTTCTTTGGCTTATATTTGACATTTTTATAGCTTGTTAAAGTGGAACCTTAGATAACTGATTTTTCAGCTATCCTTCTTTTTCATTATATGCATTTAGAGTTATCAATTTCCCTTCAGTTGCTTTAGTGATATCCTGCATGCTTTTAAATATCATATTTTCATTATTGTTGAATGAAAACTATTTTGTAATTTTTATTGTAACTCTTCTTTGTCCCATGGAATATTTAAAGTATATTATTTAATTTTGAAGTAATTTGGATTCCAAATTTCCTAGTTAATATTTTATTATTTTTGGCCCATTCCACTGAGATATTGAATAGCTTCTGTACGATTTCCATTCTTTCAAATACATTTAGACTTACTTTATAGACAAGTATATGATGTATTTTTGTTAATGATCCTTGAGCACTTGTAAACAAAACACATTCTGCAGTTGATGGATACAGTGTTCTACATATGTCAGTTAGGTCAAACTGACTAATTGTAATATTCAGATGTCCTTTGTCTCTACTTCTTGCTTTGTTTGCTTATTCTATCAGTTGCAGGGAGATGTGTTAAAAATACCCCACTGTGATGTTGTATTCCTCTGTTTCTCCTTTTAGTTCAGTCAGTTTTTGTTTTATATATTGTTATGTCTTTGTTATTATCAGTATACATATTTAAGGTTGGCATTTTTCCTGTTAAATCAGCCTTTTTATTATTACATCTATTAAAGACAAATAGTGTTATTTATAATTACATTGCACTTACAACGCTTGAAAGTAAAAAGATAGGGCAAGATGTACTAAAAATAGTCAATATTCAATGTAATTATTAATATATTTGAGCTTACCATCTTGCTATTTGCCCCATCTATTCTTTGTTGTTTTTTTCTTTAGTTGATTAATCTGAAAAAAGACAAAAATGTTTTATTACCCAATTTTCTCCTCTATTAGCTTTCTATTAGTAAATTATTGTATTATTTATTGGAGTTGTTACCCTAGAAATTATATTTCCTTAGTTTATTAGAATCTACCTTAAATTATTACTTGTCACTTAGATAATGCACATACCTTGAAACAGTTTAGCTCTGTTTAACCTCTCATGTCCTTCATGCTATTTTAACCCCCAAACCATGATTATTTTAATGTTAAACAGATAATATTTACTTAGATTTACCCGTATAGTTTTTCTTTTTCTGTGTTATAATTCCTCCCTGCATTATCATGCTTCTTATTGGGATAATTTGCCTTCTGCTTGGAGTATTTCTTTGAATTCTGCTGATAACAAATTTTCTGAAAGTGTTTTGATTTTGTTGTCATTTTAGAAGATACTTTTTCTCAACATAAAATTCCAGTTTGAGACTTAGGTTCTTTCAGCCTTTTAAAGATGTGTGTGTCTGCCTTTTATTTCTATTGAAAAGGCAGTTGTAAGTTTTATTATCGTTCTTAGAGAGTAGTGTCTTTTTCTTTTTCTTTAGCTGACTTAAAGATATTTGTCTTTAGTTTTTACAATTTTCACTATGATATGTCTAAATATGTTTTTATTTTGTATTCATTCCACTTGGAAAGCATTTATCTTCTTGAATCTATGAGTAGATTTGTATCATCCGTTTTGTAAAATGTTTGTCTTAGTTTCTTTTCAAATATTGTCATTGCCCCATTCCTTCTCAATTTCTTTGGCATTCCAATTGCATGTCAGACCTTTTGACCAGATTGCATATTTATTCTTTACCTTTTTAAAAATTTTCCATGATCTTCTCTGTAGTTCAATCTGGTTATTTTCTACTGATTTATTTTCCAGTTCATTAATCTTCTCTTGTACAGTGTCTAATCTTCTATTAAACCATATGTTGAATTCTCAATTTTAGTCACTGTTTTCAGTTCTAGGAGTTCCATTTGATTCTTTTTTTAATGATTCATCTTTTCATTTATTTTCTTTAACATTTTAGTCATTGTTATTTTAGAGTCCATGCCTGATAACTATAATGTCTGGATCACCTGTAATTCTTTTTTTTTTCATTTTTAGTTATTTGACTCTGTTTCTTGGCACGCTTAGTAATTCTTGATTGCTTGCCTGATGGTATATATGAAAAATTGTTGGGGCTTTGGAGACTCTTCCTCTTGAGAGGAATAAATTCTTTGGCAGGCAGAGAAAATGTAGGCAGAGTATCTTGAACCAATTAAAACTTATTTATGATTTGTCCTCACTTTGGGGGCATAGCCCTTTCAGAGGTTTCAACTGAAAGCCTGTGCTTTCTATCTGTACCCCTTCCTCCTTGGTGAACCCTTAACTTCAATTTTTGTTTTCGTAGCATTTTGCAACTGTGAAATTCTCTACTTAATGTTTCAATCTCTCTCTTATCAGCTGCTCTTTGCTTAGTTTCATGGAGTCTTATCTAACACGTGCACAACTTAGAGATTAGCAAATGCCTTAAATTAAGGAGAAATTTCCTTCTGAATATGGAATTACTTCTCTAGGGTCCCCTTTTCTTTGGGATATTTTTCCCTTGTGTTATGGCTTTCTCTGTAGACCTGAACCCAATTTTGCCTCCTTATCTTAGTGAGGCTGCCCCTAACTCTACATTTCTGTTTTCTGTTTGGCTTACATGCCCTGCTCCATGAATTGGCAAATGCCGTGATGAGGCAAATGGTGGTGAATATAGAGCTTTTTTCCATGCAATTCTCTTCACTGTAGGATCTAGTACATTCAAGTCCTGGTTTCCACAGTTGTTCTCTGATGCCTCCAAATAGCTGTTGGTTTGTAATTTATCCAATCTTAATAGATGTTCTCAGGGTTAGGATTCATCTGACAGTAGCTAGTTTATCATAGCTAGAAGTAGAATTTCTCCAGTTAACACTTTCTTTTTAACTTAGTTGTAAAAGTTCTTGCATTCAGGAAGCTGGACTCAATTTGCTGTTGCTATTTGATTGTGTACAGAGTCACCAGATAGTGGTGGGCATCCAGATGCAGCTTTCTTGATGAAATGCTTAGCAGAGAAACGCCAGCTCCTTCTATTAATACGTTCTGGGTAGGAGTATTGCCTTTATGTCAATACAGTCATGAAGTACTTCTTCCTAAAATGTGAATCTCTATGAATGCTAATTTTAAAGGTGCTCTACGTTTTCAAAATTAGTGTTCATAGAGGCTTTGTTTTTTAGAAAAGCTTTAAAAGCCCCAGTTTTGACTTGGAAAAAAATACACTCCATAGTATTAGCATATTAAAGGCATAGACCAGCATCTTTCACACTTATATGTTCAACTTTTCTGTTCTAGATGTTGAGAATATAGTAATGAACAAGACAGAGAACAGCCTTTGAGGGGATTGAAATTTCCTGTGGAATCCACAATAGGAGCACCATCACCATCATGGAACACATGTTTGTGAAACACTGTGTTAAACCACTCTCTATGGACATCCATTGGGCCTTATTTCTGCTTCCAGTGGTTACTGGCTATTTTCAAACGCTCGCTAGTGCATGTAGATATGAAAGAGTATCTAATGGACATGGTCATTTTGAAGTGCTTTGCTTCCTCTAGGGAATATATCAGATTGAAACAGAATATTTAACTTACCACAGTGAGTCTGACTCTTAGCAGTGCATTGTCACATTTTTCAACAAGCATTGCTGCATTACTGAAATAAAATTAATTTAAATTCTCTTTAAACACATCTTTTGGTTTGATTTTCTAAATTGAAACTGTCAAGAGATCAAGTAACAGTGTCATTACATCAAAAGATAGGGAACTATGTTTTAAACAGTATCAGCCCATTTGATCTACCATACAGAACTAGGTTGGCAATTATCCTAAAAGAGTCCACTCAGCAAACAATAAAAGAATCTGAAGAGTCAGTTAGTTATTGCATGTAAATCTGTCTTGTGGTTTTATGTGGTTATACATATAAATGACTACCTATATAGACATACATACACCTGTGTATACATACTTTTTTCCACATTCCTAGACTGACTGTTAGATAGTTAGCAAAGGTATACTGTTATGCAGTCATACTGCTTTTTTTTTTTTTTTTTGCGGTACGCGGGCCTCTCACTGCTGCGGCCTCTCCCGCTGCGGAGCACAGGCCCCGGACGCGCAGGCCCAGCGGCCATGGCACGGCATGTGGGATCCTCCCGGACCGGGGCATGAACCCGCGTCCCCCGCATCGGCAGGCGGACTCTCAACCACTGCACCACCAGGGAAGCCCCATACTGCTTTTTGAAACGGACACTTAGAACGTCTGACACTTAATACTATCCATGACTCTCTTCCTGTTATCAGTGTGGATAATTGACACTTTATTCCATCTTTCTAATTTAACAGGTTTGCCTGACCCCATATATCAGAGCTATTTATTAAGACTCTGTGTAACACCCAAAGTTGCTGAGGATCACTTTTGTGTTTACACTGTAAGGTGTCAAAGGCAAGATGAAATGTAAACATGCTTTTCCAAGTCACGGTCATTTACATCTTCTGCTCTTTCTTCAGGGTCACACCTTGTGTGCTGATTTTTCATGTCATCCAGAACTTGTCCAGAGCTCACAGTGGCCCTAGAAGAGTCAGAAGTGTCATGGTGAGAATGACAGTGAAGAATTTGAGAGAATTCTGTCTTTTGAGGGGGAGTGTGATTGCCATCCTAGGGAAATAACTGCAAAGCCCACATCTCCAAAATTTTTGGTTTTCAGCAGGATCCAGAACTCTGTGACTGTGTAAAAATGTCTGAGTCCTCAGATTCTAGATGAGACAGAAACATTCGAAGGCAGGTAATGTCTTCTGTGGAGACACTCATGTATATAGGGGAACACTTTTTTTTTTTCTTATAGGGAAACACTTTGGTATAAGTAAAAGTATGTATAGCAATGGCATGGATCAAAACATTGCTGTGTAATTGTAGCTGACTTTATATTGGGTTCTTTCAGTATCAAGGCTCGTTCTTTTTCTTTCTGAGAACAACATTTTCCTTCTTATCTTCACTTAGGTCTGTGTTTCCTTAATCATCTTCAAATGTTTTTCAAATGTCCCCACTCTGTTTTTTAAATCTCATTTGTTGCCATTTTTCTCTTATAGAGAGAGGAAGTATTCTGTTTAGGTTATGTGTTTAAGGGTGAAAAGTGTTTATAGAATCTTCATCTGTTTCCTCTGAGCCTGATCTAATTGATGACATCATTCTTTAATTTTACATGATTTGGACAATGCAGAGTGCACAGGGCAGAATGTTCAGGACGATAAACAGAACATGTTTTTGTCATTAGCCAGAGAACCCAGGCTATAACTTGTAACCCACTTACAAATTCAACCAGAGAAGATGGTCCTAGCTGATAAATTTTTTGAGGGGTGTTTGGTTGCTTGAATGCTGTGTATGGTTGAGACATGGGTCTGCATAGGGGTTCAGCCTTTGAACTCTGTGTTAACAGTTTTGATCTGGACTAGGTCATTGCTAATATGAATGATCAGGGATTTTGGAGACATTTGAATAAAATCCCTTATTAGTGACTGGAATTAGTGACTAGAATTTTGAGACAGTAATAGATGGTCATATTAATTTCATATTAATAAGTGATGACTATTTACTTGGATCATTTCCCCTCATGCATTGTTCTTGTTTTTTATTGTTCTCCCATGGTGTCACATTCTGTGTAAATTTGTTATTCAGGGGCCTCCTTAAGAACTCCCCCGAATGGCTGAGTACTTCAATTTGAGATACCGTTCATTGCTGTAGTTGGGGCATCATTTCCTAAAACCTACATGTCTTGGTCATCTGAACTTGATTGAACCCTTTAAACAATAAAGAGATCAAAGCAGAGAAGAGAGAATCTTATTGAGGATTTATGAAACGTCAAAATTTAACAAATATATGATCTATTTAATTTTAGTAAGAATAAAAGTTTGGATTAGCTTGTATGAAGACATCAAAGGAAGTAAAACTGATTAGAACTTCCAAAAGCAGGGACTCACTGGTTCTCCCACTGTAATGCTTAGGGATCCATCCTGGGGGAAAAATGTCATCTGGTAAAAACTTCTTATTTCTGCCCTACTAGGAGGCACACTTGCACCTTGAGGGTCCTGGGCCAATAAAAGAGTTAACCTAAGTGCTGAACGCTGTTTAGCTGCCTTGGGACATTTGTCCTCTGTTCATGGATTTAATAATTTTAATGTAAATAGGCACCCCAGCAGCTGTGTCCCCTTAAGCATATTTTATTTAGCAGCTGAGTTATCCACGTCACTTGGCAGCTATAGATTTTCAACTTTTTCTTGTGCCAAGAGGGCAGCTGGAATAATTTGAGTACTCATTAATTTGGGAGAAATATGAGCTGTGTATGGCAGACAACATGAGTCTTCTGTATGGTGTTGTACCAGGATAAGCAGATCATAGTAGAAGCAATTTGCCCTATCCCAAAGGGGCCCTAGGATTTTAATAAGCCGGTCATGAAAATTCTATTTCTTTGTAATTTGAAGCATCTAATTAGAGCCTGTAATTTCTCTCCTATAACGAGAGTGGATGAAGGTTAACGTTAGGCCTCCCGGGCCCTTTCACATTCATTTACAGAGAGAAATCAGGTAACAGTTGTAGCTAATTAGAACAGGGTATTAAATATTTAGTCCATCTTGATTTAACTTGGAGAACACATGCATGTTGTTGGGGTATGGAAAATGATAAAGGGAAGTTTAATTTAATTTTTAATCAAAGATAAACTTAAAGGCAGTATAATAATTTTAACACTGACGATCCTAACCCTACAGCCAGAGCGGCAATTGCCTCTAGCCATCTGAACTTCCAAGATAAAGGAAGATGATGTCGATTTAATTTCATCACTGAATACGTTTCCCAAGTTCAGACAGCTGGGATTTATGCAATCTGCATAAAGTACAAAGAATTCGATGATTTTTATCATAGCAGTGACATAACAAAACCACCTTTTGGCTGTTTCAGAATTCGGATTTCAAGTTTGGATAACTTGAGTATGTTTTTGGGAACCATCCTAAGGAGATATATCATTCATAGGCATTTCTTTTAAGAAAGGACTCCTATCTAATGAAACCACTCCCTGAAAGGTAATCTTCTTCCATGAGGCAGGGCCCCTATGATAATGGAGTAGCCTTGTGCGGAATAAAGTCTGACTTTGCCATAAACTGATACTTAAACTCCTGCATGCTGAGGACAATAAGTCATTCTTCTCTTGTCATAACCCAATCCAAATTATCTTCCTAAAGTGAGATTCAATTAAGTCAGGACGTACATATCAGAAAGAAATCCCTCAGATCCAGTCCCATGACTGATCTTTTCTCCAGGGCCTGACACAAGTGCAAAGTATCTTCAGAGTGCAATCAGTTCATAAGATAGCTCCCAGGACTCCTGTAACTTACCCGGAAGCAGGCTGTTAGGATGCCAGAATATTGTAAAAGGGCAAAGATGAGGGGAAATGGTGAAAAGTCAGAAAAATAGAAAGATTCCAAAGAGTAACTCAGGCATACATTTCTCTAACATTTCTGAGGAGGTGATTTATCGTGGCTGGTGAATCACATCACAACTGCAGTTATTTCATTTGGGGGATGCTTGAAACGTCTTGACAGATCTGTACAACTCTCAGACTGTCTTACTTTGCTACATTGGCTTCCAGTTGCCAGTTATTACAGAATGGTTTCTGACGGCAATAATCCTTTGAAAATCGCCTGTTATTGGGGATAATAACTGATTGTCAGAGCATTAACCACCCTCGACTTCACTTTGGGCTATTACATAACAAAAGAATGAACTGGTGGTGAGTCTGCCAGGTGTATTAAATTATATTATGCATTATAGAAGTTCTGTGATGAGGATTAGCATCCAGAAAAGGCCATCAGAAATTGCCAAACTCATTATCTGCTGAGGCAGGAGGCTGGCCTCAGGCCTGGGGATGCAAGGCTTGGGTTGTAACTATTAAGCCACTACGTCCAGTCCTTCTCTGCTCTAGCAGGGAGACGGACAAGCAGCCTACGAGCATTTCTCCTCTATTTTCCACCTCTAAAGAAAATCGAAGTATACTGCATTAACCTATGGTCAGCTACAAAGCTGTATTGACTTATTTATTCATTTGTCTGGTTTCTTAATGGCAGGCCTACCTCTTGGGCAGTCTTCAATAGTTGTAGAATTCGGTGGACCTTCCCAACACCTCTTAGCAGACTAGATTTTTTTTTTAACTTTTTATTTTGTATTGGAGTAGAGTTGATTAACAATATTGTGACAGTTTCAGGTGTACAGTGAAGTGATTCAGTTATACAATACATTTTCCCATTTAGGTTGTTACACAATATTGAGCAGAGTTTCCTGTGCTGTACAGTAGGTCCTTGTTGGTTATCCATTTTAAATATAGCAGTGTGTACATGTCAATCCCAAACTCCCTAACTATCCCTTCCCCCTTCCCTTCCCCCCTGGTAACAATAAGTTCATTTTCTAAGTCTGTGAGTCTGCTTCTATTTTGTAAATAAGTTCATTTGTATCATTTCTTTTTAGATTCAAGAAATGTAGAAGGTGCGCCTTCAGAGGGCATGATCTCTGGGAGGCTCTGCTGTAGTGTTTCAAGCACTTACAGTTTCCAAAAGGGAGAAACATAACATGAAATGATGGTTGAATACCCATGGAAATAAGCTTTGGACTGCAAATATACAGATGAATTAGGGCTTGCCTTTTCTCAACAGCTCTGGGTGATCCTTCGTGTAGCTGTTGGCCCAGACCATTTCTGATGACCTGTGGAATGGTGCTGCTTCCAGTTTTCAGTGGAACATACTTATGAGACCTATTTAATAGCATATCATCTCTAACACATAAGCCCTAAGCTGTGCATTTTCCTACTTGAGTGTCATCTGTATGGAGTCAGGTCTTGTGGCAACATTGAAACCCTAGTGCCTTGCACAAAGCCTGACACATAGTAGATGCTCGGTAAATATCCACTGAATGGAAATGAACGGAAATTTCTGACTGTCTTTTTCTGAAAAGTATTTTCCTTATAACGAAAGTATTACATGTTCACAGTAGAAAATTTGTAAAAAAGCACTGCCAGAGATTATGGTATTAGGTACTTTTCACATATAACTTTCCATTATTTTTTCTATATATGTGTATTTTTAATTGTTTATAGATTGGATAAGACTGTCCATGGCATTTTGGAACCTATTTTGTTCGGTTAGTGATGTCTTTCCAACTCATTAAGCCATCAACTTTACCATTATTTGTAATGGCTTCATTAAAGGCCATTGAACGAATGTATTATAATCTCCTTCTGTGGGCACATTTAGATTGTAGCTTTTCTCTAATATGAACAGTGCTGCAACATACATCCTTTATGTTAAGTCTTTGCTTCACT
Source organism: Aethalodelphis obliquidens (assembly GCF_003676395.1). Classification (NCBI taxonomy): domain Eukaryota; kingdom Metazoa; phylum Chordata; class Mammalia; order Artiodactyla; family Delphinidae; genus Aethalodelphis; species Aethalodelphis obliquidens. Next base: position 3,674,598 of record NW_020837966.1, read on the forward strand.
CTGATGGTGTCCTTGGGCAACATGGAGAGACAAAGAAAGAAAATATCCAGCAAGACTTCTGAAAAGACAAATTAATTTGGTGGGTAGAAAGGAAGGCAAATCAGGCTTTCACAGAATGTAAGGCCTCTGAACTTTTTCTAAAATAGGCAGGACAGCATCATCTTATGGAAATCATCATTGGCTAAGTGTTTAAAAGCCATAGAATGTGAACTGTTACATTAATTCTATTTGTACATTTTAGCAAAATAAAAAATTTGAACTTGGTGGTAAAAAAAGAAATTCCTAGAAGTGATTTCTGAGAAATGGAATTGCGATGTCAAAGGTTATATGCATTTTACATTTTTGAAACATATGGCCAAGTTATTTTCAGAAAGCTACAATTTATATTCCCATCAGTAGAAAGACTATTTCCTAATATTTTTATTGTCATTAACAAATCATTTTCAATTTAATAGCAAAAACAAACCAGAATAACACCTCAAAACTCTTATTTTTATTTTAATTTATATTTGTATTTATGCTTAAAAGTGGGTTTAAGCACTTTGTTTTTTTGTTTGTTTTGTTGCCATGAGTGTTTCTTCTTCTGTGACCTGGCAGTTCATGTCCGTTGCTCTATTACTGTGTTCTCATGTCACAGTGTTGCAATTAAGAAAATGAGCTTTGGAGTCCCACATGCCTTAAAAGGGTCCAGTAGTTGTCACTTATCTGCTCTGTGACCTGGGACAGTTTCCTACACTTTCTAGGTCTCAGTTTGCTCATCTGCTAAATGAGAATAATGATAGTGCCCTCCCATTGCAATCCTACCATGTATGGTATCTGGCAAAGGGCCAGTGCTCAACATCCTCAGTTTTCATGCATCAATACACATTTAATCCCCCTATTTCTCTTGGCACATGCCTACTCCATATGTCATGATAGATTATCCCCATTTAACCTGTGTTTATACCTTTTAATTGCCTGCAATAACCACATTACTTCATTTATCTGACAAATATTTGGGGGTATCTGCTATGGGTCAGGTGCTGGATTAAGAGTTCAACAATGGTGAACAAAACATACTGTATTTCCATCATGAAGCGTATACTCTTCTCGCTCTCTTTGCGTGTGTGTGTGTGTGTGTGTGTGTGTGTGTGTGTGTGTGTGCAGGGAACAGAACATAGCTAAGTGAGAGACAAATAAATGTAATTGTACCGAGTGCTATGCAGAAAACCGATAGGAGCTGAGACAGAATAAAAAGGGGACTTATTTTAGATAACATTAAGAGGGAGAGACTTTCAGGGGTAGAAAGTTTTATGGTAAGACATCTGTTAGAATGGTTATTATCAAAAAGGCAAGAGATAACAAGTGTTGGCAAGGGTATGGATAAGAGGAACCCTTGTGCACTATTGGCAGGAATGTAAATTAGCGCAGCCACAATGGAAAACAGTATGGAGATTCCTCAAAAAATTAAAAGTACACTACCATGTGATCCAGCAATATGGCAATATGTACCCACTTCTGTAGGAAGGAATTTTTCTGAAGGAAATGAAATCACTATCTCGAAGAGATATCTGCACCGCCATGTTCATTGCAGCATCATTCGCAATAGCCAAGACATAGTAACAACGTAAGTGTCCATCTATAGATGAATGGCTAAATGTGATATATATACAAAATACAGTCATAAAAAAAGGAAATCCTGCCATTTGTGACAACACGGATGGACCTTGAGGGTATTATGATAAGTGAAATAAGTTGGACAGAGAAAGGCAGATATCAGTACTACATGATCTCACTTATATGTGGAATCTAAAAAAACAAAAACAAATAACAAAACTGATATAAACAGAGAGTAGAATGGTGTTGCCAGGGGCTGTGGAGAGAGGAGTGAGGGGAACGGGGAAGATGCTGGTCAGAGGCTGCAAACTTCCAGTTACAATATAAATAAGTTCTGGGGATCTAATATACAGCATGGTGACTGTAGTTAACAATACTGTATCATATACTTGAAAGTTGCAGAGAGTAAATCATAAATGTTCTTACTAGAAAAAAAAGGTAGTAATTGTGTGAGGTGATAAATGTGTTAACTAACCTTGTGGCCATCATTTTGCAATATATCCACTTATCAAATCATCGTATTATAGACCTTAAACTTACACAATGTTATACATCAATTATATCTCAATGAAGCAGGGGGAAAAACAATTAAAATTTTAAAAAATGCTTAGTTTATCAATTTAAATAATAAACGTACATTTCTTTGGACAATGTATAAAGTAATAAACTACAGGTAAAAGACTGAAGAAACCCCACAAGTTCCTCCTTATCTACTGGCATTTGGGCTACAGGGCTCAAGGTGGCCTGTATCCTATTCAGGAAACTAAGCTGTTTAGGGGGATAAGTGCAGAAGTGATGCAGTTCTGAAAGAAGATGATGCTTTTTAGGGCTCTACCATGGTCCCCCTAACCAGAGAGAAAAACAAACCTGTGTCCTCAGTGTTGCTCACAAAGTTAGGATAGAGATAGTGTAAAACATTGAGGAGGGTCTTCAACCAGCAACTTTTGAGAAGTCGGCAGTAGTGAGTAACAGAACAGCAGGCCCATCTCCTCTCTCTCTATTTTTCTTTATATCTCTTTGCCTTCCTCTTTCTATAATATGTATTTTCAAAACTTACAACTTCAGCGAGGCTGGAGACCATATGGTTTTTTCCTCCCCACAGTGTCTCCAGCATTGAGCAGAGGGTTTAGTACTATGATGGGTACCCCCATTAATACCTGATGGATGGAAGAGTAGATAGGAGGGTGGGTAGATAGGAAACAGAAAACAGGAAAGGTAATACAAATTAGAGGTCAGTAGGAAAGAAAAAGGGACACCAAAGTCAGGGGTATAAAAGTAGAGCCAAAAACAACTTATCTCAGAGGGGTTGTAGCCCTCTGCTTGAGACAGCCCATGCAGAGCAGGAACCCAGGACAGCTGTAAGGCTCACAGTCTGTAAGAATAAAACATAACAGTTGCTTAGGATAAAATACAACTTTTACTGATTGAAGACAATAAAATTTCCCCTGAAGTTTCTCAAAAAGAAGACAATGGCTCCCCAGTCCCTATGGAACTTTCATTTACTTTCCTGTCCCGTCCACCTGAGACCTCTACTCATTTATGTCAATTTAGTGGCTCTCTAGAGTAGGATCTTCAAAGAACTTGGGGGCTTGTTCTCACAATGGAAGTTCTAGGTTTGGGGTGCACCAAAATCCCTGGAGGGGGCAGAGGTTGGTGTATAGATAATGAACATGTATAGATGGCCAGAACCCCAGAGGTGATTCTGATACACACACACACACACACACACCCTAGCTCTCCCCAGGAGCCATGTCCCTACCTGTCTACCTCTTGGAGAATCACAGGTAAAATGGAATGAACACTGTCCTCAACAATATCCTTGCAGCTTTCTGACAAGCCCTTGGCTTTCCTTACTGACAGTAAGCCCCAGAAGGCAGTAGGTGAGATGACAGCAGAAGCTGCTATTTTGTACTAATTTTTAGTGACAGAATGGATTGGTTGGGGAAATAGAAGTGACACAAACCTTGGGAGAAAGCAACAGTGCTAGCTTAGAATTCACAACAGCTGTTGATTTTAATGGGTTTGAGAATGATTCAGGCAGAATTCCAAACTCCTACATCCTTGACCTATAACCTGCCGCTGTTCTGAGTCACCAGGATGGTTCGTGGAGGGGGTACTCTATCCAAATCATGCTGCTGCTTCTGTGGGCTTTGGCTACAAATCCCAGTGAGAACACACAAGGACCACACTTGTGCCCAAGGCCAAGTGGGCCTTGGTCCTCTACTGTGATCTGGGCCCTCAGAGTCTCCCCAGTCCAGAGGTAGAGGAAGGCAAAGAGAGACAAACTTGTGGAGAGGAACATTAAGGAAAAAGGAGCTTTTCTCTAAGGTCCAGAGAGGCAGGCCCAAGTCAAGTCTTCAATCTTTGCACTCCTAGGCTTTTCCACAGTCGATATTCTCTTTAGGGTCCAGGCAAGAAGGAGCATTGGAGGTCTCCTCTTAGAAAGAATCCCCCGCCACACACACTCTTCTGCACCCCAACCCCTACCATTTTACTTTGTTTCATTTAACAGCAGTCCTGCCATGTGGGTCCTATTATGTTAACCATAGTATCTTACAAGTAAGGAAAGGAGGCTTAGATGGTTTTCGGCTCCTTCAGAGAAGACCCAGATTCTAAGACTAGGTGTGCCCAATTCCTAATTCTTAACTCTATCTTGTATCCACTGCATTCTGCTAACCTGCCCACCCAGTCATCTCTGTTTTCCATGAAATGATGCCATCTGTCCAAACTGTCACAAACTATGGGGGAAAAGGAGAGAATTCCACTGAAAGTTGCTTGGAATAGGAAGGGTCACATCACTATTTTAAGATGTAGTCTTTTCCCTGCTAGGTAATCTCTGAAGCAGGCAGTAATTTAAAATACAGTTGGCTTCAATCTTTGCATGGTTTTCATCTAGAATCAAGGGGAAGAACCTAGGAAGAAACATATTATAAACCTGGTCATCCACCCATGGACGGCCTTAAATAAGACACCATTTTATGGCCCCTAAAGCTGAGACTGTAATAACAAAAACCAGAGCTTTTTCATTTCTCCATTTCTTCCTGTTTTATCACTGAGCTTCAGTGTAAAAAGAAACCAAGGGACCTGAGCAGAGGGAAAGTTGACTGATAGCAGACAAGTCTGGAAAAATAGGAAAGTATTTAAAATGGAGTTAATAATGAAGGAAAGGGCTCTAACTCTGATAAATTCTAGTATATCCCATGCTGACTTCTTTTGACTTCTAAAATTTGTGAAGAGAAATGAAGGGAAAGTGGGTGACTAATATAGATTGAGAATCTACCATATGCTGGATGCTCAGTTGGGCACAGTTGCCTCATTCTGCCCTCACAACATCTATATTTCTGTTTGGAGGGAGAAATAGATGTAAATCAAATAAACAAACAAATCATAAAGGTAACTGCAAAATGTACCAAGCACCATGGAGGAGACAAATGGAGTGATCCCAAGGAGGGGAACTGGGATCAGAGGGAGTTAGCCATGCAAAGTGGGAGGAGAAGAGTATTCCAGGCAGTGGGAAAGGTGGAGGCAAAGACTCTAAAGCTAGAACGGTTTTGTCATATTTCCCCATCCTCCAGGGCATCTAGCTGTGATAAGGAGTTTGCAATATATCCTAAGTGCAATGGAAAGACATCAGAGGGCTCTAACCCAGGGAGTCACATGATCCCATGATGTTTCATGAGCAAAAACACTGCCATCCCAATTTGTGGAACATTTAGCTTCTCTTTCCATAAGTGGATTTTCTGATCTGTTTTGCTTAATTTAACAGCTTTACATACATGAGTTTCTTTTTGTTTATTGTATTGAATCTGTAAGCCTTCTTGGAAGATGGGGCATACTTGTTAACAAATAACTGATCTCTCCAGGTCTAAGAGGGCAAGAGAGGCAGAGAGGGACCTCCCAGCTGACCTCACCTCACCCATGGGAGGTGAGTTTTTTTTCAAGAGTCTTCCTATCAGTAGAAGGGGACTTTTATGGCATTGCCAATCAACAAGTGTTTGAGTGCTGGCTCTTTGCCAGGCATTGTGCTGGATTCTGTGGATTCAAAAATGAATGAGACAAGAATCAAGTCTGTCTGTCCATTCCATCCCTGCTCCTTTAAATGTGCTCCTTCAGAGGTTCCATGACTTGATGTCATCATACAAACCCAGGGTTTACAGTGATGCCCATTCTGTCTCAGGGCTCTTGACATCTTATTCCTCCATGTTGAGGACTTATTCCCCATGTGACTTTTCTGGATCCGACCATAGATATCCAATATCTAGTACTCACTGAATCATCAAAGAATAAGCATGCAAATGAGTGAATGAACTTCTCTCTCAATTTGGCAAGCACTTAAGATGAAAGTGCCCATCTTGTTTGTCCAAAGAACACAATCTGTTTTTGAGAAATTTATAGTGCAGAATACAAGAATTACATAAGACAGCAGTTTTTAACCTGGAATCCAGAGGGTTCTTAGAGAATCCCAGTATGGACTTTGGTGGAGGAGATACCTCAAACCTCATGAATCTTATCTGAAATTGTGAATGTACATCCTTCAGCCTTTTTTGTGGGGAGAAAGTCCATAGCCCTTGTCAAATTCATGGTGGATCTCATGACTTTGCAAAGGTTAATAGAAGGTTTCATGTTATACCTCTGATGTTATTCTGATTGTGTTAGGAACTCTCAATCTCATTATCCTTAGCTTCTCAAAACCCTTCTCTTAGAAAAATCCTCTTCTTTACTCACAAAAGTCAGTTTCCTCTTCAGTCAAACCTCTGGGTACGGTTAGGGAGGCATCCATGAATAGGAGATTTGACTTTCCTGGGCTCACCTTGTTTGGTTTTACTGCAACAAACTGTCTGAAACACAAGTGGAATGCAACCCTAGCTGACTGGAACTCATTGCTTCCAACCTGTCTTTTCATTTATTATCTCATTTACCGTTGATCACAGTAAATGGATGAATGAATGATCCATGTGTAGGTGGAAAGAGCACAGTTCAGAGGGTTTCACTAACTTAGTCAAGATTGCCAAGACAGTAAGTATGGTTTGGACTCACCTGGAACCCAAGTCTCCTGATTCCCAACTGTTTTAAGGGTATTCAGTATTCGTTTTAATCAAATGTAGTAAGGCACATAAACATGGAAATGACTGTCATGAAGGAAGAAGTTTATTATACGCATAGACCCCTGGAAGCAAGAGGCATGTCATACTATGCAGGGCCACACGGGGAAACACCAATACAAGATTAGTGACAGTGGGGAGGGGACTGATGGGTTGAAGCCTTTATTGTGGTTTTTGTGGGAAGAAACAGGCAAAGCAGGATAAGCAGGCTTAGAATTGAATAATCTCAGTGGGCTCAGGGATGTAGGGACTTGTCCCTAGCTGTCTGGTACCTATCTGGCCCTGGAGTGATTAGTGCAGGTGGATAATGGCCCTGGGTGTGCACACCTGATAAAAGGAGATAGTTGGGGGCATGGGGTCTGAATTGGTTGGTTTACATATCAAAGGTGCACTTGAAGGCAAATTGTTTACTATATCCAAAATTGGCTAACAATTGGGATGGGCAGTTTCTCCAGGACAGTAAGTCCCCAGATATCAGAGCATCAAAAATACCCCCTGAGTGAAGTTAATGGAGCTGGATAGTCTAATGAATTGTATCACCCACCTTTGAGGATACTTATAGCTTGACTTCTTAGTGCTCCTTGAAGTGGTGTTTAATCTCTATTCCACAGTGCTAACCTAAGTTAACAGTCTCTGGGTGACCCAGAGACAGCCATCTCCTTCACTTGGAAAAATACATGGCCATAAAACTGGACTTCCATCCCTGGCCAGAAGATTACAAATGGCAATTTTTTCTGAATTAGGACATTTTCAGTACCACACATGAGATATCAGGCGCTGTGCTTGAGAGGAAGGAGATTATACAGACTCTTAGAGCATCCCCAAAATGACAGTCCATTTTTCATAATGGTCTATGATATTCATTTGTTGAAACTTTATTACTTTTGTAATTTAATTCACTTTATCCCATTTTATTGCTGCTCAGGACACTGTTACATTATTTGCCTCTTTTGTCCTTCTGGATAAAGATGTTTCTTCTTTTATTATGAGCATGATGGCTTCTAGATTAAAGCAGCCTGCTCAATAAAACTGTTTTCACTGGCATCCACCTTCTCTGAGCCCACCTCTACTCTTGCAGAATTTTCATGAAGACAAATATTGGCTGTGATTTATGAAGCATTTTTGTGGTTAATCAAGTTCCAGCTCTCATTTTCTGCTTAGAGATTAAAGATTTTATTCAGAAATGCTTCCCTGCATCAGAAATCATAGAAATGAGCAAATAACAATAGAAGTTGGTTAGGAATATTTTTTGTGAAGATACAGGTTAAGAACATAGTAACAATTGACTTTAAAACACAAAGACATCAGAAGACTTCTTTCTAAAGCTGAAGTTGTGTACCATTTTTGAGAAATACTGGGTATATTTTAGGGGATAATTGAGTTGAACAGTGAGTCAAAAGGGACAAAAGTAGGTGAGAAGATGTGAAGGTGAGTCTACATGCTTGTTTGCATAGGCTGCTACTTAGCTGAATTGAAATATGGAACACATGGGTGTGGGCAACCATATGTAACTGGATGATTCTTTTAGCAAATTTTATTTATACTTATAATCCATAAATTGCATGTTTTTAAAGGTAGAGATACTGCATTTATAGTTAAATGTTATTTTAAAGTAAAAGATTGCCTTTGTTTTTAAAAACAAAAGTAAAGACTGTATATTGGGAGGCTCCTGAGTGCCCTGTCCCCAGCCCTTTCCTCTGTATTGAGACCAAATAGTGGGGCTATTGTAATTTCAAGAAGCAATGCTTAAAATAAGGACTATTAAAAGAGACAAAGAAGGACACTACATAATGATCAAGGGATCGATCCAAGAAGAAGATATAACAATTGTAAATATTTATGCACCCAACATAGGAGCACCTCAATACATAAGGCAAATACTAACAGCCATAAAAGGGGAAATCGACAGTAACACATTCATAGTAGGGGACTTAAACACCCCACTTTCACCCATGGACAGATCATCCAAAATGAAAATAAATAAGGAAACACAAGCTTTAAATGATACATTAAACAAGATGGACTTCATTGATATTTATAGGTCACTCCATCCAAAAACAACAGAATACACATTTTTCTCAAGTGCTCATGGAACATTCTTCAGGATAGATCATATCTTAGGTCACAAATCAAGCCTTGGTAAATTTAAGAAAATTGAAATTCTATCAAGTATCTTTTCTGACCACAACCCCATGAGACTAGATATCAATTACAGGAAAAGATCTGTAAAAAATACAAACACATGGAGGCTAAACAATACAACACTACTTAATAATGAAGTGATCACTGAAGAAATCAAAGAGGAAATCAAAAAATACCTAGAAACAAATGACAATGGAGACACAACGACCCAAAACCTGTGGGATGCAGCAAAAGCAGTTCTAAGGGGGAAGTTTATAGCAATACAAGCCCACCTTAAGAAGCAGGAAACATCTCGAATAAACAACCTAACCTTGCACCTCAAGCAATTAGAGAAAGAAGAACAAAAAAACCCCAAAGCTAGCAGAAGGAAAGAAATCATAAAAATCAGATCAGAAATAAATGAAAAAGAAATGAAGGAAACAATAGCAAAGATCAATAAAACTAAAAGCTGGATCTTTGAGAAGATAAACAAAATAGATAAACCACTAGCCAGACTCATCAAGAAAAAAAGGGAGAGGACTCAAATCAATAGAATTAGAAATGAAAAAGGAGAGGTAACAACTGACACTGCAGAAATAAAAGAGATCATGAGAGATTACTACAAGCAACTCTATGCCAATAAAATGGACAATCTGGAAGAAATGGACAAATTCTTAGAAATGCACAGTCTGCCAAGACTGAATCAGGAAGAAACAGAAAATATGAACACACCAATCACAAGCACGGAAATTGAAACTGTGATTAAAAATCTTCCAACAAACAAAAGCCCAGGACCAGATGGCTTCACAGGCGAATTCTATCAAACATTTAGAGAAGAGCTAACACCTATCCTTCTCAAACTCTTCCAAAATATAGCAGAGGGAGGAACACTCCCAAACTCCTCCTACGAGGCCACCATCACCTTGATACCAAAACCAGACAAGGATGTCACAAAGAAAGAAAACTACAGGCCAATATCACTGATGAACATAGATGCAAAAATCCTCAACAAAATACTAGCAAACAGAATCCAACAGCACATTAAAAGGATCATACACCATGATCAAGTGGGGTTTATTCCAGGAATGCAAGGATTCTTCAATATACGCAAATCTATCAATGTGATAAACCATATTAACAAACTGAAGGAGAAAAACCATATGATCATCTCAATAGATGCAGAGAAAGCTTTTGACAAAATTCAACACCCATTTATGATAAAAACCCTGCAGAAAGTAGGCATAGAGAGAACTTTCCTCAACATAATAAAGGCCATATATGACAAGCCCACAGCAAACATCATCCTCAGTGGTGAAAAACTGAAAGCATTTCCACTAACATCAGGAACAAGACAAGGTTGCCCACTCTCACCACTCTTATTCAACATAGTTTTGGAAGTTTTAGCCACAGCAATCAGAGAAGAAAAGGAAATAAAAGGAATCCAAATCGGAAAAGAAGAAGTAAAGCTGTCACTGTTTGTAGATGACATGATACTATACATAGAGAACCCTAAAGATGCTACCAGAAAACTACTAGAGCTAATCAATGAATTTGGTAAAGTGGCAGGATACAAAATTAATGCACAGAAATCTCTGGCATTCCTATATACTAATGATGAAAAATCTGAAAGTGAAATCAAGAAAACACTCCCATTTACCATTGCAACAAAAAGAATAAAATATCTAGGAATAAACCTACCTAAGGAGACAAAAGACCTGTATGCAGAAAATTATAAGACACTGATGAAAGAAATTAAAGATGATACAAATAGATGGAGAGATATACCATGTTCTTGGATTGGAAGAATCAACATTGTGAAAATGACTCTACTACCCAAAGCAATCTATAGATTCAATGCAATCCCTATCAAACTACCACTGGCATTTTTCACAGAACTAGAACAAAAAATTTTGCAATTTGTATGGAAACACAAAAGACCCCGAATAGCCAAAGCAATCTTGAGAACGAAAGAAGGAACTGGAGGAATCAGGCTCCCTGACTTCAGACTATACTACAAAGCTACAGTTATCAAGACGGTATGGTACTGGCACAAAAACAGAAAGATAGATCAATGGAACAGGATAGAAAGCCCAGAGATAAACCCATGCACATATGGACACCTTATCTTTGATAAAGGTGGCAGTAATGTACAGTGGAGAAAGGACAGCCTCTTCAATAAGTGGTGCTGGGAAAACTGGACAGGTACATGTAAAAGTATGAGATTAGATCACTCCCTAACACCATACACAAAAATAAGCTCAAAATGGATTAAAGACTTAAATGTAAAGCCAGAAACTATCAAACTCTTAGAGGAAAACATAGGCAGAACACTCTATGACATAAATCACAGCAAGATCCTTTCTGACCCACCTCCTAGAGTAATGGAAATAAAAACAAAAATAAACAAATGGGACCTAATGAAACTTCAAAGCTTTTGCACGGCAAAGGAAACCATAAACAAGACGAAAAGACAACCCTCAGAATGGGAGAAAATATTTGCAAATGAAGCAACCGAGAAAGGATTAATCTCCAAAATTTACAAGCAGCTCATGCAGCTCAATAACAAGAAAACAAACAACCCAATCCAAAAATGGGCAGAAGACCTAAATAGACATTTCTCCAAAGAAGATATACAGACTGCCAACAAACACATGAAAGAATGCTCAACATCATTAATCATTAGAGAAATGCAAATCAAAACTACAATGAGATATCATCTCACACCAGTCAGAATGGCCATCATCAAAAAATCTAGAAACAATAAATGCTGGAGAGGGTGTGGAGAAAAGGGAACACTCTTGCACTGCTGGTGGGAATGTGAATTGGTTCAGCCACTATGGAGAACAGTATGGAGGTTCCTTAAAAAACTACAAATAGAACTACCATATGACCCAGCAATCCCACTACTGGGCATATACCCTGAGAAAACCGAAATTCAAAAAGAGTCATGTACCAAAATGTTCATTGCAGCTCTATTTACAATAGCCCGGAGATGGAAACAACCTAAGTGCCCATCATCGGATGAATGGATAAAGAAGATGTGGCACATATATACAATGGAATATTACTCAGCCATAAAAAGAAATGAAATTGAGCTATTTGTAATGAGGTGGATAGACCTAGAGTCTGTCATACAGAGTGAAGTAAGTCAGAAAGAAAAAGACAAATACCGTATGCTAACACATATATATGGAATTTAAGAAAAAAAAAAATGTCATGAAGAACCTAGGGGTAAGGCAGGAATAAAGACGCAGACCTCCTAGAGAACGGACTTGAGGTTATGGGAAGGGGGAAGGGTGAGCCGTGACAGGGCGAGAGAGAGTCATGGACATATACAGACTAACAAACGTAGTAAGGTAGATAGCTAGTGGGAAGCACCCGCATGGCACAGGGATATTGGCTCGGTGCTTTGTGACAGCTAGGAGGGGTGGGATAGGGAGGGTGGGAAAGAGGGAGACGCAAGAGGGAAGAGATATGGGGACATATGTGTATGTGTAACTGATTCACTTTGTTATAAAGCAGAAACTAACACACCATTGTAAAGCAATTGTACCCCAATAAAGATGTTAAAAAAAAAAAAAAAAAAAAAAAAGCAATGCTTTGGGTGTGAACACCCAGCTCAGCAGCTACAGACATCTGGGTACAGATCTGCCCTTTCTTGGAGAAAGAAGAAAGTGCAGTTGGCTGATCCTGCTTGCCCAGTCTAGCTGGTGTCTGATATTCCTGCCTTGTTGGATTGACACAGGCTTCTTTAAAAATGTCCTTTTGATCCAGCTCTTCTGTTTCTTTTTTTAACCACCCAATGGATTTGTAAACTCCTTCAAGTTTAGCCCCAATCCTTTGCAATCTATAGAATCACTTTATTGAAAATGGCTTCAAATATTTCTTAATTCCCAATGCCACTTCTTTTTGTTCAGGCCTTATCTTTTTGGTGATATGTTTTTAAAGTGTTGGACTCCAACCACCTGTTTCAGACCCACCATGGTGCTTCTAAAAAATGTAGATCCCTGGGCCTACTTAATCTGAATCTCTGGAGGATGGGTGCTGGGGACTGGTTATTCCGATGCCCAGTGAAGTCTGAGACCTCTCACCCACCTGTCCAGAGCCACTGTCATCTCTCACCTGCAGTGTTTCAGTGGCCTCCTACTTAGTGTCTGTGCTTCTATTCCTATCTCCCTATGGCTGTGGTCCTCAAACTTGGATGCAAATTGGACTCTCCATGGGGACAATAAAAGTTGGGCCCTGCCCAAATCAGAGGTTCTGATTTGATTGTCTTGGTCGGGCCCTGGGCATTCAAAACTGTAAGAACATCACAGGAAAGCTGAATGGGCAGCCAGGATGAGCACAACTCTCTAAGGCCTGTTCTCCACACTGCAGACAGAATGATCCTTTCACAGGATTATGTGTCAATCCACATCAGGCTTCTACTCAGTTCCTCCTATGGCTTCTGTTCTTGCTACAGAAAAAGCCCAGGCTGTAACAGAGGCTGCAAGGCCCACATGATTAGGCACCTGTTGTCCGTCCAATTTCATCCTGTACAATCTCTCCTACCTGACTGCACGTCATCCATACTGGTCTTGTCAATATCCCTTGCGTATCCCTATCTCAAGGCTTTGTACCTTCTGCTCCCTTCACCTGGAACATTCTTCCCCAGTAGGCATATGGCGTGCTCCCGAGCTCCACCCATGTTTTGTCCAGATCCTTGCTCAAGCAGCACCTTATTGGGGAGGCCTGCTCTTCCTCCCTTTCTAAATTAGCAGCCCCCATCAGTCTCCATTGCATAACCCTGCTTTATTTTCTTTGTAAGTTTTTAATTCAACAAATACATAATCATTTTATGAATCTGCCATTTATCATCTGTTTTACTCTCATGAAAATGTTGGCTCCCTGAGGACAGAGAGTTTGTTCTCTTTACCCGTAATATTCCCAACACCAAGAATGGTCCCTGGCACATACTTGGTGCTCAGAAGTTACTTGTGCCAGATGATGAATTCTACCCTTGGACTGTCTCAAAAGCATGGGCGTTGGTTATTTCTCCTTCAGCACTGAAGGGAGTTGTGAAGGCAGCAGCAGCCTGTTTCCTGGCTGTACAGTTGCCCCATTATAGTTCTGCTGGCAGCCACTCTCCTTCCCCTGTTTAATGGCTGTAGGAAGGGGAGAATTTGATTGATTATTTTTGCAAACTCAAACTACCCTATGTGCACTAAAGGTTGAGAGGAATAGTACTCCTCTAAGTTTCTGGAGGGAATTGTATCTAAATGAGTAAGAAGCATAATCTGTGTTTTGGAAAAACTGGATTGAGTTCTTTGTGTCATCTGGGAAGTTTTATACTAAGTTAAATTAAGTGACTTTGAACTTTGAAGTGTCCACATCCTAACGTTTTATTAAGCTTAATTGGGTTTGTAGAATATTTAAGGACCATCCAAACTCAAATGGGAGATCAAAATGAACTAATAGGTTGATGTAGACTTCCCCCTGCCTCCTGCCTTTGTGCTGCAGTAATGAAAGTGACGCATTCATACCTGTGGATGATGAGCACAAAAGCCTGGCTTTCTGGGGAGTTTTGGTGTGTCCTGATGACTGCCCTGGTCTGAACTGTGCCATGGCCCCTTCCCTGTCATCTGTGCTATGAACCTGGCTTTCAGAACCATCCCCATCTGTCTCTGCTAAGGAGGCTTGCCATATAGTAAAATTAGTTGGGCTCTAGGCAGACTTGTCAAAGTTTGTTTGATGGAGCTTCTTAGGGAAGAAATCTCCAATTATTGGACATAAAATCCAAAAGGTTACAGAATCTGTTAGAGATGGAAATGAGGAACAGTTTGACTCTGTTACTCATAGAAGTTTTGCACTCATTTCATTGAGCAGTGGAGTAAGGCAGCCCACCCTACAAGATGCAAGGCCAGAACTTAATTTCCACAGGTCATCTCTTCTCCTATTTGATTTTCACTGGTACATTTACTTTTCCTATGTCCATGGAGAATGGTTCAGGAAGTAGCAGTGTCATTACTTTCTTTTCATTTAAAATGATCTTTAATTATTAAAGCAATATTTGTTCATTTGTAAAAACATTCAAAGGATATAGAAGTTTACAGAGTAAAAAGTGTAAGTTCCCTTTTAGAAAAAAATAGAATTCTATTTATAGAATACACAATATAGGTACACAATATCCCACAATTTGCTTTCCCCCTTGCCAAGTTATAATGGATGTCTTTCTCATGAGTACATAGCTGCATGGTATTCCACTACATGAATGTCCCATGAGTTTTTTAGCCAATCAGCTATCAAGAGAAGCTTGGAATTTAACAGGTTTTAACCATTACAAAGAATAAAGGTGAAGGTCCTTGTTTTTTACATATTTGTGTATTTGTGAAAATGTCTAAAACCGAATTATAGGGCTTTAAGAATATATGCACTCTACAATTCTCCATACATCTGTGACTTCGTGTCATCTCTGTTAGACCTGCTTGGCCCCCATAGACATTTTATTTGTTATCCTGGCTATAGATAAATGCCTAGAGGTAGAATTACTGAGTCTGAAAAAATTACAGATATAAAATCCTGTTGTTAAATGGATCTCCAGAATATTTATTTTGGAGTAAAGTCCCTTCATTTTGTTGCCAGTTGAAAGGCATTATTGTGAGAAATCCAGGGCATGAATCCAGTATTGTTTGATTATGTTTATTTTATATGCAGAGAGGCAACGAGTCATTTCCACGCCATTTCTACTCAAATAAGGGGGCCAATTCACTGGGAGCCAAGGGCTGCACATAAATGGAAATATTTAACATGATTCTGATTTTCTTTCATAAGCAATAAAATAAAATACAAACCAACAAAATGAGTATAATGCTATAAATGTCTTTGCACATACCTGACCCAGGGGATGGTGCTGACTGGAGAAGCCACAGTAGTGTTGGCAGTAGGGGCAGCGGTGCTGGTGGAGGGGGTCGTGGTGCTGGTTTGCATGATTGTGGTTATTGTTAGCACATTATTCCTCTGTAATCATGTCTAGTCTGAAGTTTGGTGCAATCCTACTGGTTTTCCAAATGGGTTGCCATATTTTAAAATCAGAAACTGTGTTAAGTTTTCATGAATGGTTCACAGCATTGTTCTGGGGTTTTAACTATGCCTCCAAGAGAGAACTCAGTTTGTCCTCAGGTTCTTCACCTGGATGGCAGAGGAGGTTTGGCACCTGCAGGTATCTTTGCTCAGAACAGATAGGCTGCTTTGGGTCAGGTCTTTTCCTCTTTACCTGCAAAGATAGACTCACAGCTTCACTTCCTAAGAGCTATCTTTTATGCTTTCTGCTTCGTTAAGAACTTGCTTTGTGCAGGTTTTTATTAGTCAGACATTTTGAGCTAAAAGCTAACGGTGGCCAGGCAGGAAAAGTGAACAGGGGACAGCTCTGTGTAGGAAGGTCAGTGGTGACCACTTTGGGCCTATGAGGTTGCATCTTCTATTTTTTTTTCCCCCAAGAGAGTCAGAATCTCCCAATTAAAAAAAAAAAAAAAAAATCCCTCCTCCCAATGTGATTCCGGTGGGAATAGTGTGGAAAAGAGCTGGGGGAATGAGAGAGGCAAAGCAAAGGCCTCTGTGTCTGCTCATCTGCCCCAGAAGCCCCCTTGCAGGAGCTGTTGATGGATGAAATAACTGCCTTACTCAACACAAATGAGGACAGACTAAGGCTATACAATGATAATATATATTTAAACATTGGAGATAAACCATCACTTAAGAACTATAGTCTTCCAGTTATATGTCTCAGTTAAGAGGTTACTCGTAACTAAAGCAAAATCTTAATTTTCAGTCAGCTATGTGCATTTACATTTTTATCCATTCATTTACTGAATTATAATATTCCAAGCACTGTGCCCCATCAAAGCACAGCCATCCTTTCCCTTGTCAGGTGGATGGTCTAGTGGAGATCAACCTCACAGGTATAACCACACAAGATACTAGTTAACAACAGCTGCAATAATGTCTCTGAAGGAACCGTAGGGGTGCTTGACCCAGTCTGGCTGAGTGGAGGAGACATCAGCTGGAAAGACTTTGGGGCCACATGTTGAATGTAATTCATCTAATACCATGTCTGCATTTAACTCAGTCATAAATTGGTGGCTGAAGGACTGATTTCACCTGCCAGAAGAATTTTGTTTGGACTGTGTGGTATTGACCCACATGCCATTCAAAATGTGAACCAAAGGATTTTAACCCTTTTAATTTCTTGTTTTTCTTCCATCTAACCCTCAAGTACAACTCTGGGAGGTGGGTTGTACTTTATTTCAAAGAATTCTGGCCTCATAATAGAGATTTGAGAAGGCAATAGAAAGTGAGAGATCCAAGGTTTTATATGTGTTCTCTGCTCTTTAGGAGCCAAAGTTTAGGAAGGCTAGAGAGGGTTCCCCTTGGTCTCCTGGCTATAGGCTGTGCCTCTCATCCCAATTAATTACCACCACAGACAGTAAGAGAGTGTCTGCAGCCTGATCTTACCATTGGGTGGGTGGGGGGCATGCTGAAGTTCTCTCAGTGGTGTTTTGATTCCCAAGAAGAGCACACTCTGTACTTCTGTGCGGATGAGGACAATGGTTGCCAATTTGGTCCAGACCTGGATGATCTTTGTCCATGTATGTGTAGCAAACTGTAGCAAACCCAGGCCCACGATGCTGCCAGTCTCCCGTTTCAAGTTATTCTCCTCTGTCGCAAGTTACACACCGAAAAACAAACACCACCAGTGCCATATGGGTTAAAAGATCAAAGGCCCCAGTTTTGAGTATATTTCTAGCTGACTTTACTTCAGATATCTTAAATATGTTTCTGAAGATGGGAAGCATGGGGCATTAAGGAGGTAAATCACATGTGTGTGAGCCATGCTTGTGGTCTGGGCAGGAGGGTGAAAACTGAAAACCACTGATCCGTGTGTTCCTCTTCCTCTCAGGTTCGCATCTTCACGTACCTCATTGGAAGAGAGGCTGCTTTTGCAGACAATCTCAAGTGGATGGCCTGTGCCAATAAAGGTAGGTCTCCCGATGGGTTCAGTTCTGAATAACTTCTCCGTGGATGTGTAGAAACAGAGACAGTCACGAGAAAGTGGAGCGTTCTATCAGAAGGCTATGAATTCTAAGATAAGGTCTGGATGTTTCTAAATGATTATGACTGACTTGTAACAACTTCTCCCAAAATGTGTTTATAAACTTTGAGGACATAGTCAAGTGGAGTGGTTAAGCCTCTCCACTCTATTGCTTAGTAACTGAGTAACCTTGGAAGAATTACTATGGCAGAGCCATTTACCACGCACCAAATATCCATGTGCTCACTCACCATTCCCAGCCCCTTGCACTGGTTCTGGCCAACAGGCTTTAAGCAAAACCAACCTGGGTCATTTATGGGCTAAAGCATTTAAGAGCTGGTTTGGTGGTATCTATTCTTTTCTGCTCCTATGAACTCTGAAGCTACATGATGGAATAGATGAAATAGCCTGGGTTCCTGAGTGGCCGCATGGAGCAGATGCCTTTCCGCTCACCCTGTCTTCTGCCATCTGCCAGCCCATGATGGATATATAGTCTGTGTGATAAACCTTTGTGTTAAGCCAGTGAGATTTCCAGTTTGATATGTTCCCATAGCATAACTTAACCTACATAACTAATTAACTTAGTTAACTTTAACCTGCTTCAGTGTTCTAATCTTCAAAGTGGAGAGGGTGATAATAGCTTTTCTTTTTGATTTTTATTGAATATAGGGTTAAAAAATGAAATGGTACAGATTAGGTGCCTAGTTCAGTGCTGAGACCTAGTAAGTGCTCAATAATTGTTAGCTTTTCTACTTTCACAGGTTAATTTTCTACACTGACAGGCCCTGATGTGTGTTGGAAACAATGCTTTAGGGAAGGCACAGGGAGGGAAGGAACAGGGCCTCCAGTCTTATGAAGGGCTTCTTTTCAGTCTACACACAACCAAGAAGGCAAAGCAAAGGAGGAAAATAGGTGGTATATTCTAGATTCCTTGAGTCTTAACCCAAACTCCTTGAGTTCAAATCCAGCCTCTACCAAACACCAATCACGGTGGTGGATGTTACCATACCTACCTGGGTCTGAGTTATATCACCTACAGAACAGAGATAGTGATGATACCTGCCCCAGTCAGATGCTGTGAGCATGAATGAGGCCGTGCAGGTAAAGCTGGCAGCTTAGTGCCTGGCACAGAAATGGCCCATATGATTTCCTAGTGTTATATTGATCTGTGGTTATGTCTTATCTCTGCTCTGAGGCTATACAGTCCCTGAGAGTAGCCTGTCACTCTGATTTCCTCTTGAGCACTCAGCCCAACCTCCTGCTCTATGTAGAGTGGCTGCTTCTTTAAGGTTTGAAAAATGAGCAAATTGACTATAAATACTAATAAATGAAGATATGTCCTGTTGCACAGTAAATTGGTATTGGTGGATGTAGGTGGTCTATTTCTACATTGCCTGTTATGCCGTCCTTTATAAAAGTTCCAATATATGTATGTTAGTGGAGGAAAGAGGACTCAGGGAAGGGTTGGCAGGTCTCAGCTTTAGTTTTGGTGACTTAAGACAAAGTTATTTTAGTTGCAAGCAACCAAAGTTGCTCCCTGAAATTAAAAAGAAGAGTGTTTTGGAGAGAGAGGAGAGTGAGTCAGAACCCAGAGTGGGAAGGGAAGCTTATGTCTCATGAGGGACCAGGGGCTGTGTTTTTGTTTTTCTTTTCCTTCTTGGTTTCTTTCTACATTCCGTGGCATTCTTCCTCTCTGTAGATAGACCTTCTCTGCTAGGGCATGTACATGTCAAAAATAGCTACCTCACACTGTGCATACCCATCTATCCACACAACACCTATTGTGGAGAAAGGAGAGTTTATATCTTATCCAAAAAATGATTCTGGCACCCAGCTTGGGACAGGTCTTCCCCTGCGGAATTGCATGTAGGCAGAGGTAAGGCCACAAAGAAAAATATATGTGCTCTGCAGGTGGATGGACACGGGAAGTTCTCAGGGAAAAGGTGCCTAGCCAAGCAAGTAAACCTCTGCCTCACTTTCCCTTTGCTTGGCATTGTGTTTTATTATCTGCTTCTACTTGGAGAAATCTTTGAAGCAAGTCTCAATTTCCTCATCTAAAAATGGAGAACTGCATGAAAGGTTTGAACATTTCCTTGAAGCTCTAAAATAACATGTTCTGCAATTATTTTAGTTTATTGGCTGGCTCACCTCACTCAAAGGTATCAGTAATTCTCATTGTCTCAGAGTAATGCATTTGGCTTCATTTGAAGAGGAAATATAGAAGGAAAGTAGGCATGAGGAGATGGAGGCTGAATGGATCCTAGGTTGCCTCTGAGAAAACAGACCATTGAGATAATTTTTGGAACTTCACTGACATTTGAGTGAGCTACACTTTCTCAATTTTTTCCTTGATTCTGTGGTCTTGAAAGAAAGAGTTCCTTTCCATTTTTTAATTTTTAAAAGTTTTCATGTTACTCCTGCCACATCAGACTGCAATTCTTCCCATCAGCGAGTATGCATTTAGTCATGGGTTATTGTTTTTAACCACTGTCTGTGTCCAGCTGATGAAAATTACTCAAATTGAAGTCTTGTCTTAATCAACTAATATTACACCATAATTTAGTTTTAGTCATTGTTTATAAGAATCTTTGAAGAATCCTTTTGAAGACAATTTAGTCAACTCAGAGTATTTCGGGGCCTGGCCATAGAATATAGCCCTTTAGATTTATAAGTTCTGAGCGCAGCAACTTGGAAAATTCAAGGAGGTAATAGTAGCTGCTTAGCTGGCCCGGCCGCTGGATTCCTCAGTGATTCTCCTTCTCTTCCTGTCCAAATCCAGTTGTTTCCTTCCCTGCCAGAGTCAGTCCCTCACAATAGTTTCACCTTCCTCCTCTGCTTCTCTTCTAAAGGGCCTTGGGAATAAAATGTCATTGTTTGCCACTCTTCAAAGTAGCAGTTGCCATCAAAATGTCAGGTTCCATTCATCTGTGCCCATATAAACATCGGCTTCATGTTGCGTCAGTTATGGGGTTTAGACCAGCGTAACGTCGGTGAGCAAGTATTCTTCTATGGTCATTAATTAAATCATTGTTTATACTCTCAGATTGTTATAGTATGGAGGCAGCATAACATTTTTCATCTCAAGTGACATGAGGTCCAGGGAGGGCCCGCCCCCCTCCTTACATATTTTTGCCCTGACTCAGCCAAGTTCTTCAGTGAAATGAAGCATTAGCATTTGGGGACCAGAGCAGACCCAGGGAAGCCCAGGGAGAAGCCTGTTGGCTGACTGACCAGAGTGACCCTAGGGAGGAGCAGGAGTTGTCAGGACCAGCTCATTGTCCCTGGGTCAGTGGTCAAGGACCTGCTATCCATGTGAAACTTCTTGTTTGGAAGTATGGTAGCCATGGAGACAGTTCTCAGTCAGTGGACCTCTGGCACTGCCCCCTGTAAATGGATGTCTGGGAATATTCATGCCCTCACAGGAGTTCTCTGCCTCCTCCAGTCCACTAGCAAAATCCAGAGAGGTCTGGAGCTCATTGGTTTGTCTCATTTTATGCATAACTAGGTCCTATCTTGAGGCAACCAGCCCTAATGAGGCAAAGCAGCAAACCATTTTAAATACATTAAAACAATTATTGCCACTGTAGAATGGCTTATGGAACTTAAAATTCTGCATTCACACTATTGGTTAAACAAGTGAACTGGGAAAACTGAAAAGAGGGGCCAACTAGCCCAGATACTCCATAAAGCCTTGATGACCTTCTGTAATGTTCAGTGTGCCAAGCTTTTAAATAAGCACTGCCTGATTCTCCTTCAAAAATCATGGTGAATGGAGTATTTTCCAGCTGTGCAAATGAAGAAGGGTCTCTGTATTTGGTTCTCAACTTATCTGTCATCATTAGATCGAATGGAAACGCCACGTGAGTCTGTCTTGTTTATCTCCTCAGCCTGTCCCTCGTTGATAGGCTAATGGTCATTCTCTCCTTGTTTGAAAGAGAACTGGCGGCCTGAGCCCTCCTTGGAAGTTCAGACCCATAGCCTTTTCCCACTAGAAATCTCTTAACCTCACTATACCTTTCCAAGTGTCAAATTTATGAGGCCAGAATGGTTGTTTGGAGTAGGGAAAAACTGGCAATTAAAATTTTTTGCTGTTTCAGAAAAGGTGGAAGAAGGCAAAAATGACAGTTATTCAGATACCTTTGTATAATTCTTTTTTTGTACTCTTCAACCAATTCCCCAACCCCCAGCCCCTGGTAAGCCTCTTTAGACTCTGTTGCTATGATTTTCACTTTTCTAGATTCCACATACCAGTGATATCATACAGTATTTGTCTTTCTCTGTCTGGCTTATCTTATTTAGCAAGATGTACTCAAGGTCCATACATGTTTTTGCAAATGGCAGGATTTCCTTGTTTCTCATGCTGAATAATATTTCTGTGTGCGTGTGTGTGTATACACTGTAACTTTTTAATCCATTTATCCATTAATGGAGACTTAAGTTGTATACGTTCTTTGTGTAGATTCCATAGAACTTGAGAATTTGAGTGGAAAGGGTAATAGTTGTGAAGATGAACATGGTGCTACTATTGTTAATAGCAACTAAGGATGACAAACTTCTTACTAAGTGCCAGGTAGAGTGCAAAGTACTTTTATGTGTTATCTCTTTTGACCCTCCTTAAAGCTGTATGAAGTGCATGAGAAGGAAACTGAGACTCAAAGAGACTAGCAGCTCGCCCCAGGTTACCAACTAGCAGGTGGCAGAGCCAGGAATCAGGCCCAGTTGTTCCAAAGTCTGAGCCTAACTCTTCACCAGGATGTGAGGTTGCTTCTCTTTGGGGAGAAGAAAGTCATGGTTCATAGAGGACTATTTCCCATTATTTGAGAGAATCTAGGAAAAGGAATCTAGATGTTGAGAAAGGACTTTAATGGTCTATAGCTAATAAAGACTGGAGCTGGGATTTATAACCAGCCTGTGTGTTCCAGAAATTGTCCTGCTTCAGCTTGTGTAGGCATGTGGTCCAGTTTCTGACATTTTACAAATGGAGATATTAAGGCTCTCCGAGGAGACGAGGCAGGGTGGAATGGGGCACAGCGATAGAGCTGCCGGCAAGCCAGCATTCCTAGCTCCACAGTGTGATCCTTTAAACTAGAGGTCCCCAGCCTTTTTGGCACCAGGGACCAGTTTCATGGAAGACAATTTTTCCACGGACTAGATGGGGGAGGATGGTTCAGGCGGTAACACGAGCAATGGGGGGATGGTTCAGGCGGTGAAGAGAGCAATGGGGAGCGATAAGGAGCGGCAGATGAAGCTTCACTAGCCTGCCCGCTGCTCACCTCCTGCTGTTCGGCCTGGTTCCTAACAGGCCAAGGACCGGTAGCCACGGTCCCCAGGGATTGGGGACCCCTACTTTAAATTATTTTTTCTAGCATGAAATTTGAAATTAAAAATATAATATTATAGACTTGAGGACACGGGGAGGGGGAAGGGTGGGCTGGGACAAAGTGAGAGGGTGACATGGACCTATATATACTACCAGGTGTAGGGTAGATGGCTGGTGGGAAGCAGCCACGTGGCGCAGGGAGATCAGCTTGGTGCTTTGTGACCGCCTGGAGGGGTGGGATAGGGAGGGTGGGAAGGAGATGCGGGAGGGAGGAGATATGGGGATGTATGTATGTGTGTGGCTGATTCACTTTGTTATGAAGCAGAGACTAACACACCATTGTAAAGCAATTATACTCTAATAAAGATGTTAAAAAAAAAAGAAAAATGTAATATTATTCACACACAAAAAGACTTGCTCCTAAGTCAGAGGTTCTGGCTGATTCTGATAGCTTCACATTTGTGAGCCCCCTTCTCCAGGTGGCACATGCCCACTGAGGCCCCTGGGCTCCCTGCGCTAGTGGCCATTCTCTCTTTGGTCTTCTCTTTCCAACTCATCGGACATGTGCCCTTCAGCTCTCAGGGCCCAATAGACCTCTTACTCGTTCTTTGTAATGGTCCAAAGAGATGTGGAGGTAGAAAGTTGTTTATCAATGGTTCATTTTTTTATAGAAAAAAAGTGATTTTCAGTAGTGTGTGATGTTGATGGGGAGGACGAAGATGGGACAGAATATTGTGAGGGTCTTCCAAGAACACTGTTGTTCCATAAGGGGATGCACACCAGGTCTTGAGGCAACCAGCTCTAATGAGGCAAAGCAGCAAACCATTTTAAATACATTAAAACAATTATTGCCACTGTAGAATGGCAATAAGGCCACTATGCCCCAGTGCGTGACCAGCAACATCACTGCCTACCTTATTGCCTTGGGAAGACTGGGACCTGATCACTGGCTTTCTTGTTTTCAGCCTGCCTTATGTCAGAGGGAAAAAGAGTCTTTGAAAAGACTCAAGGGTGCAGTGCCCATCACACCAAAAGTAGAACGAGGACCTTACCCAGACCTTACCGGTGAGGTAGACAGCCATGGTCTCCCACTGAGGAGCAGACTCCGGGGTCCCTCAGATCTGGTGTCATTGCAAAGTGGAGTGTTGAATGATGTACTGATGGAGCATCTCATGCAGAGGCACCTCTTAGACAAGGGACTCTTAAGAAATCTCTAAGTAAGGGTAGGAAAATATCAGAAATACAAAGCACCAGGCTGCATGTGGTTTATCACACTGAGTAGTTGTAACTCAGAGTTCACAGGAGGCTCTGTAAGGGAATAGGTAAATAAATTGATGTTATGGAGAAAAATGATCAGATCATTTATAATAGGTGGCTAATTTCAGCATTAATTACTCCTTGATAATTACCAAAAGATTGCTGATTCTATTTTCTAACATGATATATGAAGTCCAAAAAGGCACATTAAAGAAGAGAATAAACATTCAAGAGCTAGAATTTAAAATAAATAAAAAGAGGTGAGGGAAGGCCGGGGGGAAAGTGGCCAGTTCAAAGGATGCAGAGGGAGAAGGAGGGAAGCATCTATGGTTACAGGCAAAGAGTCCAGCCCTCAGCGACTTCCTGTTATCCATCAAAAGGTACATTTGTTAACTAAAACTTATATGAATAACATTTAAAAACAAAAAGAGACTCTTTCAGATAAGTTTTACGGTTTAATGGGTTGGGGTTAGATGATCTGATTTGCATGATTTGCATTAAGCTTTGCAGTGTACATTATTAATATTATCTTTGTAATTCTAGCTTTTCTTACCTTTTATACATCTGCATTTATGGTCTATATATTGAAATATAAGTTAGAACTGTGGTATGGGTTTTGAGTAGACCTTTGGTGCTAACTACTGTGCATTTGCCAGGAACCTCACAGGGCAACCACATATTTCCCCACCCCAGCCTCAGACTTTCCCAGCCACAGAGATTCAAACAGCCCATTAGGGGTGTCCTTACAGAGGAGGACCATGCTGTCCATGCTCTGAGCAGCTGCCATGCTGTCCTTTCCCATTACAGGAAGAGGCAGTGTCTTCAGTGGTTAAGAGCAAAGGTTTTGGAATCAAATGAATCTGTATTCACATTGACCCAGGACAAATTACTAAACACTGTTGTTTCTGTTTCCTCCCTATACAACGAGCACACACACATGTTGAGCTGTTGTGTTACCCAAGTGTAGAGCGACAGTGTGAATCACAGTAAGACTTTGGTGAATGTCCTTGCTTCAGTAATGGCTCTCACAGAGCCATGTGCTGGTTCTGGGAATATCTCTCTGGACAAGACAGGCACCAGCTTTTTGTGACATTCCCTGGAGCCAATATTCCATTGGCAAGAACAAAGTAAACAAGTAAATCAGAATTCAGCATTGATGAATCTTCAGAAGAAAGTGAAAGCAAGGTGAAGCAAGAGGAAATGGGTTCAGACAGCTAACCCCTGAATGATCCCAAGGAGCCATCCGTAGAAAACTGGATAAATGGTGTTCCAGGCAGAGGGTACAGTAGGTGCAAGCGCCTGGGGAGGGTCAGGTGGATGAACTTGGTGGGAGGATGGAAGGGGATGAGTCCATCCAGGTAGGCGGGGGCCTAGTGAGGGAGAGTCTTAGAGGTCAGGTAAGAAATTTGGATTTTATTCTAATTAAATAGAAGCTGTTTTAGGATTTTAGGCAGGGAGATGATGGTCTGCTTTATACTTTAGATGGTCTGCCTTTGACTGCTGTCAGGAGTCTAGATAACAAGGAGGGGGATTTGTGGGGCGGGGGTGGTTGTTGCTATACCCTGGGGGAGAGACAGTGGAGTCTGGAGTAGGGTGGGAGCAGTGGAAATGTGGGATTGGACTTGAGACATATTTTAGAGATAGGGCCAGAAGAACATGCTGGTGGATTAGCTATGGGGTGGGGTGAGGAAATGATGGCTATCAAGGATAATTCTTAAGTGTTTGGCCCAGTTGGGCAGTGGCATCATTTGCTGAGGTGGGAAAGACCCAATGCGGGAGGAATAGGTCTGGCCAGGGAAATCAGGAGTTGGCTTTGGACGGGTTCAGTCTGAGAACACTGTTAGTCATCCTTATGGAGGTGTCAGGTATACTGTTGGCTATAGGTCTGTAGCCAGCTTTTTGTAACTTTTCATAACTTTGATTATGATAGCAAGGCCAAGTGAGGATGATCCCTCAGCTCCATCCCCTTCCAAATGTGTGATTGTTTTTCCTTCCCACTCTCCCTCAATGCTGAGGATCTGTCTCTCCCATCCCCCTCCTTCTATTTATTCCCTCCCTTCTCTTGGCCCTATTTTGGAAAACCCAAATCAGGGATTTTTACTGTTGGCTTTGAGGATTAGAATGAAAACACGGACAACCAAGAAAAACTCCTCCCAAGAGAGGCTGTGTTTACTGCACATTTGGTACAGGAACCCACAGTAGGAATAGTGCTATACTGTGAATTGCTCACCCAGGTATCCTCACGGTCCAGGACCATGGAGTTCTCTCCTCCTCTTATCAACATGGCAACACCTCTCTTGGTTTGTCCTCTGTGTCATGTTTGTCTCTCTAAGACCCTTCATGCAGAGCCAAAGGTTTACCTACTAGAGAAGAGCTGAAATGTTTTCTTTCTTATTCAAACACTGATTGTAGTCGTGGTTTGTGGAGGGATTATAACTATGATGCTTGCTGTCATCCAGCAATCTTCTTTAAAACTTCTTTTTCCCACTGTGCCTCTAAGAGGGGCCACCTGGAAGCCTTGCGTGAGCAGTGACCCAGATGGGCATCCCTAACTGTAGTGCCTGACCTCTGAGGGAGTGCCAAGGTACACATGGGCCCTGCTCCAGAGCCCTGAGCTAGAGCAGGGTCTCACAGGTCTTTTGGGCTCAGTTTCTACTGGGATGGGCGAGGCTCTGGCCCTGGCCAGGAGGGTGGAGTGGACAGGAGTGACAGTGCGTGTTAATTAGCACTGTGCAGAGCTGTCACCAGGAAGCCAGAAGCCACATGGTGCCAACCTGGTTTGGGGTTGGTACAACAAATTAAAACCAGCTGGCTTTTGTTTGGAAATGCCCTGGGAGGGTCCTGGTCCTTTCTGGACAACAAAAGGGCTGGCGTTTCTTTACCCTGAGCCCTGTATTAAACACTAAGAGGTTCTATAAACACTACAGCAAGTGCTGTGATGGATCTGGCTTCAGAGGCACACATATCCTCTCTCATTTGTTGGCAAGTAGGAGGTGGCATCAACTTAGTTATAAAGGTCCTTATTTAGAGGCATGGGGAGGAAACATGAATCTGTGTCCATCCAGTGTCCCCCTGCTTAAAATGCTTCCATGACTAGTTGCCTGTAGGATAAAGTCTAAACTCTTTCCCAAGGTCTTATATGATAGTCCCTCTGCTAATTCCTCTGATCTTATAGCACCCTACTTCTACTCACTCTCCCTGAGCTTTTTACTCCAGCCATTCTGAGTTTTTTTCAGTTCCTAGAATGGGTCTAACTCTGACCTTGGGCCTTTACTTACATTCCTTGCTTTGCCGGACATAGTCTTTAACCCCCCTTCCTCTAGCTAACTGGTCCTCATCCTTCAGGGTTCAGCTGTACTGACCCTTCTTCGGGGTAGCCAAGTGATTGGCTGTCCATGCTGTGTGTTTCTCTATAATGTTGACTGTGCTATTTTATAGTTGTCAGCTTACTCAGACCTCCCAGGAAGCAGGGGTCATGCTCATCTAGTTAACTCCTGCTCCTCCAGTGGTAGGCACCAAGAAAGCCTTCCATAAATGTTTGAATGAAGGGCCCCCTCCTGGGGATCCAGACCTGTGCTCAGTTCAGCCCTTCTCTTCTAACATCTCCTGACTCCCAGCAAAGCCAACCCCAAGCTGAAGAGGAGCATAGCAGTACCTAAACTCGAGATCAAAATGGCCTCTCCACCCACAAGATGATAGCATGTTTAGAACTTTTTATGTTACTGAGAAACCATGTCTACCCAGCATATTCAAATGGCAGGTCTGGTAACTACATGAGGGTTTGAGCTGGAGTTTCTGCCTTAAACACACAAAGAGCAAAATTCTGTAGAAGCAAAAGGCATAGATTAAGATACTTAAGCCTGGTTTCACCTTCTGTATTTGCCACTTGTTACCGGTGAGAACACGGCCAAAACACATATGCTCGGTCTGCCTCAGTCATCTTATCTGTAAAGTGGGCAAGTTATGCCCACTTCATCATGTTGTCAGGAATAAATGAGGCAAAGCTTATCAGGTGTTTAGCAAATTTTGTGCCCCTTATTAAGCACTCAAAAATTAATTATAGGGGGGAGGGATAAGTTGGGAGATTGGGATTGACATATACACACAACTTTTATATATACACAATATTTACACATATACACAATATTTATATATAAAATAGCACAGGGAACTCTACTCAATACTCTGTAATGACCTATATGGGAAAAGAATCTAAAAAAGAGTGGATATATGTATATGTATAACTGATTGACTTTGCTGTACACCTGAAACTAGCACAACATTGTAAATCAACTATATGCCAATAAAAATTTTTTAAAAAAGAAAAAATTATAACTATTGTAGTTATAAAAATAGGACAGCCTTTAAATTTTGTGCTTTTTAGTTTTCCCATTGGAAATAAATACACTAAAATGAAAAAAAGGGGGGGGGTTTACAAAATGGCATGTAGAGAGGACTCCCATATCTACCAGAGAAGGTCTATATGTATATGTATAGAAAACATCTGGGGAGAGATTCTCCAAAGGATTAACAGGGGCTTCTTCTGGGAGGTGGGTTTGTGGTTGATCTTCATTTTATTCTTTTTGCTTGACTCTGTTTTCTAACATGAGCACATTGCTCATTAAGTGGGTGATGGTAGAGAGGAGACATAATGTTTAAAAAGGAAAAGGGAAGAAAGAAAGTAGCTAGAGGCTAAGAAGGCATAGCGTAGGTCTGCTCCCCAGTTGTAGTTGTTCCTGTCTTTACTTAACGTTGTTCTCCCTTGGCAGGATTTTTCACCCAGATCTCCACCTTGGCTGATGTGCAGGAAAATGTCATGGAATACCTCCATGTACTCAGCCGGCCCAAAGTCATCGACCAGGAGCACGACGTGGTGTGGACTGAAGCGTACATCGACAGCACTGTGAGTCCCCAGGGCCCCAGGAGAGAACCTGAGGGTTCCTCCTACCATGGGAGAGTTTCCCTGGGTTTATTCCAGAAGATGGTGGTTGTAGCATTCCTTCTCAGTAACGGGGTTCACTGACATCTTCCATATTTGTATGATTTGCGTTGATCTCTTAGCAAGCAAGGTTGGTGACAACTCCTAATATCAGAGAATGTAACAGGTTCTTCTGGAAGGTGTCTCGTCAGCACAGAAAACTCACTTTTGGTTTCTGTCTTCTCTACCTTTTTTTCCTTCTCACAAGTGTACAAATTCTGTCAGTGTGGCAATGATGACAGGTGTGTTAGATTCGGTCCTTGCCATCATCAGAGAGGCCCAGTCCTGGGGATGAATCTTGGGTCTCAACTTGGGAGGGTGGGACCACCTTCAGCTCTGACAGTGAATTGGAGCCACCGTAGAGGCCACAGCTGCCTTTTCTTCCCTTCAACAAGTGAGAAAATGCTTCAGTGGTGGTTATATAGGCACTGATTGTTGTTGCACCTCTGGCCATGGGCTCATTCTAAAGCCAAATTCCAAGGAAAAAAGATTCTGGTGCCGAATTAGCTTAAAAGGAGGAGTGTTGCCAATCGTCAAATAATGGCTCAATGGCCAGGTTTCTTGTGTAATTGCTGGGTGATTTTTCATAGTCATAATGAATCTGATGGGAGTGGCATTTTTCGTTTATTGATTGTAAATGTTCTCAGAGGGCCCCCTCCCATCATTTGTGTCGGGATTAACATCACATTAATCGCTGTAACCCAGACCAGCCATCCTCCAGAGTGATCTCAACAGCTGCCATGGGCCAGCTTTTCTCTCCACGAGCTCGCTCATCCCTGCTGCTCTTCTGGCAGCTGCAGGCAGATACAGGGCAGGAGCAGCATGTGGGAACCCATCTTGGGGGACAGCAAAGCAGCCTGCACCCCCACACACACAGCCTTAAAGTACACAGTGGGACCATGGAAATACAGACTGGTCAGGAAGGGGTAGCCCGTCCCCAGGAGAAATCACCCTGAGTGGAGATGGGTGTTAAGCTAAAGAGCCATCTCTGGTTGCCAGGGAGACCTTGGGCTTTTATCATGTTCAGAGTCTGACCCAGTTTGGTTTAGAATCATGGACGTGAAATAACTAAGCCACCCCATTTGTGTCGGCACCATACTAACAGTAATAACAGAGCGATGACAGTGATGGTTTCATCTCTTCCTCATATGTGTGGTTGAGTAAGGCTGGGGAAGAGGAGAGGAGGAGGGCAGCCAGCCAGGGATGGCCTGATCCAGGCACCCAGTGGTTCTGTGTACAAACCCTGAACAGCCAGTTGGGTCTGTCATCTTATTTGTTTCATCAATGTAAAAAATATAAAACAGAGTCTCTGTGGGACTAGCACCTGGATAAACAGACAGATCAGTAGAGTAGAAGGTCCCAAAAAAAGACCCACCTACATATGGAAATTTAATTTGTGATAAAGGTGGCATCTCAAATCAGTAGTGCTAGGATGGGCTTTGTAATAAATGCTTTTGGGAAAACTAGATAGCTATTTAGAAAAAGATAAAATTAGTATTTTCTTCACATCACACCGGAGAAAAATATCCAAGGGGATCAGAGACCTAAATTGTAAACAATGAAACCATATAAGCACTAGAACAAAATCTAGTGAATTCCTCTATAACCTGAGTCCAGAGAATGGCTTTCTAACAATGACTTCAAAATCCAGATGCAATATAAATAAAAATAGGTTTGACTACTTAAAATATAAACAAAGCAAAACCCAACTTTTGTAACTAAAAGAATCAAGCACAGTCAAAAAGAAGCAAACTCAAAAAGCAAATGGTAAAATAGGAGAAAATATGTAACATATAGCACACATAAAGAACTAATAATCCTAATATATAAAGAACTTTCAAAACTTAAGGGGGAAACTCCAAAATTCCTATAGAAAAAAATGAGCAAAAGACATGAGCAGACAGTTCACACAAAAATAATAAAAATGTTTTTTAAACATTTGAAATATGTACAACTTCACACATTGTAAGAAAAATGCAAATTAAAGTATGGTTTGAGATACCATTTCTCTCACCTATTAGAGTGGCAGAAATGAAAAGCTTAACTTTGTTGGTGAGGCTGTGGGAAAGAGACACTTGTACATGCTTGTGGGAAGACAGAATGGGGTATAGGAAGGGAAAATGTGCATTTACCCTTTGACCCAGAAATTCTACTTCTAGGAATTAACCCTGAAGATAAACCTCCAAAAATCCAAAAATACATACGCACAAGTTTGTCCACTGTAGAATTGCTTGTCATTTCAAAATATTGAAAGTTACCTAAATCCCCAACCATAAGAGATCAATTGGATAAACTGTGGTACATGGATGTAATGGAGTCTTAATGTTAAAAACAAACAAACAAAAAGCCTGGAATATTTTGTGCCAGACAATAACGAAGCAGTCAAAACCATGAGGTCACGTCAAAAGGCCCAATAATCAACGTGAAGGGGCTCTCACTGGTCAACTCTGGGACAATTTGAGCCTCAAAATTAAATAGAAGAGTAATGGACTATAACTTGAATAAAACAAATCAGTGTGTTCTAAATAAGTAAACAGATCTCAAACAGATGACTAAATAGATGATGAAATGGATGGGAAGGAGTGCAGTGTGCAGTGGGCAATGGGATGCTGCCTGGTGGGTGTGGAGGGAGGGAGTCATGAGATGGAAAATCACCAGTGGGCAACCATTTTAGTAAAGATTGATTAGGGTGAAGGTCATCCATGGATGCTAAATCTAGGGGGGGAATTTTGATGATGAGCAGGATATTTTCATGGTCTCAAAGTGCTTCCCTAGAGATTTTTGACTAGTTAGGAGGAAAAAATAAAATAAAAAATAGTATCTATCCAGTGGGAGAATCCAAAAACATCTTGAGCGGGTCTTCAAAATTAGTGTCACTAATGAGAAGCAGATGGACATTGTGTGCCTTTGGTGAAGGACACATCATACGTTTAGAGTGTCCTGGCTGGGGTTACATAACCTGAAAATCATGGGGAGGAAGAGAATAAAGCTTTGTATCAATGTAACATCTTGCTTTAGGTAATGCTAATCATTTAAATAAATTGTTCTAGATTTGCTAACCACATACATACATATTTACATACACATATATACGTTTTATATATGGGTGGCAGTTACAAGAGAGGGAAAACCCATTGCTACTGCAGCTTTTCCACTAAAGAACTGACAGCAATAGTGAAGAAAATGGTCTGAAAGCAGCTCTGGGCAAATGGTGCAGAGGAATTGTCTTTGAAGTCTTGTGCTTCATATTAAACATTTACATGAAATTTTCATTCTGTGCCATAATCATCTTTACTTACTTTAAAATAAAATAACGCTTTAAGTGGCTCATTATTAATTAAAATGGTAGACCAAGATGACAGAGCTCATTTATTCTACCTCTTCAAGAACCTTTTGATGCACATAAAACTAAACCCCCAGAATGTTTGTCTCTGAAATGATAGCTCAGCACTGCCTCTGTGTTGTATCTTTGCAAATAGCCCTGATAAATAAATCCCCTAGTAGAATGTTCTGAGGGTTCTTTCTCATCTTGGTGGTGCTGAGAAACCTGTTGGGTTAGGAAGGATTGGGGATTCCATATTCCTCTTTCATAGGCCTGTTAGGTGAGGAGAAGGCAGCTACTGCTCCAACAGGTGCCTCACTGGCCAGGAAGCAGCACCCCTTCAAACTCGTCATCTGGGCCTTTATCTACCAGGGCAAGGGCAAAAGCCCCCTGTTATTTATATGGAAACAAAATTGGAATCATTTGCTAAACTCTTCTGCAGAGTCTAAATTCTAAGATGAGGCTGCCAACTTTAGCACCACCCAGAAAATGAAGAAGGTATGGGAATCAGCAGTTGCAAGTTCATGACCATCCTGACACACCCAGGACAGTCCAAACCCAGGATTGCCCTAATGTGTCCCACCTTGCAATAATTAAAGAGACCAAACTCAGGAGCATTTGGCACTGGGAATGGTGACCCCATTTTAATAATATCCTGGTAGGGTTGGCAGCTGTGGAATTTTTTTGATATTTGAACATATTTATAATCTACCTTAGCAACTTCTTTAGAGTCTTTCCAAGGCATTTATTTACATAGTTGCAGAAGTAACAACTTCCTTTTTATATTCATAATTTACAGATTTAAATAATGTTTAACTAATTTATACCATTATGATAAAATTACAACTGCTGTTCATCATAACATTTCTGCTGACCAGTGATTTCTCCAGGAGCCTGGTTCTCCTTGTGACATTGTAGTTTGGATGTGCCTTTGATTCCTTTAGGACTTTTGACCCTACTGATTTATATCATTTCTACCAAATACTATGGAATTAGGTACTAGTTGATTATCTAGTAAATTTGGACAGTCGATCCCACAAGTTTGCTTAATATGGTCCTAAAAGTCTTCTTTCTCCTTAGTTATCTGGTGGTAAATGCAAAAGGAATTCCTATTTGCTTGACTCATCAGTTACTGTGGTTGAAAACCCAGCAGCAACAAATATAATAATATAATTGATTTAATACTTAAGTGAATAGCTTGTAATAACCTAAGAATATAGTACTTTCCTTCTTTATTAATTATACATTAATTCATACAGTTCTAGGTCTGGACAAGATCAAGATAAAAGTTTGAACAGAAGCTGAGTTAGGATTTTTGCACGTGAGAGTCCAGGGTTGTGTTTAATCCAGCCTGATCTAGAATCAAGACAGACAGAATTTTCCTTTCAGGGTCCATCCTCCCTGACTATTACTACCAGTCTGATTAAATATTCTGTTTCCTGCCTGGCTGTTCTATTCAATATGCTCTCCTGGTGAATCCCAAATAAATGAATTAATGTTAACAGCATTAATTATGTTTAATCTAATAAGATTTCATGTATTAGTTGACAAAACAGCAAACACCAGAATTCTGAAATTCATGGGCTTCTCATCTGAATACAAGTTGTGCTGCACAGTCATTATCTCTTAGGTGCAGAGCAAAAAATCATTAACAATGGAATTTGTTCTATTTTGTAAGCAAATGACTTAGGTTTTCCAGTTGGGTCCTAATCATCTTGGAAATGCTACCCAACTTGGTATGCAGAGTAGAGCATGCATCAGACTGTGGAAACATCAGCATCCCTGATCAACCCCTCCAGGGGAGTTTGCACAGACCACAGTGACACGTAGAAGGGAAGCAAAGAAATCTTTTAGAAACAGCGGGAATGTGACCATTTAAAATAATGAGAATTCATTACCAAGCTCCCCTGCCCCTCCCCTCTGCTGGTAATACAATTCAGTACGAAATTTGTAGGAACTTTCAAACCAATTTAGTTGCATTTGCAAATTGGACGTGTATCCCTCCTCCTCAACCCCCACTAAGTCCAACTCGGAGAAAATGCTTTGCATATGATAAATTGCACATTTGTTTTGGTTTCCCATCTCAGAATGGCACCTAGGCCATTTAGGAGTCGTTTGGGTGATTGCTTTGGGCTACAACATCTTACTGCCTAGAAGCAATTACTCAGGGGGTTGAAGCCATCATAAGGAAGTTGTTGGGGCTTGGAAGCTGAATTTACAGTATTTTCCCCAAGACACCACTGCATATCAAAGAAGTTCAAATCGTCAAAACAAAAAGACACTCTTAAAGAGAAACGTAAACCATCCTGCTGGGTTGTGGAACAGAGAATGCCATCTGCATTACATGGCATGGAGGAAACTGATTATGTTGGGACCTCTATTTCATAGCAGATGGGTTCATTAAATTTAATAGCCTCCAGAGCCTTTAGAAACCGTGTTAAGAGCATGCGGAGCATGCTGTGACACTTCACTTCTGGCCCTGCAGTCATTATAACTCTGGCATAGACCATAAATATTACAGTATTTTATTTCCATTGAAACAGATTACTATTATAATTATTTTCTTGCCAGGAGATGGTGCTGTTAAAAATTGGTGCATTCTTGATTTCAGGTGCTATTTCTATTCATCCAAATATTTTCCTCTTCCATTTGATTCTAGATTTCAGTATTAAATAGGATTTTTTTTTAGCTCAACCATTTTTTTTTCTACTTTGAGCTGGTGTTACAAAACTATGAGTCAAAGGTATAAAATTATTTTCTTTAGGAAAGTTGAGATGTTCTAACACCCTGTATCGATGACTGTCACTACTGGAAAAGTTTAGGGCTAAAAATGAAAAAAATTTTTTAGATTTCAGGTGGGGTTTTTTTTAGATTTTTAGATTTATTGTTGTTTCTGCTATTATGGTATAGTAATTTTCAACTATCTATAATGGAAGGACAGCTTCTAGAAATAGATAAGCCCTTAAAAAATAAAATCACTAAGCCTGAATAATAATTTAGCATGATAGATTGTTCAGCAGTCTTTGTTTACAAGTGACAGTACCCAACTCAAAATAGCAAAGGTCAGAAAGGGAATTTGTTGACCTGCAAGCAAGATATCTGTGTAGTTCTCTCTTGAGGCATGACTAGGTTTAGGGATCAATCCCATTTATTTTGACTTGTTCCTTGATTCTTATATGCTTATTCCCAGCAGACTGTCTCTACTGAGTGGCAAAGATGGTCTCTACCATCCACTAACTTTCATTATCTTTATAGCCCTTTCGCTTCCAGCATCTATGTCAAGTCTGTGATAGGCTGTTTGAGTCACAACCCCATACTGAGAGGTGACATGGAGCTGCTAACAGATGGTCTGAATCTCACAGAGTGGGGAAGAAACCAGTCCCAAAGGGAACTGATACTGGAAGGACTGAGAAGTAACAGAGTCCTGCATACAACTTGCTTGTAGAAGCCAAAACTAATCCATGCCCAAGATCGTGTTTCCCATCGGTATGGTATTCATTATGGTACCATGCTTTTAGACGCTGGAGCCTTTTATCTAGTCAAATGTTTCCATGGACTGTTGTTGAAACAAACATATAGAAGTAGAGTACTCTTGTAGACATTGGGGGATGGAGGCATGGAACCCTGGTTGCTTGGCCACCTCCTGAATGCCTAGGGAAGCTCAGAAGCACTTTTTTGCTCCTCCCTGACCCTGCAGAGCCTAAGTAGTATACCAAGTAATTGTTGAGTCAATGTCTGAGAATGGCAAAATGGGATTCTCTGCTGTGGATTATGTACTGTGCCTTTACAACAAGATACTGGGTTGGGTTCAGTTAGGAAAGATTGGGAGGTTGTATCTGTGGTTGTATTAGAAAACCAAATTGTCTGTGCTTTTTTTCCTCAAATGCCTGCTGTATTTTTCATATTTTCTGGAGACCAGTTCTCCTGTCAATCCTCATTCATGGGTGAAACATGGTCTCCTCCAAGTCCTACTTTACATATGTCCCAGTTCAAACCCAACAGAGAACAACTCAGTGTTTGTGTATCTGAGTTCATTTCTGAGCAAAGTACATAACTTTCTAGTCCATGGTTCTTCTGAGGTCAGATGTCTACCCATTATCCAATCAGCCAGGGCTGGGGAAAGGGCATGTGATAGAAACAGGTCAGCCAAGGCTGTGAATAGCAGATTCTGTAAGAAAGAGGTGTGGGTAGGAGGAAATGACTGGAGTCTCAAGGAGTTGGCATTTCTAGATTTGTGTCTTTCCATCTAAGGCTTCTGTAAGTTGCATCCCCAGCTGGGCTCTAATACTAACTCTTGGGAGCATGTCTTCTTTCCTCTTTTATTCCTAGGCTCATGGCTTCCTTTTAGCCCAAGTTGCCCAAACAAGTGTCCCCCAGTCCTCTCCTTGCCTCCCAAATCTTTGACCCTGCCCTTCCTCCACCCACCATCCTGCTATGTGGGTGGTAGGAAGCCCTCTCCCTTGTGCCTTCTGAGAGCTAAGGGAGGTATTTTGGCCACCACAACCAAATCCATACTGCTTTTTTCCCCCTTCATGGCCCAGATATTTAGGCAACTTAGATTCTCAGGGCTGATTCTCATGCTTTGACATGGTTTAAACTAAAATGAACACATTCCTCTTATTACCAGCATGAAGAAC
The DNA here is from genome assembly GCF_003676395.1 of Aethalodelphis obliquidens. NCBI lineage: Eukaryota > Metazoa > Chordata > Mammalia > Artiodactyla > Delphinidae > Aethalodelphis > Aethalodelphis obliquidens. Next base: position 3,711,998 of record NW_020837966.1, read on the forward strand.
AATTAAAATAATCCCAGAGAATCAGCCTGTGGTTTGATACCAGCTGCCAGTTTCTCCTGCTGTGCACAGGATTTTCCCCCTGTAAAAGATTTAATTCTTTCACTCTTAAAACTTAAGGTTTGTTGTGCCAAATATAAATGTATTGTCTATGACGCCATGCCTCAAAGATACTGTAGATAAGGGTATCTCAACGGACTTGGGCTCTTAAACTGCTGCTATTGAACAGTGGCAGACAACCACTCTTTTGCTTCCTCTTGCCATTAAAAATTATTCCTTCATGGCCTTTCAAACCTGCTTGTGAGTGATATGGCAACTGGGGGCTCCTTCAATCTTATTCTGATGATGATACGCACTCCCGTTAGATGTCCAGACCAAGCATGAGGCTCTGTGCCAGTTCCTCAGGGGAAATTCTCTCTTGTTCTGAACAAAGAAAGGAAAAGCAAAGACAATAGTTTATTCAGGCAAAAAGGGACATGTTTTCAAATCAATTTCTGTTATATTTAATCAAAAAATCTGGAACATCACCATCTTTGCTGGTGGATGGAAACAACTGTGAAGCACCCTTATAATTGATTTCTCTTCTGAAGTGATCAAATTAAAGGTGACCTGAGATGAAGCAAAGCTGAGTACTCATCCCACAGTCTCTTTCTCTCCCACGGTTAAGGAGCATATGTTTCCGTGGGAAGGATCCTTCCTTTGAGAAGGACAGGATTCAAATGCCCTGCTTGTTCATCGGTTGACCTCTCGTGGTGTTCCAATGGGAGAGATCAGTGGGCAGGACTGTCCTCACACCTTACCCACTATTAAAATACAAAGGAACTTTTAAAAAAGGTTTTGGCACTGTCAGAATTATATTTGGCTGTGGGTATATAATGAGTATTCAGGAAGTCCTTAAAAATAATCCCTTATACTTGTTTTGCATTTCCTGGCTTTCAATATGCTTTCCTGTTTGTTGCCTCCAAGTGTCTTATCAACAGAGCCCCACTATCGCCGACCTCTCTCCCTCCCTCTCAAAACATCAGCCATGCTCGTAGCCTTTTTGTTGCTTGAACACCCCCAAACTTTCTCCCTCCTCTGGGCTTTTGAACAATCTTCTTCTGAACTGGAAAGACTGCCCTCCCATTCTGCTCCTTTACGGGGAGGAGAATTATTCCCACTTGCTTTGTCTCAGCTAAAATGTCACCCCTCACATGCCTATTGACTTTCTATTTCCGATCCCTATTTCCTTCATAGAAAGTATGATCATTTATAATTATTATAATTATTTCAATTAAGTACTTAGATATTTTTTCCCTCTTTAAAAATCTTTTTTTTTTTGGTTTGTCCCAATGATAATGTAAGGAACAGGGCAAAGTCTGTCTTGTATCCCCACAATCTAGCACTCTGCCTGGCACACAGTACCACACACTCAATAGTAGCTCAGGGAAGCTAAGCGGTTTGTTTTTAGTCATATCACCAATCTCTTTTTACTACTCACTGGAGTTTGTGTCTCCCATTCTGCACTACGTGTCTCCTTAAAAAGTACAATGAGATGCCAAGAATTAGGGAAGAAATAATAAAGAATATTGACTGCAAAGTAGATGGTTGTACCAAGGTAGAGTTTAAAATATTGTTCCCAAAATGCAACTGTCATATTTGTCTTTCCTTTTGAATACCTAGCTGAATGATCAAGTTTAGGTCTGAAGCAACTGGTTTTTCTGAATGCCAGCTTCAACTACTCGGTGCCAGTCACTGATTTCAGATGGAAGAACAGGGAAGTTCAGGGAGTGAACCAGATTTCTGCAGTGCTCCCTTTTTATGCATGTTGTTAAAAGCGATATGTTGGGGAAAGGGCTGATTGCTTGAGGCATATTGTTTATACTACATTACTTAGGTCTGATGGAAAAGTTCCTAACAGTGGTTTTCTTGCTAAAGATATGGTTTATGGATGAAAAGTGGAATGTGATTTTTTTGGTAGGGCATCATAATAATTTAGGTGGATTCCAAGGAAACCTGATATTGGGAGAGGTCGGGAAAAATATTCACGTCCATGGAAATTCTTTAGCATTAGCACTCAATTCTCCATCAAAATATAAATACTGTCTGCTTTAAATTACTGTCCTGATTCAGGCCAAGTTAATTACTCTGGCCCAGACTGGAAAGGAAAATTCCCAGAAAGTCTGATATGATAGAATGGTAGTGTGTTTTCTGAAGATGCTGAGAAATGCTTAATGAATTAGTGTTTCAATATAACTTTTGCAACAGAATACTAAGGGAATGAGAGGGAAAAAAAATCATAGATTTTTGGCAGCTGTTCGCCATCATAGCACTTGACAATCTGCTTCTTATTTAGTTTTCTGTTACGTGAAAGCATGGAATTCTCAAGTTAAGAAATATTGATCACTGCATGACAATACGTATGTAAAAAACGGTATTGTGTTGAAAAAGCTCTCCTTTTAAAGTGAGATTACTGACTCTATTTTGTTATTAAAATGTGTGGGTCATTTTACTTTGAAAATAATGTTGCTTTGTTAAACATAAGTTATTTAAAGGTTAAAATTATCTTAATTTTAATTATTAATATTATTAAGAACAGATTTTTCAACCAAGTATAACTGAATGCAAACAAGAACAAACTTGGAAAAGAAAATTGGTGGCTGGGAATGCAGAAATGTGTTGAGGGTTGTATCTTGGCCACAATAGATAGGTTCACAGCGGCCCTTTGCTATATTGGCAGAACCATACATTTTTGAAGGTCTGTTGATTTCCCCAGACTTCATGGAATCTAGACCAAGTTTGTCAATTCCCCATTTTTCTTGCCATGATAAGCCAACCTTGGGGCTGTATTAGGAGCACTCAGAGTGTATGGACTTTCTGGCCCTGGTTGGGGAGGGATAAATTTTCCTTCTTTAGGTTCTTCTGGCTGGTCTAAGAATTAAATTTGACATGAGACAGATTAACAGGAGAAAATCAAACAAAAGTTTAATAACAGGGCTACATGGGAGAGGAAAACTGAATAACTTACCAAAATGGCCAAAATCCTCACCTTAAATATCCTCTTCAGCTAAAGACAAAAGAGGATGTGGGGGGGGGGGGGTAGTGGTTTGGGATTTCAAAGGGGAGGAAAGCAAGTGACATGGAGATGGAAAAACAAACAAATGTTAAATGTTAGCTGGGCCACGCAGACACAATGGGACACAGAATAGACTGATCTTTTAAGAGTTTCCCTTACCACACCTAGTCCATATCTTTGCAAGCATCTCCAATGATAGCTGTCTTCTGGGAACAGGTCCTCTATCTAAATTCTTTTAGGCAGTTAGGGCGAAAGTCAGAGTTTCTTTCTGAGTCATTTGGGGCTTGAGGTTTTTCAGCTCAAAATAATCCACATGCCAAAGAGACATTTTAGCATGGCAAGTTTTGCTCCCCTACACCCTCTTATCCAGCTGTATTGCTCCTTCTCTGTAGTTGTTAGCAAATAGGATCATCTACTCTGACCATATTTGTTCTAGGGATACCTGTGGAACCAGATGTTTGGTTACTTAGTTCATTGACTAGACACCTACTAAGCTGAGGGTCAGTCCCTATACTGGGCACTAGGGTGTCACAGCTTTCATTTTTAGGAAATACGGTTTAAGTCCCTTCAGCGAACAATCCAAGCCAATTAAGTAGTTTAAAATTACTAGATTATTTTTGGTAGTGATTGGCAGCTTCCAACATTTAGGGGCAAGGGCTATCCGTCCTTTCACTCGCAATCTACCAGGCTATGGTGAAAACAAGTCTCAGACAAATTCTGCCATCCATGGGAACATTTATTGGAAGCATGCACAAAAGCCAACCAACTTCTGAAAGTTCAAGCCCCAGCTCTCTATCCTTTTAGGTGGTCTGTTGGCATCTTGCATCAGAACAAATGCATTATTTGCAGGAGTCAGTTTAACATTCTATTTGGAGTCAGGTGACCAAGAAGCAGGAGTCAGCAACTGGAGGCAAGACTGTTTAACAATCAGGCCTGGGGCACTATTCCTAGAGACAGAGGCCGCTGAGCTCACAAAGCCTTTATGTGGGTTCCTGAAGAGATAGGTGGGGCCTCTGCAGTCTATGGACCCAATCCACAAAGAATGGATACCTCCAATTTACCAATGAAAATCATTTCTAATGCCCATTATGGTAATTGACAAAACCTCTGGTGTTAGTCAGAGATAAATAACTGTAGCATATGCTGCCTTTTGCTTAAATACTAGCTGGAATATGTATTCCTGATTAGGGCAATTGACTACCTCTGAGATATAGATTGCAATGAGCATACACATTTATATCACACCATCTATGCTGAAGTATTCCACAGTAAGTTATACACCACATAACAATTGTATATTATATACAATCAGCGTTTCTTCTTTGTGAAATGGGAATAATAACGGTGCTGATCTCATAGAGTGAAGATTAAAAATGATAAAACTGCTTAGTACCATGTCAGGCACATAGCAGGTATTCCATAAATGCTCATCATTATTATCTAGAAATTCCAAGTAACATTATTTATTGTTCCATACATAGAGTCTTATGGAATGAACTCTGCCTTAGTTTTACTTTAGACTTACCAAATTCTGACATTCTCCAAAAGAAAGGGGGAGACAGTTAGTCATGCATTTATTTCCCTTCCCAGAAGAAGGGCATCCCCGAGTTGCCTTTGCTCTTTGCAGCCACATGCCTACTCTAAGTGGTGTGTCCAGCTTGTCCTGCCTGGTCCATTCCATGCTTGGGAATGAGAGAGAAAAAAAAAAAGTGGTCTACATGCCATTGCCCCTCATTGTCTCAGAAGTCTTTATGACTGTGTCATTTAGAAACAACTAGAGTAAGAAGTAATTACAGTGCCAGAATCTCATGCTATGGCCGGCAGGTATGAATCAAGAAGCTTAGGAGGAAAAGCTGAGCTGAGAAAACTCATGGTGATCTTCAGAAGCCTCCTTCCCAACAGTGCAGTTAGCTAGGCCTCATTTGAGCAGCACAGTAAGAATAACCGGAATACTAGAGCCATCGGTTTAGGGCAGTTAAAATGCACCCCAGACCCTTTACTAAGTGCTTTTGCATCCCTGTCAGGTGGGCCTTATCTCCATTCTCCAAATGAGGAAGCCTAGGCTTAGGGAGATTGAGGAATGTGCCCAAGGAGATGGGATAATTAGTGGAACAAATACGATTCAACCCTAGGTTGCCTGCTTGGGTGTGAGGCCTGTTCTCTCCCATGGGGCGTGGGAGGGTGTCTCACATTTATGTATGTGCTGTCATGAGGAGCTAGCCCCACTGGCTACATTACAGATGCCAAAGTCTTTAAAATGCCTAATGTGAGATTAGAAATGTCCTTCCCATTCCCACAAGCCTGAGTTACATTGCTTCTACTGAATTTTGAAAAACTCACAGAACTGCTTTGGGATATGAAGACAGGGAGCCTGACTTATCCTGAATTAGGCTCCGCATAGCATTGGCAACCCAAGATAGGAAACTTTAAATTTTGTAACATGCATCTCTCACATGGAGAGTTCTCTGTGCTGTATTAAATGACAGAAGGGAAACTCAGCTCATCACACTTGTAAAAGAAACCGCAGCATTCCTGGGTTTAAATCTGGAGTCATAACAATTCTATCTGATGGGCTTTTAAATATCCTGGAATTTGCATTTTGAATGTGTTATACATCACAAAAGGATTTTGATGGTGTTATCACAGCAAACGCTGTAATCACATCCTGTAATTTATATAATGCCAACTGCTGTCACTATGTCAAAAATCATGATATGCTATTCCTGATCTATATAGCTTCTCTCCTGAAGGAAATTGAGGGTCCTGAATCAGACTCCTTAGAGGCATTACTAATGACTTTGAATGGAAAGTCTGTCCACCTTGATGGGTAGTCAGGCAAGCCAAGCAGTGAGTTAATAAGTAGATCAAAACTTCAGATACAAAATTGAACTAGACAAGGTGTCCTGGAGGCAGGCCATAACAGGGTGTTTGAACCTCGGGATTTAGGAAGCTGAGCAATCTAGGAGACCCTACGTTGCCCAGAGCAACAGGATCTGTGGTTCATGCTGGAGGCCTTCCAGGAGGCTGTCTAATTAACCTTGGGGCTAAGAGTTTGTCTCTCTCAGACCTTGCCTCTGGTCTGAATCTTTACTCACAGACTCCTTTGGATTCGGCCAGGAGGCAAAGCAGTGACCTCATCAGGCATTTCTTTTCCGAACTCTGCTTTTTCTAACCCTCTCAAATCAACTTTAAGTTCTTTTTCTTTTTTAAGGCAAGATGACCACATTTAACCTCTTCCCTCCATGCCCAATCACTGCCAAATGTTCCCCTCCAAATCAAAACTCCTCAGGAAAGATTTGGGACCATTAGGAAATGAAAGAGAGGCCCCAGGGCAGAGCCTGGGATGAAAGCGTGCGGAACAAAATTGTTCTGTACAAGAAAATGGGACAAATGAAAGAGTAGACGTGCTTCCTGAGAGAAGAGGGAGGACAGCAGCCTTAGCAAGAGGGTAGGGGCCTGACCTCAGAAGCGCAAAGGAATTTAAGGTCTTTTCAAGGGCAGGGATAACTCTTATTTAATTTTATGTTATTTTCTCTGCTGCAGTGTAACGTCCCATGTTTTACCAAAAGTCCATTACATTTTCTCAGGCCTCAGAGAAATTTTGAAGGGAAACTGTGGGAATTTTTCAGTTTTCTACATCTGTATACTCCTGGGAAGGGAATGAGGGGTTGTGCACGTAGGATGGTGAGGTAGTCCACAAATAGAACGAATCCAGCAGGAGCAGGAGCTCAGAACAAGGGTGGCTGGAATCCAGAAGCACTCTCTTTCCCTAGGACTCCAGCAGCACCAAGCAGCTTCCCTCGATATGAGATGGGTCTGGGTCAGGTGTATCTACGTCCCACTGTTAGAGTATCTTGACTGAAATGTATGTTTCTACCAGAAGTTCAGTAGGTTACAAAATGTAGAGAAAGGGTCAGGAGATACTACTTTCAGTGTTCTATCTCGTACCATGTTATATAACATCTGCTCCTCAGTTTCTCCACCTGAGAAATGGGGAGATTGTTCGAGATCAGGACATCTCAAAATCTGACATGCAGCCATGTGTGAATTTCAAGCAGTCTGAGATCCCTCCTACCAAAACCTGTCCACAAACATGTATGATTTCTCCATCATTTCCCCACAGTGTTAAGAACCACTGGACTAGATCTCTAAGGCTTATTAGTCTAGCTATATAGGCCTGTTTTTGTCTTGTTTTGTTGTAAATTGTTTCATGTTATCTACTTAAATGGCAAGTAAAACACATTAATCATTTGCTGTAGGGATGTGCAGAAGCCAGCAAGCCCAAATGCAGATCTCGCATTGCATGTCTTATTATACAGCGATGTCATTGACAGGAGATAGGTCCACTGAAGGCAGCCCTGGTTGATACCAAAGAACAGTGGCCCAGAATATCCAGTGAACCCTGTGATTCCTTACTCTTGGCAAGTGAGGCAAACACCTATGTCACTAGGTTTGAGATACAAGTCCTTTTGATTCCACTCCCAAATTATACCTCAAATCTTCTCCCTTCTCGCCATTTGTAATGTGCCATCCACCCTCTACCCTGACTAGACCATGCCTGTGGACTCCTAATTGGTCTCCTGGTTTCACTTTTATACCTCTGGGTTTCTCCCTGTCTTTCTTTCAGTTCCTTGGAGGTGAGCACCCAGGCAACATCTGCCATTGGGGCCATCACTTGGTTCCTGGCTGACTCTTATTTAATCTTTGGGTCTTAAATTACAAACCCCTTCCATGACTTCCCAAATAGAAAGGGACCACCTACTACTCTCTCATAGAATCGGTTCTTGTGCTAGGTAGCACTTAGCCAGCTTATTGTTGCATATTGCTTGGGCTAATTTTAAGATTATGTCCCTCTGGCTTACTCTAACTTATACATGGTAGTGACTTTTTTTTTTTTTTTTTTTTTTTTTTTGCCATTGTATTCACCATATCCAACACAGTACCACACAAATAGTAGGATGGGTAAATTAATGGTATATAGGAAAGGAAACTTATTCCTCTGCCCTCTTAAGTTTAATGATATAGGCCCTGCAAATTAAACTGACAAAAAATGAACTAACAGGAAAAAATGTTTATTATGTGTGCATATGGAGGTCTTCATAGAAAAGAAGTAAAGAATCAAAGAGGCAGTTAGATCTGGGTATGGGAGAATGGGATGGGATTTATATATACCATTTTAACAAAGAGAGATAAATTTGTGGAGAAGTGACAAGACAGAGGAAAATGTGTTTGGGCTTCTAGGGGTGGTAAAGTATGGGAAGGTAAATATACAGGGGAAAACTAATGGAATGGAAGGGTTACTTTAGTAAGGTTTACTTTGCAGATTCAATCTCATGAAGTCTCTGAGGTGATAAGAGCATCTACCATGATTAAGAGCTGTTTTCCTATTCCTGGTATGGGAGAAGGAATGGGGGGACACGTTCACAAAAGGAAATTTATACCCTGCCTTTAGACAGAAAGAGGGAGGGTACAGAGCTTTTCCTGCATCTCATCTGCTGTTTCTTAATTGCCTTCAGCTCAAGATAATCCATATGCCAAAGTGTCATATTCCAGGGTGGTATATACTCTGATCCCCTTGATAAAATAGGTAAAATAGTCTCCACCTGGAGGAATGTGATTTGATTCTTGTCGTAGTTGAATCTATTTGCCTAACACTTATTCATTCTTAAAGTCTCTTTTTAAGTACTGCCTCCTCTGGGGACTCATTCCTGCTCTGAGTTCATGGCCCAGTTATACAGTATGGTTATCTTTAGTTTATTCCTATGTCTCCCCAATTTGTAGCATCCCAGCACAGAGTAATAATTAAATCTCTTATGTCTACCGCTCTTCCCTGGCCTAAGGGCTGATGCTTAATAGATATTTAGTAGGTAAATAAAAAGCAAAGAACTACATTATTTGTTCTGATAGGTTTAAAAGTAAAAAAATTATAATGATTTTATCACTTAATTATAACCCAGTGGATAAACAGTTTGCAATTTCACATCCATCTGATCTATGCATGGTTAAAAAAAAGCACAACTGACTGATTTTACATACGGGATATTGAAACTGGGGACAATGTGGTGATACCTCAATGAGCCTGTATATTCTTTATCTTTGCATGTGGCCTGCATACCCAATACTCATGAATGTTCCTTGTGTGATTGAGTTCATAAATATATGACTTAAACTTGCTTTTCTGATATAGATTTTCAAATTTTCTAATATGGAGCTGTGGAAGCCATTGTTATTTGAAAGGACTCTACGGGTTTTATTCCTTGCCTGCTTATTCAGGAAGGTCCCATCTCCACTCAAGTACTCAGTGTCTAAGTATGGGGGAACATCTGCCAGGGGGCCCAGATACGTCACTGCCCTCAAGACTCCTGATGTCTCTGTAGTGACTGCCTTACTCTTAGTATCCATTGGGGAGTCAGGTGTGTCTCAAAAAAAAAAGCACTTGAAATTCCCCAAATGAGAAGGAATGGGAAACCTGGGGTTACTGAGGAACTGACCTTTGTCCTTCTCAACACTGTGCTGTCAGTAACCACTCCGAAGAATTTCTGAGGTTCTTGACAACTGAATGGAAATTGGGAAAAAAATCACTGAATTTTGAGTTTGAAGACTGAGGGTTAAGTTTTTGCTCGGCTCTTCATTGGCCATGTGCCCTTATGTAAATCACTTCCCCTTTCTGAGCCTCAGTTTCCTATAACCATGTATGGTGACTGATATTAACCAGATTTATTGTGGTGATCATTTCACAATGTATACAAATATCAAATCATTCTATTGTACACCCGGAACTAATATAATGTTATGTGTCAGTTATTCCTCAATAAAAACAACAACAAAGCACAGATTGCTGGGACCTATCACCAGAATTTCTGATTCAGTAGATGTGAGGTGGGGCTCAGAATTTACATTTCTAGCACATCTAATATTTCTCACAGGTGATGCTGGTAGTGCTGGTCTGGGGACCACATTTTGAAAACCACTGTTAGATTAAAAAGACCTATGAAGTGCCATGAAAAATGACCCATGCTGATATACTGTGATGTTTTAGTATACCAGGGATAACAGAGGAAGTCCTAAAGGTAGGGGTGGTGGGAAGTGAATTCAAAATGTTGGGAATCAAAATAGCATGAGACTTCTCAACTCCAAAATCAGAATCAGGCATTCTTTCTCAGGAAGCTACTGGAGGATGTTCTTCATCCAAACAAGGAAGTAAACCGAGGAAGAGGACGACACTGGGTCCTTCCCTGTCCATTTTGCAGAGATTCTAGCCCTTCGGCCTGGCATGCCTTGGTGACTCCCGGCCAGTGTCTTCCAATGGGAAAAGTGTGAGGACCTTGCCTGGGTGCAGGGAGGCCTGGAGGTAAGAAGCATGAGTGCTCAGCATGGGCCAGGCACCACAGTAGGCACTGGAGGGTAGAAGTCCTCCTGCATCACTCCCAGAATGAAGCTAGCCTCCACGAGGTCTGGGGAGAAGACACCAGAATCTGCTTCACTGGAAAGCCTCTAGGGTGCTAGCCTGGGTCAGGGGCATCCTGCTGCCCCACCCCCATCGCACCATGTGAGATACTTGTTTTAAAAAATAACAACATCTGTCCTTTCTTCAGTAGAATATAATATTTTAAAATAAAGCCAGTGACTTATTTGATGGGTAAGAGACTTGCCTTGTGCCTGAACCCCCTTGGGTTGCTCTCTACGTAAGCGTTGAGTGGTGTGATGGAATTCCTTTGTGATAACCAAATGGAGATTTCTGACACTGTAAAGTTATCATACACTTGATTCTGAGTAAAGTTTGTGAGTATACCTAAGGCCTGAGTTCTCCTGGGTGTGGGTGCACTGCCGTATTCAGGAAATAGGCTGGGAAAATCCATGTGGCTATGGCCAAAATCAAACTGTTTTGCCAAGCATGCTTTCTCCCCTCTTAATTGAGAAACCTGTGGTAATTTGGATGAAAATTTAATCTGTGCCTCTGATTCATTTACTCATTGCTCATTAACTTGCTACTTAGTTCTAGCTACGTGAGCTGTTAGAGCTTTCTCTAAAGCTCCTCTAAACCAAAAGTGGGTTATGGCTACCTTCAGTGAGGCCAATTTGAGTCAGGACTAACGTGAGCCCTAGCTGGGGCTTGAGGGTTCCATTAGGCTGAGAAAGTGAAGGTACAAAGACTGTGTCAGGCACCATGGCCTGTTGCTCTGCTTTTTGAGATGCACCCCCTTTTTTCTCCCAAAGAATTGCAAAATGGAGTTTTTGGAGAAAGAATCGAACTTCTTGTATGCATTTGGCCCTCATCTTTGAACTCTGCATCCATGGATTCAACCAACCTCGAACTGAAAATATTGGAAAAAAATTTTTTCCAGAAAGTTTCAAAAAGCAAAACTTGAATTTACTGTGCCAGCACCTGTTATATAGCATTTGCATTTGTATGAAGTATTATCAGCAATCTAGAGATGTTTCACAGTGTAGGGAAGGATGTATGTAGGTTATACACGAATACTATGCCATTTTACATAAGGGACTTGAGCATCCTCGGAGTTTGTTATTGGGGGTCCAGGGGTTGGAACCAATTCCCCGCAGATACTGCGGGATGACTGTAATGAGGAATGTCTTCTTTTTCTTTCCTAATAAACTGCATATGTCACTTATGGAGGTGGCAGGGGTGTGCCATGCTGGTTGAAGACACAGTGGTGGAGTGAGGGGCTGCTTCAAATCCTCTCTGCCACTTAGCAGATGTGTCATCTGGGACTGTTTACTTAACCCTTTTGTGCCTCCAGTTTTATCATATATAACAGAAGGATAATGATAGACTCTACCCCATTGCAATGTTGTAGGGATAACTGATATAGTGTCCTCTCCAGGGGCCTGCCTACTCCCCTCTAATGGGTGGTTTTGTGGCAGCTGAGGCAGGGTTGTCCACTGCTCCTGCAAGCCAACACTTTTAACATCCATGTGCTGTTGATCATCCACGCCAGGAGGTGCAACCATAAATGTTCTCAGGAGCCAGGCTGGTGAACTAGGTGCGTAGAGAACTCTGGGTAGAAGAAAATGGTGGTTGGGATGGGGGGAGTGTGGTGACCTAGAGCATGCACGCACCACCTAAATGTATTCACTTCAAAACTTTGAAAACAGCCAATGGTCAAATGAAGCTCTACAGGCATAATTTGCTAGGAGCTGGAAATTCCTTATGCCTATGTCATTCACAACTTTTTCTTTGCCCCCCTTCACCTCCTGCCTTCCAGAATCTGCTTCTTTCTTCCTCAAATTATTGAAGATAATTATTGAAGGCACCTCCCTTCCTGTACACAAGACCACTGGCAGCGAGGATGGTGGCAGAACACAGCTCAGTCTTTGCACTTAGAGCTCACCCTTCATGTCCCTCAGTGCTCGCACCTCTGGTGCCTGTTCTTGTCTGCCACTGTGCTCCCTTTGCCACGTTGAGGTGGCACTGCTCTGTATGTCCTGTGGTCCTGTGGCAGCAGCCTGTTGTCTAGAAGGACCTTCTCTTACTTGGCTTGCTCAGGGGTGTCTCTGTTGTTAGGCAGTGGCAGACAAGGTGAAAGGGACTGTGGAATCTCAGATTGTCTGACCTGAAAACCCCCACTCAGTGCTCAGAATCCTGGCTTCTATGGTGTCTCCACTGTGCACTGTTAACCAGCCACTGCCTCTGAGCACTTGAAGATTTTACTGTCTAGTCTTTATCCTTGTATTTTTATTTCACTTGCTCTTATGGATAGTCTATGAAGTTAATTCCTCTGAGCTCTGCTCACTCAGCAGAATGCCTGCACAGGATAGATGCTTAGGAAACATGTTCTGATCAATTGATTCTGTCTTCCCTTCATTATCAAGAATTTGCTACTGTTTATATGCACATGGTGACATTATTTGGGGCTTGACCCAAAGCTGTTCACATCCATTTCTTGGTCTCACTCAATGTTCAATAGGAATATAAAGAATTAGCAGAGGGCATAGGAACCACCCTAGACCATGGGCAGGGCAGCGTGAGGGCAGGCATTGTTTGTGTTCAGAGCAGGTACAAAGACAGAAACATGGAGGAGAGGTAGCAAGGAAGAGAAATGCAAGCTTAGTTCACATGTGATTAGACACTTTCCATTTTTAGCCTTCTGGGTTAAATTTGCATAATTCTTTTAAAAAGAAAAATTAATTAATTATGACTGTAGCTTTTAACCAAACTGTGCGTTTAAAGTAATCACTCTGGGTAATTTAAATAAAATCTTTTCTGTAAACAGCTTATGCACATTAGACTGAAAAAACTGTTGGTTTATTCAATTAAAAGGACATTATTGTTTGGATTCTCTATCTCTCTCTCTTTTTTTTTTTCCAATTCAAAATAGAGGGCAGCCACATCGAGACAGATGGGAATTAATTGACTTGTCTCAAAAGTGACCAGATTTTGCTTTTTGTTTTTAATTTTAAAGAAGATAGATCCCAAAAGCATTTTCAAAAACCAAACCACTATTTCAGCATACTGAAAAGAAATTCTACCCTTTACTCTGACAGGCAGTGGGTACAGAAATAAATTTGTTCCCTGGCAAACATGTGGGACTTCCTCACCAGCCCAGCACAAGTCAAAGAAGGTGGTTCTAAACAAAGCTCTCCAATACTGTGATCTTTAAAAATACCAGTTTGTACAAAAATACCAAACATTGTACATGTTTGGTGCTTTTCTAGGAGACACCATTCACTGTAGTTAAAGAGGCTCTTTCAATGAAGCGCCTACCATGATTTCAGGATGTTATTGTCCTTTACTCACTGGTTAGTTCCCTGCATGTCTGTGGTCCCATTATATACTCTGGGAAGGGTGACACCTGGACTGTTTGCTCAGATCATGGCAGGTATTCAGCTCTGTTCTTAAGGTGTACAGGTACCGAGTGCTGAAGTCCATGTTGGACCCTCCCGTGTGTTGGGGTGAAGTTCCTGGGAGCCATAGACCTGCTTCCATCCCAGAAGCAAGACCCAAAACTGATGTGAGCAGTACTGGCAGCATTTGGGGATAATGGGTTGTGTGCTGGGTGGATTGGTACAGACCAGGCCTATTCCTGTCACAAACTTGCTTTTCTGGACCTCTAAAATAAGGTGGTTGAACTGAATAGCCATCTTTTTTTTCTTCCTAATTAGCAAAGCTATTTTATTCAAATAAAATCGTATGTAAAATAAGAGCAGCTTGATTAAATTGGGGTCAGGGCCTCTGGTTCACAGAATTTGGGGGTTCCACAAAGCAGAGTTCATGAATCACTGGTATAGATAGTTGATAATATGTTGTCTTAGTGAATCAGGTCTCTTTGGCTATGACAGAAATGCAGCTCAGTCAGACTTGTGTGATTAAGGAGAAACTGAAATGTCAAAGCGTAGATCTCTTCAGGCATGGCTGGATCTACATGCCCAAATGCAGTCAGGAATCTGCCTCTTGCCATCTCTTGGCTCTGCTTTCCTCTGTATATCTTTATTCTCAGGTGAGACTCTCCTCCCCTTGTGGTGTCATGACTGCCATCAGCAGCTCTAGGTTTATACCCTACTAGTGGAGCCCCTTGCCCCAGAAGAAAGAAATCACTTTCCCTATGGTTCTAGCTAAGACCCTGGTGCTGACTCTCATGGATTCAGCCATGTGTTATCTTTTTCTGAACCAATCTCAGTGGTCAATAGGATGGAGAGTTCTGATTCACCATGTCACATGTCTACCCTTGGATTTGGAGGAGGGTGGAGTGAGCCCCAGTCTTACGACAAGACCTGAGTATGGGGGATAGGATTTGTCTCACAGGCAAATCAAGTGCTATTACCAAAAGAAGGGACAAATTCTGTTCAGGCAAAAAGCTGTTCTGTTCATTTCCCTTCCAGATCTAATGACCTATGAATCTAAGCAAATCCTACTACTTTTCTTCTGCATCTGTGAAGATTGTGTTCAGGTCTGGTGATAGGACTTATACCTCCACAGAGACTAAACTGGTTTTGTATAAAGGGAAAAAGGACTGGTGAGAGTCTGGGGGGAACAGAGGACAAGATGACAGCAAATAGAAAATGCCAACCCATCTCAACCATCCTGAGTTCAGTCATCTTTCTAGGAGGGAAATGAATCAATTATTTTTGTCCTGTTATCATAAATACTTGTTGGTTCAACCCCTGATATCTCCTGTGCTGCACCAAAGGGGTGCCAAGACTCTAATAGGGTTTAGTCCTTTACTTCCTGTGCTCTTTGCAGCTGTTTGGCTAGAGTCTTTTTAAGCTCGTGTTTCAAGCAACTCTTGTATAAATTCCCAGAATTCATGGCTGATTGAGCTACTTGAGCTTTGTAAATGTAGACATTGGGTATATATCTTTGCTAAAGGTTTAATAGTGAGGTAGTTTTGGCTGTGTAACCCATGCATACCAAACCCTGACCTCAAGTGTCTTCCTGAGAGAAGCAGCGTTACCGGGGCCAGATCATTATTTTGGTGATGAAGGGGCCAAAGCCTCTTACAGCCCTGAGCCTAGAACCCTGGTGAATGAGGTAGTATCACACTTGGGAATTCTTCTGTCTAGATCAGCGTGTGCAGTGACTTTGCAGAGAAAGATGGGTTGATACCCCAGCTCTGCCACTGCCACCCACCCTAATCTGTTTGTCACTCTTATGAGGTAGTTTTCTCCTTTGTAAAACAAGGATCATGATATTTACCATCTGTTACTATTGTTGCTTACTGAACACCCCCAAACATAGTGATGTGAAACAGTAATTTTCATATGCTCACAAATGCTGTGGCAGGAATCTGGACAGGAAATATCAAAGCTGGTTTACCTCTACTCCAGGACATCTAGTGTCCTAGCTGTAAAGAGTCAAATTCAAGTGACTCAATGGCTGGGGTATGAATCACCTGGAGGCATCTTTATCCACCTGTCAGGTTCTTAGTACTGGCTGTTGACTAGGACGTCAGGTGAGCTATCGGCAGGTTACCTACACTGGCAGCATCTACATTATCTTTCCATGTGGTCTCTATGCATAGGGTAGTTTGAGCTTCTTCACAGCATGGTGGCCGGGTTTCCAGAGCAAGGCAGAACTGCATGGCATGTTTATAATCTGTCCCTGGAAGTCACGTGTGCCATTTCCCCCATACTCTCTAGATTGAGGCAATCACAAAGGTTTTCCTAGTTTCAAAGTGAGGGGACATAGACTCCGACTCTTCATAGGAAGATTGTCAACATTGCATCGTAAATAGAGCATGGCATGGGAGATATTGTTATGCCCACTTTGGAAAATATTCCATTTGTGGCAAATTGTACTGATTGATATCAATTATAAGAATATCATAATAACTTAGCATTGTTGTGATAAACACATTTTGGTCATAATTTATTATATATATTGCTGGACTTAGCTTGCTACCATTTTATTAAGGATCTTTTTTTGTATGTTCACCAGGGATATCAGTCTGTAGTTTTTCTTCTTGTAATTTGTTAAGTTATGATAATGTCCATCTAAAATAATGAGTTCAGAAGAATTTCCTTCTTTATCTTCTGAAAAAGTTGGTGTAGGATTGCTGTATTTTCTGTGAATATTGTTAGACTTCACTAATGAAATCATTTGGGCCTGGAGATTTTTTGGTGGTGGGGGGGTAGTTTTTAATTCCAAATTAATTTTCTTTATAGATGTAGGGCTTTAAAGATTTTTATATTTCTATATGAATTTTGCTCATTTGTCTTTTTAGGAATTTGTCCACTTAATCTAAGTTGTTGAATTTATTGGCATAAGTATGTTCATAATATTCTCTTATCCTTTTAATGTATTTAGGATCCTTGATGATAGCTCCTCTTTCATTCCTGATATTGGCAATTTGTTATCAATCTAGCTATAAGTTTTTCAATTTTTTTGATATATTCAAAGAACTAGCCTTTGCTTTTTACCAATTTTACTCTTCTGTCTGTTTTTGGTTGCATTGCTTTTTGCTCTTGTGTTTTAGTTTTCAAACTTCCCTCTCATTATATTGTGTTTAATTTGGTCTTTTTTTCTAGCTCCTTTCTAGGTTAAGCTTTGACCATTCAATTGTTCTCCTTTTCTACTATAAGCTTTTAAAGCTGTATGTTCCTTTCTAAGGACTACTTTAGCCACATGTCACAACTTTTGATATGTTGTGTTTTCATTTTAATTCAGTTCAGAATATTTTCTAATGTCGCTTGTGATTTAGAGTTCCTAGTGACTTCTGGGTTATAGTAGTGTGTTATTTTCAAATAACTCCAGATTTTACTAGATACATTATTGTTATAAATTCTAATTCTAATTTAATTATTGTTACGAATTCTCTTGTGTTCAGAGAATATATCCTATGATTTCAATAATTTTGTTTCTTGACACTTGTTTTATAGCCCAGCACATGGACTTTCTTGGTGAATATTTGATATGTACTTGAAAAGAATGTGTATTCTGCCATTATTGTGCATATTGTTCAGGAACGATCAGTTGGATGAAATTGGTTGAAATAGTGTTGGTCAAGTGTTCTATATATTTACTTATTTTCTTTACAACTAGAAAGCAACTACTTTATAAACTACTGAGAAAGGAGTATTGAAATCACCAATGAAAATTCTAAATTTATGTTTCATTTTTTGATTCTGCTAATTTTTGTGTCACATATTTTGAAGTTTTAATATTAGGAATATACACAATATCTTCTCAATGAATTGACCTTTTTGTTATTGTGAAATATTTTTGTCTCCCATATTTCTTGTTCTGAAGTCTATTTTGTTTGATATTAAGATAGCTACCCCAACTTTCTTATGATTATTGTTTTGTGGTATGTATTTTCTATTCTTTTACCTTTAACATGCATATCTTTTTATTGAAAGTGTACTTTTTGTACACAAAATATAGTTGGATTTTTTTCCCTTTTTATCCAGCCTGACCATCTCTACTTTTTAATCGGTGCATTTAATCATTTACATTTAATGTAATTATCTGTATTTCTTGGTTTAAATATACCATGTTGTTGTAAATATCTATCTACTCTGTTGTTTTATTTTTCTTCTTTATTTAACTCTACCATATTGTTATAAACAAATATACTATATTTATGTATACTATGCTATACATTCTTATATTTTTCTTCTTTTTTTGGTCTCCTTTTGAATGAATTTAGTGTTTCAAATGCCATTTTATCTCTACTATTGGCCTATTAGCTATACCTCTTAGTTGTATCTTTTGAGTGGTTGCTCTAGTGTAACAATTTCCATCTTCAACTTCTCAGAGTCTAACTTCCCTATATAATGGAAGCAACTTACAACAGTATACTGCCATGCACCCCTTCCATTCTATGTGCTATTATTAGCATACTGTTTACTCCCACATATATTATAAACCCCACACAATACATTATTTTTATTTTGCTTAAATTAAAAAGTGAGGAAAAAAATCTCATATTTACCCACATATTTTTCATTTCTGATGCTGCTTATTTTTTGTATAGATTCAAACTTCCATCTAGAATCATTTTACTTCACCTGAACTTCCTTTAATCTTTTCTAAAGTGCAACTCTGCTGGCAATGAATTCTCTTAAAATTTTTTTGTTGTTACTTGAAAACATTTTATTTCACTCTCTTTTGGAGAGGTATTTTCACTGGCTAAAGAATTCTAAGTTTACCTTTTTTTTTTCTTACAGTACTTTGAGGCACTTATTCCATTATCATCTGGCTTGTATTGTTTCTGATGAGAAGTCAGTGATAAATCTTATCTTTGATGCCCTTTACCTATGTGCTTTTATTTTGTTGGTTGCTTTTATGATTTTGTTGTTATAAATGCAATTTTATTATAATGTGCTCTGTTATTTTCTGTGTATGTGTGTGTGTTTATCTTGCTTCAGGTTCATTGAGCTTTCTTGGGTTGGTGTGTTTATAAATTTTATCAAATTTGAGATATTTAGCCATTTTTAATGGGTTTTGGCATTGTTTTTAGTTTTATTTCTCCCTTCATAATGTTTAGGTTTCCTTTAAATTCTTGATTATATTTGTAGTAGCTAATTTAAAGTTTATATTTTCCAATTATATGATTTCTGGGAATATTTTCTTTCTTTATAAATCATTTTCTTCTTCTGAGTATGATTGATTGTTTTTCCTCTTGTAAGTCACATTTTTTTTGGTTTCTATATTAGTAAATTTTTATTAGGCGTTAAGCATAATGACACATGATAGTGGGCATTATGTTTTCGAGTGTCTGGATTCTTTTGTCTTCCTTTAAGGAGCGTTGAGTTATGTCCTGACAGTTAATTTACTTATGTATCAGCTTAGCCCTTTAAACACTTAAACTTTGGTTGGCAGATATGAGGTACCTTTCACTCGCAGGTCTAGTTTAGTTCTAATGCTAGGCACAGTCTTTCTGGGATTCCTACTGAATGTCCCAGGTGTTTAACAAGGTGTTCTATTCTGACTGGTTGGAACTTGTAAATACCCATCCTTGTTAGAGGCCCAGTAGATTTTTTTAGCTTACAACTTCATTGTAGTTCCCCTCTCCTACCCCCTGTAATTGTGCTTTTCTCAGCCTCATGGAGTCTTCCCCTAGCTCATTTTAGTATTAAATCAAAGACCTAAGAGGCCCTCTCTGTAGATTTCTGGAGCTCTTTCTCTGTATAGCTTTCTCTCTCCAGTGCTCTACCTTGCAAATTCCAGCCACCTCAGCATCTGTAAACTTTGATTCATTCCTTGGCAATTCAGTGCAACTTCCAGGTTCTACTTGGCATTACCTTCCCTGCTCTGGGGTCTCATAAATGCCTCCAGGTAGAGTATTAGAGTGATCATGAGTCTCACTTTATTGTTTTGCCTTCTTTCAGGAAGCAAAGTCAGTGCTGATTGTTGACCAATATCAAAAGACATTTGTTTCTTTTTTGTACTATATCCAGTTATCTAGTTGTTTGTGTGAGGAGGAATAATGCAGTACTAGTTATTCCATTGTGACCACAGTAGAAATAGAAATAAAAGATGACATGAATATTAGTTTGTTTATCTTCAAGATTATTTACTTAAATTGTTCTATTTGTTTATTCATATTCAAGATTTAAAACATGTTAGCTTTAGATTAATTTTACCAAAAGGTAATACGTATCTTGTAAATGTTAAAAGACAATGACAATTTATCGGATATGACATTGAGATAATTTTTATTTAAATATGATACTATACTAAGTCAATTTAATTGTGAGATAGCCCTTTTTTATGCTTCTCTTTTGATTTCTTGATCATCTTACCTAACTCATGTATTCAGTATGAATGGCAGAATTTTATAGTTCAGCTTTTGGCATTTGGATTCCTCTAGGGGATGTTTTGTTTTTTTAAAAAATAGATTTATTTAATTAATTAGTTTATTTATTTTGGCTACGTTGGGTCTTCATTGCTGCATGCGGGCTTTCTCTAGTTGCAGCGAGCAGGGGCTACTCTTTGTTGCGGTGAGCAGGCTTCTCATTGCGGTGGCTTCTCTTTGTTGCAGAGCACAGGCTCTAGGCACATGGGCTTCAGTAGTTGTGGCACATGGGTTCAGTAGTTGTGTCTCGTGGGCTCTAGAGCACAGGTTCAGTAGTTGTGGCACACGGGCTTCGTTGCTCCGCGGCATGTGGGATCTTCCCGGACCAGGGCTTGAACCTGTATCCCCTGCATTGGCAGGCAGATTCTTAACCACTGCGCCACCAGGGAAGTCCCCCCTCTGGTTTTTAAAGGTGAACTTCAGAAGCACATTGGCCTCTTTGAGATTTGAACTGAAGTGGCACTGATAGCACTTGACTTTCTTAACTAAGACAAAAAAAAAAACCTGTAAAACTGTCATCCTGTAAGGTGACAAGCAAAAAAGGCCCTAGGAAATACACATGGACTTCAATATTATAGGAACATGTGTTTGGCAAAATGTGGAAAAACATGTGTTTGGCAAAAAAAGCCCAAACGTATTTGGCAAAAAAAATCTGGGGTTTGGCAAAAAAAGATAGCCAAATCCCAGATTTGGGGGGGTGGGGAGCAAGTGTATTTTGAGAGATTAGCAGTCCCAGCATATTAATAGATCTCCTTTCTAGACATGAGAAAAATAAGCCTGAAGTAGTATGGTACTCAGTGTGTCAGCAGGCTTGAGGAGAGGACAAAGCTCTCTTCTACCCTATTGGCAAGCAGACTGTTTCGTTTTTGTTTTTACTTCATATTCCCTTAATTATGCACTAATAGATTATTCTAAGTTTTTAGAGAAAGACTAATTGGATTATTTGACTTATTAATCCTATTGGGTCAAAAAACAGGGTTTAGAGTCAGACTCAGTTTTCCTGTCTTTAGAATGTAAATGATTGTATTTGGCCCCTACAGTTGTCCTGAGAATTATTCATGAGGACACACTCAGAGCCCTTAGCTCCTGGCCTGGTTTAGCATGAGCACTCAGCATGTGCAAGCTCTCATCATTAGTAAATAGGATCCAGTTTTGACTTGAAAAGTGCTTAGATGCAAAAAGAGAACCAATATCATTCAACACATGGCTTTGGCCATTCTTTCTCTGTTCAGGTGAAAAATATATGCACTGATGGGCCAAGGTGAAAACAATATGTAAGATAAGGAAATTTTCATGGATTTTTCGTAGAAATGAACTTCTCATAGACTAGAATCACAGAGCTGGGGGTTTCCTGAAAGATTCCCTAATTGAGAATGTCATCAGAGATCATCTGTCACCCACAGCTCATACGTTTACCCTTGACTGTCTATTTAATGTGTCCACTTCTGTGGGATATAGGCTTGATGGAGGAAAGAACTGTATAGTCTCTTGCTTTTACTTAACAGCTTATTAAGCTTTTCATAGGTGACAGGAAATGGACAGACCAAGATGAACCTTTGAGATAGAGATAGAAATAAAGATAGAAATAAATCTATCAATGAAATGTGTAACTTACCAGATTGGCCACTAAAAATATAGCATTGACATGTCCCATCCTTTGTGAGTATGCAGACTACTCATTTACCTTTATTTCTGGCTCCATCGATTTCTTTTTTTATGTCAAACACTGTCTATGTACTCTTTCCACTGCAGACATGGAGGGTGACTACACATCATTCATTTTGCAATTAATAAAGGATGTGTGTTGAGGGGAAGTTGTCTTTCTTGGGGGCCCAATATTTCTAGTTAAGTTGCCACACAGATTCCTTTGTGGTTCACCAGTTTGGCAGATCCCTACAAATTCTCTTGAAGACATCTGTTGAGTGAAGTAACGGTTTCATTGCAGACTCTTGAGTTTTCATTAATTTTCCTCTGAGGGTTTTTTGTTTTGTTTTGTTTTGTTTCTTGTCTCCTTCTGTGGGGAGGGTAGGAACACATTCATCTATTTTGGAGGGTTTCAAGTTCTTAGGCTCACCATTTCCCCTGGTAAGGCCTTTCTCTGAGGGCCATTCTGGTCATTTCTGACCCTTCTGGTTCTCTGAGTCTGTGACCTGCCAAATGGCTCCCTGCTTTTAGATATCACAGCCCATGTCTCTCCCAGGTGGCTGCAGATCCAAGTGGTGGGAAGCTGAAACAAAGTATCAGGACCTTCCTCTGTTGAGCCTGTTGGTACTTCTCTTCCTACATCCCTTTCCTCCCCCATCCTTCTCAGTATAGCGTCTCCTTATATGGCCCTGAGTTGGCTCCAAGTTCATCTCAGAGGAATTACATGACATGCATAAATTATGAAACATTTTTGCAAATTAAGTTTTAATTAAAACCAGCAGCTTAGAGTATCCAACTGGAAGCAGTCACAATGTTGAAAAGTGACACTGGTAGGGTGGGAGTTCAGGAGAAGGTCTGAGTGGGTTTGCATCCTGTTCAGATATTTCCAAAATGAATCCTGCAGAAAAGAGCTTCCTTCCCTATCAGATCCTCCTTAATCTACACTGATCCCTGGCCTGCCATGTGGAACAATGTGGTTTCCAAGAGGAAATACATACACATCATGGTGGTGGTTTTATCTGAACTTTGCCAAATTTCTTTTTGATTCTACCAACTTCATGTTCTCACAGGGAACCATCAGGACCTTGGGCTCTCCCACATTGCCAGAACTCCAGATAATTTTTCAGCAAGATGGCCACCCAAAATAAGGCTGAAGAATGACAATTTTAACTGGAAATGTATTTTTCTGATACAGTGCAGAGTTCATGCCTGGTGAGAAATGACTTCTTGTTGTGAGAATTTTCAGAACTTTATAACGAGCAAATATGTCTGGGGCTTTCCCCCAGCTATATGTAATGTGAGAATTGTTCTGGTCTGCCCATTAATAATCCACATTTTCCATGTCCCCAAAAATGTCTGCCATCAAGTGAATAATTTATGCGGGCTTTTGCCTTTCATCTAGGCAGGGCTCTACTGCTGCAGAAAAAGACACTGGATCTTTTCATTCAGAGTTCAGTTTCAAAAACCTGACCCTTAGTTATCAGTCTACATCTTTTCTGCTAAATAACCTAAGGATGCTAGTCTGCAGTGGCCTGGACAGTGTTCTCTGGAGACCTGAAACAGAGCGAGCCCTTGCCCTTCAGGCATTTTGAAGTTTAACATTTTCTCTGCTTTAAACTCATTTGGAACATGGAAAAGACTCATCCATATAATCTGTATTTTTAAATTCCTGGGAGATTTTTTAAGATGGTAATACTTAGTATTGGTTTGGAGTGTTGAAACTGACATTGGAAAGAGAGAATCCTGGTCAGAGTGTAAATCAGGACAACTTTCCTTGAGAATACTTGGACTGAAATAGGCAATGCCCTTTGATCAATTATTCAACTTCTTGAAAAGTTGATAGTGTATGTAAAAATTTCACTACAAGGATGTTTATTACAGTGTCATCCATTTAGTGACAAGGTGAATACAGCCTAGATAGCTAATGATAAGGAATTCAGTAAGTAATATTTTTATATTCAAATAATTGAATAATTGGCATTAACTGAAATCAACAATGGATGTTAGCATCATCAGTGGCTTTAAATTTCTTCTGTTGCTTATCTTTGAGATCTAATTTTCTATAAGAAACATGCATTGCTTGTGTGATTTTTTTTTTTTAAAAGAAACATTTTAAACAACATGTGTATTACGAAGATGGGTCTTTCTGTCTATATTTTTCTTGACTTTAAATATGATGTTGGGAAAAGAAGTTAAAGTTCCATCTGTATCCCAAACTAGATGTTGAGAAATCACTATTAAATTATATATGGTTAGGCAAGATAATACCCAAACGAATAAAAGTAAGACAATTTGGAATACATACATACCATTCTCTTCACGATCTTTCCAACAAGGTTTGAAAAACTTATAGGATATGAAGGGAAAATTGGAATGGGTACTTAAATTACTTCAAAGTAGAAAAGTCAGTTATATTTATCTTCTTTTATTGACCCTGTTTTTGTTCTTGTCTTCCACTCTGCAGGGTTATCTATCTCTACCTCTACTCCTACTCTTTCCTCCTCATCCTTCTTCACCACCGCCATGACAAGGGACTGGATAAAGCCACGGGACTAGGGATTGTAGAGGGAGCAGCCTGGCGTCCACATTTAAGGAGCTAGAGAAAGAATATGGGGCAGTGGGAGTAAATTGACACTCGTGATAAAGCCCAGGGAGGAGGAGATTCTAAGGAGGAAAATTGACACAGAGAGATACCGATTTATCTCCTGACTTACCTCATATTCTCAGAGAGGCCAAAATAGCTTCTGTTTTTTGGAGAAATATGATGCCCTGTGTGTTTGTAAGGAAATTTCACACATACCCTTGGAAATATTTTGAGGAAATTACTGCTGAGTATTTTTGAAGCTGAGCAAATGGTACAGAAATATTTTGATAAGTCTCTTGATCTGTATGAGTAAAATCTAGCTCTGAGTAGCCATGGTCTGTACCTAGAGATGGCCAGCTACAAGTATCTGTGGAAATAATGAGAAAAACTCAGTTCACTCAGGATGTCCCCATGCCTCGTACCAAGCTGGAAGCCTCTAGAAGCTAAGTCTCATGGATGCACATGGGCTCCAGTGACACCACTGGTGCTGAGTTCTATCTGTCTCACTGCCCTGCTTTCCATGGTGCTGGCTTCACTCTAAGGTCCCATTTGATGATCTGTCCCCAGCAGCACATCCTCTCAGACTCTAGTGGAGAGAGGAAAGGGAGGCGGAGAGAAAGGAGGATGGGGGATTGATATTTGGTTACTTCTGTAAAAGTCCTTAGTAGACTGGGTGAGGTCACATGTCCACCCTGAGCCAATTGTTGGGGCCAGTGATGAATTGATTGGCTGAGGTCTGGGCACTGCCCACATCATGGGGCTTGGAGTAGAGCCTTACCCTACTACAGGGGTCCCCAACCCCCGTGTCACAGACGGATACCAGTCTGCGGCCTGTTAGGAACCAGGCCGCGTAGCAGGAGGTGAGCGGTGGGCGAGCAAGTGAAGCTTCATCTGCCACTCCCTCTCCCTCGCATTACCACCTGAGCCATCCCTGCCCCCCCATGGCTCACATTACCACCTGAACCATACCCCTCACCGCCCCCGTCCATGGAAAAATTGTCATCCACATAACCGGTCCCTGGTGCCAAAAAGGTTGGGGACCGCTGCCCTACCACTAGAGGCACTACTAGGAAAGAAGGGAGTTGATGGTGAGAGCAAAGAAACACATGTCCACTGTAAAGAGTAAGCACGTTATTCAGGCCTTATCACTTCTTCACATAACCCACTGTGAAGAAGTGATGGCCCATTGAGAATGTTTGTGATCTTAGGTCTGTGGGTTTATCTGTGGACCATGAGGCCCTTGCTTATTAGTATACTTTTCACACAACACCAGGTTGGGGCACCCCTGAAAACTCTAGAGGTTACAGGGTCATGGGGTAAAAACAGCAGCCATTATGGGCCAGTGGCTTTCACAGGGGCTTAACATGTATTTATCTCATTTAATCCTTACATTAATTCCATGAAATAGTATTATTACTATAATATTACAGGTGAGAAGTCCAGAGCTCAGAGATGATATATTGTTGCCTAAGTCCTTACAGCTCATAAGAGATAGAGGTGGGATTGGAAACCTGGTCTACTAAACTCCAAAGCCCTCCTTCCTCCCTCCCTTTCTCCCTCCCTCCCTCCCTCCCTCCCTTCCTTCCTTCCTTCCTTCCTTCCTTCCTTTATCTTTCCTTGTTCCCTCTCTCTCTTCCTCCAACAAATACTCCTCCGTGAATTCTTACCAAGGGCCAGGTACAGTACAGGTCTAGTTCCTGGTGATACAGCAATGGATAAATTGTTCATTCATGTGGCCCCTAGATGGATCTTGAGTTCTTATGTGGAGAAGTAGTAAAAAAAATAAACAAGAAGATTACAGGATGCAATAAATGTTAAGACAGGAATAAACAAGATGATGTCATAGAAAGATACTTGGGGTTGAGATAGGAACTGCTGTCAGAGGAGGTGCCTTCAGAGCTGACATCTGACAGATGGGTAGGAATCGGTGAGGCAGGGGTCGTGGGGGGTGTCAGGGAATTGACATGGTGGGAGAGCATCAGCCAGTCAGAAGAAATAGCCACATGAAGGCTTTGAGGCAGGCGAGGCTTGGACAACAGGGCCAGCAAAGCACCAGGCTTATACTTTTAGATTGTTCTGGATGCAGTATAGAGGAAGGACCAGGGGGAGGAGTGGAACTGAGGAGATGGACGAGCAGCAGTGGTGGCTTGGTGTGGGGTGGCAGAAGTGGATGGATGTGGGCAGAACCTCCACCACCTAGCTCATCAGAGGCCTTCTCCTCCTGGTGTAGGTTTTGGAGTTTGAACCAATGAACAGAACGTCCTCTGATACATATAGGAGTAGGAATCTTTATCCACGTTGCTTAATGAAGAAGAATGGAAGATTATAAATGTAAACATGCATAGGAAAAAAGAAAAAGAAAAAAAAAAACGAACACAGGGAACCTTTGCAGCAAACAGGGATTTATCACTCATTCATAAGGCCCAAGGCAAAGGGCCAGTTTTACTAATGGAATAAACATATGTAGACCCGGCTTTTTTTGTTTTGTTTTGTTTTATACAGTTGGCAGGAGAATACTTTATGTCCCATTTGGTCTTTACATATTTCATAGTGAATGTGTTGTTTTGATCAATATAACTTTAATTGAGTTTTATTTTTGAAAAAGAGTCTACTCAACTGCAGAAGTTCGTTGAGCTGGAGTGATGGATGTCCCCTCACTTGCCCCTGTGGCTCTCTATGGGACTCTGAGATAGAAATGAAGTAAACGAGGAAAGTTAAAACAAAAACATTCCCTTCGGTGCAGAAAATGTCTTGCTTTTTTTTTTTTTGCAGTACACGGGCCTCTCACTGTTGTGGCCTCTCCCGTTGTGGAGCACAGGCTCCGGACCACAGGCTCAGCGGCCAAGGCTCATGGGCCCAGCCACTCTGCGGCATGTGGGATCTTCCCAGACCAGGGCATGAACCCATGTCCCCTGCATCGGCAGGCGGACTCTCAACCACTGCACCACCAGGAAAGCCCTTGCTTTTTGAAACACCTTTACTTACCATCAGGGACTCAAAGCACACTCGGATCTCTTCCGCCTCCCCTGTGGCTCCTCACAGCTCTTTTCCCTGGCCCACCTTAGCACACAGGCCTCTAACTGGTGCCCCACAATTACCCCATGATTCAGTCCCTGTACTCACTCCCTGGGTGACCTTGTCTGCATGCTCACGGTGACCAAGCTGCCTACCCTACACCTCTGCCTGCAAGTCTAGGGGACATGCTCAAATTGTCCGTTTTAGACAAAACTGAACTCTGTGTTTTGTTTTTTTCTTCTCAGAAATGCTTCTCCCATAGTCTTCTTCTCAGTAAACAGAGGCTCTGTTTTTGCATTTACCTGGGCCAAAAGCCTTAGACGCAGACTTGATGTGTGTCCTTCTCTCATATTATCTATCATCCAGTCCATCATCTCTTCTCTCAAGTAGATCTAGGGTCAGACCAGTGCCTGCCACCTCCACTACCAGCACTATCTCTTTCATCTCTCATTCAGATTATTCAGTAGTCTTCTTACTGGCCTCCCTTCTCAAACACTATCTTTGCTGCTCTCTGGCTATGTGACCTTGTAGTTTCATGGAAAATTGAGGTAATAATAGAACTTACCTGATAAAGTTTCTGTGAGTTTTCAATAAATTAATATAGGTAAAGCACTTAGAATGATGGATAGTATGTCATAGCTATTATAACTGCCTGTCATTACTGCTGTCATCAATATCGCAGCATGTGGTTTCTATCCAAGACAACCTCATAGTCCAGAATGACTGCTAAAGCACCAGCCATCACATCTGCCTTCCTGCCAGCAGGATGGAAGGAGTCCTTTCAAGGGTACTATCTGGAAAAACCACATCCATGGATATCTCATTGACCACAACTGAATCACTTAGCCACACCAAGTTCTAATAGGGTCGTTTAGCTGAGCCTGGCTAAAAGGTGGGTTTCTGTTACCAAAAAAGGGCAGAATGGCAGTTACTGCTACTAGCAGTAACTATGCTATGAATAGGCAATAGGTGATATTATGAGGGCATGTGATGAGGACATTTGATATGAGAGGTCAGACAGGACTTTGTTAAGACAGTGACAACTGACCAGTGAAGTAGGTGTTTGCTGGACAAGGGTGGAGGGTAGGAGGGAGCATTCCAAGATGAGGGAAGAACAAGTTTGTCTGTGACAGGAGAAGATGGTAACTATTTGTGCTACACCATACATCATACACTACATGCTGAGAAGCATGGTAGGCTAGATTCTCCATCCAGACTCTTCTGTAAGGGGTGGTGCCAGTATTTCTCATTCCCCCTTCCTCATCGGGGGACTCGTGGATGGAATAGCCTGAGAAGCCCCCAAAACCTTGGGTTGGTGCTCGCGCCCTTGGTCTGCATGAGAAGCAGCACCTTGAGCCTGACAGTTAAAGCAGAGGTGAGGGCTGCAGAGAGACGTGACTCTGACTTGACTTTCAGCTCCAGCATTTCCTGACTGGGTGACCTTGGCAAGGTTCTTAGCCATTTTATTTATTTTTATTTATTTAATTTATTTATTTTACATCTTTATTGGAGTATAATTGCTTTACAATGGTGTGTTAGTGGTGCTTTATAACAAAGTGAATCAGTTATACATACACATATGTTCCCATATCTCTTCCTTCTTGCATCTCCCTCATTCCCACCCTCCCTATCCCACCCCTCTAGGTGGTCACAAAGCACCGAGCTGATCTCCCTGTGCCATGCGGCTGCTTCCCACTAGCTATCTGCCTTACGTTTGGTAGTGTATATATGTCCATGCCTCTCTCTCGCTTTGTCACAGCTCACCCTGCCCCCTCCCCATATCCTCAAGTCCATTCTCTAGTAGGTGTGTGTCTTTATTCCTGTCTTACCCCTAGGTTCTTCGTGAAGCCATTTTAAATAGTCTCTATTTCCTCATCCATAAACTGAGGATGATACTAATATATAATCCAGAGGTCTGCTCTGAGGACCAAAACGGCTCAAGATGGTAAAGCACTTAGTCAAGTTCCTGGTCTATTGAGAGCAGTCACTCAAGAGTGGCTGCTTCTGTTACTACTGTGCCCTTCACCTCTGTCACTCTCTTCGATGACATATTCTCAGTCTTTCCAGGTTTGAATGTGAAGTGTCCCATGAATGTATTCTATACCATTGGAATTTTCCCTAGGAATGTACAAGCCCATCACGTACTACAATTTCTTTCTTTCTTTATCCTTCCTTTTAAAAAGTGACTAGAGGATGTGAATAGTTGGATATAGAGTCATACAATCAGGGGGCATTTGGCCTGAAGGAATCTGAAGCTGCCTGTGCAGACCCTGATGTAGTAAGTAAGGAAACAGACCCAGGGAGGTGGAGCCCAGTTGACAATGCCTGACAAGGTGGCTTTGAAGAAGAAGAGGTCTTTGAGGAAGAGAAGTTGTCTTGCCTCAGGCTGAGTGATGATGGGAAATTCCCATGCTGGTTTTATGCACATCCATGGGTCAGTGAGACAATCTGCACATCTGCAGAAGTCTGTACCAAGTATATTGAAATCTGAGTTTCATATCCATCCTTCTGGCAGAGATATTTCTTTTTCTCTTGAAAGCCATTATCTTGGGTTATCAACATGATCTTTGTGTTTGGGGGGTGGGGTGTAGACTGCAGTCAGTTAGCCCAGTTGTCTTTCCCTGGCATCTACCCTAGGTGTACCCTAGTAATAAGTTACCTTCTTTAACCAGGTGAGCACCATATCACAGTCACAAATAGAGAACTTAATAGAGACTTGCATACAGAGCAGGTACCCTCATGCCCTCATGGAGCTTGTGACCTAGCAGGGGAGAGACATTAAACTAACTTACATACAAATTATAGATGTGCTCAGAACTACAAAGAAAAAGTACACTGAGACCTTTAGAGATCATCGTGTCCAGAAATATGTTTTGCCACTCCTTATTTTGAGCCCACAGCAGACATTGCTAATTGGTTATAATATTCTTTACAACAAAACCCAGATATAACTTCAGAATCCTTCTCAACACAACCCTATAGAAATCTATTACCAATCAGTTAGGCTTGGCTCTTGAGGCTAACCTTTCTTGCCATATGAGGACTGGCCCATTCCCCAGCCCTCCCTCCCTCATCTTTTTTGAAGGATAAGCACTCTGGCTAAAGGCTGGAAGGCACATGCCTCAAGACTCTAGCCAGAGGCCAGGGTGGATCTAATGTACAGCTGGTCTGGCTCCCAGTTCAGGACTCTACACACTGTGAATATTCGGCGACCATGTGTCATCAGAAGAGCCTACTCCCGAGCAGTAGAGTCTGTGGCTGCCAGTGAGCCCATCTTAATTTGTTATGTTTTATTCTGAGGTGCAACCAGTATAGGGCATTGCAAGCTGTAATTTATGTTATTTCAAAGCTCTGGTAGGAAAGTTGCTCTTTGTTCTCATGAGTTATTTCTTGAGGAAAATATATGTTTTGTGGAGAACTTGAGGGCAGTCTTAAACTGAAGACATTACCACAAAGGCCTGGTCTCTCATTTTCCTTCCCAGGATTTCTTCTCATGTGCTTAAACTGGTGAGTCAAAAAGAGGTGTTTCCTGCTCCACCAAGTTAAAACTGAGAGAGAGAGAGAGAGAGAGAGAGAGAGAGAGAGACGGAGGGAGGGAGGGAGAGGAGAGAGAGCAGCTCTCCTTTTTAAAAGGCCTGTCAAGTCCCACAATTTGTGCAGGACTTAAATTTGGTATTTATTTTAATTCATCAAACAATTGTAATTCTCATGGCTCCCCAATGCATTTCACATGACATAAGCTGTGATTCAACACAAATGCTTTCCTAAGGAAAAATACATTTATCATTCTATTAATGTTCACATCTCCAAGGTTTCTTTTCCGTTGTGTGAAAAGATGTTTAATATGTAAGAGACCCTTCTTTAAGTGATTCTTCATTTTAGGCTCAATTTCTCACCTCTTGATACATTTCTGCACTCTTGAGAAGTGCTAGAGAAACATGTGAGCTTCCTTTTTAATAGTGGCAGCTTTAAGTAGAAGCAAAGAATCAGAAAAACATGCTTGCCTTCCTGTCTTCTTAAATTGGGAGACCTTTCGGCATAAAAGAGCTTGGAAATGTATTGTTGGGAGGTTGGGGTCTGCCCTTTGTGGACATTCTCTGTACCATTCTGGAGAAGTCTCTGAGATCCAAGACACTTTGTTGGTTTGCGTTTATCCCTTCTACCCTTTGTTGGGCTCCATCCACAGGGCAGGGCCTTACGATGGGTTCAAGAAAGCCCCGGTCTTAGTGTCTATGAAGAGAGAGCATTGTTCACAGGGAGCAAAGAATGGAAAAGGCAGAAAATTCAAATGAAGACCATAGGATATCTCGTTTACTTATCTTGCATCTTCTGGCACTTGCAGGGTTATAAACTCTAGAGAGACAGAGAGAGTTTGTCATCACAATTCCCAACTGTTAGTGGCCTTTATTAACGTGTGAGTTGAATTGAATTTGTACGTTCTAAAGTCAGGAAACGCCACTCTCTAATTTATTGTCTATGGGACATCGTATAATTACATAACCTCTAAATGCCATTTTATTTCTCATCTGTAAAATGGGGATAATAAGAGTAGCCAGTATTGGGTTGTTGTGATTTAGTGGGGTGATGCAAATAAAGGGCTTAACAAAGTACCTAGTGACAAGTTCACACTCAATAAATGTTAGTCTCTGTGAAAAGTAAGTCTTGAAAATGATGTAATTCTTAGATTTGGTATTTAATATATGGATAATGTTATTTCCATTCCAGATTAGAAAATGCTTTTCGAAACCCTGCACGCTGTAATGGGCAGTCACAAACACCGTGACATTAAACCGCAGCCTAATAGACTCAATGTAGAAAAATAGATAAATATATCTCATAAATATTCAGTCTTTTTCCACATACCTATAATTTCAATTCCTTGCCTGTGCCATTGGGAAAGCTATTATATCTTATTTTATGGATTGACTGACTGCCTTTCTGTTGTTCTTAGACTATCAGCCTTACTTCAAATGCATAAATCCTTGTTCATGCTTCCTTAACCACCAATAAAGGGAACAGTTACTGCGCTACAAAGCAAGAAAAATTGACTTTAAAAACAACATTCTTCTAATGGTCTTACCTTTATGTACAGTACAGTTTCTCAACTTCGGCACAGCTGACAAATGGGCAGGATAATTATTGGTAGTGGGGGCTGTCCTGTGCATTGCAAGATGTTTAGCAGGTTCCCTGGCCTCCACCTGCTAGAGGCCAATAGCTTTCGCTCCTTCCACTGCCCCCAGTTTTGGCAGCCCCACATGTCTCCAGACAGTCCTCCGCAGTGGGGAACTGTTGGCATACAGGAAGAAAGAACTCGGCCTTCATATTGTGAGCTTTGGGCCACTGGACAGAAGAACCTCAAGTCCAGCGTTGCAGGTCCAGAACTACCCAAAACACACACTGTCAAACTCACAGATTATCTGTTGACTCTAAGATTCAGCAGATTCAGATAGCAGGTGGAATAATCAGCACCATAACTTTTTTTTTCTTAGATGTATTTATTATTTATTTATTTATTTTTGGCTGTCATGTGTCTTAGCTGTGGCATACGGGATCTTCGTTTAGGCATGTGGGATCTTTTTTTTTTTTTTTAACATCTTTATTGGAGTATAATTGCTTTACAATGGTGTGTTAGTTTCTGCTTTATAACAAAGTGAATCAGTTATACATACACGTATGTTCCCATATCTCTTCCTTCTTGTATCTCCCTCATTCCCACCCTCCCTATCCCACCCCTCTAGGTGGTCACAAAGCACTGAGCTGATCTCCCTGTGCTATGCGGCTGCTTCCCACTAGCTATCTATTTTACGTTTGGTAGTGTATATATGTACATGCCACTCTCTCACTTTGTCACAGCTTACCCGTCCCCCTCCCCATATCCTCAAGTCCATTCTCTAGTAGGTCTGTGTCTTTATTCCTGTCTTACCCCTAGGTTCTTCATGACATTTTTTTCTTAAATTCCATATATATGTGTTAGCATATGGTATTTGTCTTTCTCTTTCTGACTTACTTCACCCTGTATGACAGATTCTAGGTCCATCCACCTAATTACAAATAGCTCAATTTCGTTTCTTTTTATGGCTGAGTAATATTCCATTGTATATATGTGCCACATCTTTATCCATTCATCCGATGATGGACACTTAGGTTGTTTCCATCTCCTGGCTATTGTAAATAGAGCTGCAATGAACATTTTGGTACATGACTCTTTTTGAATTATGGTTTTCTCAGGGTATATGCCCAGTAGTGGGATTGCTGGGTCATATGGTAGTTCTATTTGTAGTTTTTTAAGGAACCTCCATACTGTTCTCCATAGTGGCTGTACTAATTCACATTTCTACCAGCAGTGCAAGAGGGTTCCCTTTTCTCCACACCCTCTCCAGCATTTATTGTTTCTAGATTTTTTGGTGATGGCCATTCTGACTGGTGTGAGATGATATCTCATTGTAGTTTTGATTTGCATTTCTCTAATGATTAATGATGTTGAGCATTCTTTCATGTGTTTGTTGGCAGTCTGTATATCTTCTTTGGAAAATGTCTATTTAGGTCTTCTGCCCATTTTTGGATTGGGTTGTTTGTTTTTTTGTTATTGAGCTGCATGAGCTGCTTGTAAATTTTAGAGATTAATTTAGAGATTTAATTTAAAATTTTAGAGATTAATCCTTTGTCAGTTGCTTCATTTGCAAATATTTTCTCCCATTCTGAGGGTTGTCTTTTGGTCTTATTTATGGTTTCCTTTGCTGTGCAAAAGCTTTGAAGTTTCATTGGGTCCCATTTGTTTATTTTTGTTTTTATTTCCATTTCTCTAGGAAGTGGGTCAAAAAGGATCTTGCTGTGACTTATGTCATAGAGTGTTCTGCCTATGTTTTCCTCTAAGAGTTTGATAGTTTCTGGCCTTACATTTAGGTCTTTAATCCATTTTGAGCTTATTTTTGTGTATGGTGTTAGGGAGTGATCTAATCTCATACTTTTACATGTACCTGTCCAGTTTTCCCAGCACCACTTATTGAAGAGGCTGCCCTTTCTCCACTGTACATTCCTGCCTCCTTTATCAAAGATAAGGTGACCGTATGTGTGTGGGTTTATCTCTGGGCTCTCTATCCTGTTCCATTGATCTATCTTTCCGCTTTTGTGCCAGTACCATACTGTCTTGATAACTGTAGCTTTGTAGAATAGTCTGAAATCAGGGAGCCTGATGCCTCCACCTCCGTTTTTCGTTCTCAGGATTCCTTTGGCTATTCGGGGTCTTTTGTGTTTCCATACAAATTGCAAAATTTTTTGTTCTAGTTCTGTGAAAAATGCCAGTGGTAGTTTGAGAGGGATTGCATTGAATCTGTAGATTGCTTTGGGTAGTAGAGTCATTTTCACAACGTTGATTCTTCCTATCCAAGAACATGGTATATCTCTCCAACTGTTTGTATCATCTTTAATTTCTTTCATCAGTGTCTTATAATTTTCTGCATACAGGTCTTTTGTCTCCTTAGGTAGGTTTATTCCTCGATATTTTATTCTTTATGTTGCAATGGTAAATGAGAGTGTTTTCTTGATTTCACTTTCAGATTTTTCATCATTAGTGTATAGGAATGCCAGAGATTTCTGTGCATTAATTTTGTATCCTGCTACTTTACCAAATTCATTGATTAGCTCTCGTAGTTTTCTGGTAGCATCTTTAGGATTCTCTATGTATAGTATCATGTCATCTGCAAACAGTGACAGCTTTACTTCTTCTTTTCTGATTTGGATTCCTTTTATTTCCTTTTCTTCTCTGATTGCTGTGGCTAAAACTTCCAAACCTATGTTGAATAAGAGTGGTGAGAGTGGGCAACCTTGTCTTGTTCCTGATTTTAGTGGAAATGCTTTCAGTTTTTCGCCATTGAGGACGATGTTGGCTGTGGGTTTGTCATATATGACCTTTATTATGTTGAGGAAAGTTCCCTCTATGCCTACTTTCTCGAGGGTTTTTATCATAAATGGGTGTTGAATTTTGCTGAAAGCTTTCTCTGCATCTACTGAGAAGACCGTATGGTTTTTTTCCTTCAATTTGTTAATATGGTGTATCACATTGATTGATTTGCATATATTGAAGAATCCTTGCATTCCTGGAATAAACCCCACTTGATCATGGTGTATGATCCTTTTAATGTGCTGTTGAATTCTGTTTGCTAGTATTTTGTTGAGGATTTTTGCATCTATGTTCAGCAGTGATATTGGCCTGTAGTTTTCTTTCTTTGTGACGTCCTTGTCTGGTTTTGGTATCAGGGTGACGGTGGCCTCGTAGAATGAGTTTGGGAGTGTTCCTCCCTCTGGTATATTTTGGAAGAGTTTAAGAAGGTTAGGTGTTAGGTCTTCTCTAAATGTTTGATAGAATTTGCCTGTGAAGCCATCTGGTCCTGAGCTTTTGTTTGTTGGAAGATTTTTAATCACAGTTTCAATTTCAGTGCTTGTGATTGGTCTGTTCATATTTTCTGTTTCTTCCTGTTTCAGTCCTGGCAGGTTGTGTGTTTCTAACAATTTGTCCATTTCTTCCAGGTTGTCCATCTTATTGGCATAGAGTTCCTTGTAGTAATCTCTCATGATCTTTTGTATTTCTGCAGTGTCAGTTGTTACTTCTCCTTTTTCATTTCTAATTCTATTGATTTGAGTCTTCTCCCTTCTTTTCTTGATGAGTCTGGCTAATGGTTTATCAATTTTGTTTATCTTCTCAAAGAAACAGCTTTTAGTTTTCTTGATCTTTGCTATCGTTTCCTTCATTTCTTTTTCATTTATTTCTGATCTGACCTTTATGATTTCTTTCCTTCTGCTAACTTTGGGGTTTTTTTGTTCTTCTTTCTCTAATTACTTTACGTGCAAGGTTAGGTTGTTTGTTCGAGATGTTTCCTGTTTCTTAAGATAGGATTGTATTGCTATAAACTTTCCTCTTAGAACTGCTTTCGCTGCATCCCATAGGTTTTGAGTCATTGTGTTCTCATTGTCATTTGTTTTTAGGTATTTTTTGATTTCCTCTTTGATATCTTCAGTGATCACTTCGTTATTAAGTAGTCTATTGTTTAGCCTCCATATGTTTGTATTTTTTACAGATCTTTTCCTGTAATTGATATCTAGTCCTATAGCGTTGTGGTCGGAAAAGATACTTGATAGAATTTCAATTTTCTTAAATTTACCAAGGCTTGATTTGTGACCCAAGATATGATCTATCCTGGAGAATGTTCCAGAAGCACTTGAGAAAAATGTGTATTCTGTTGTTTTTAGATGGAATGTCCTATAAATATCAATTAAGTCCACCTTGTTTAATGTATCATTTAAAGCTTGTGTTTCCTTATTTATTTTCATGTTGGATGATCTGTCCATTGGTGAAAGTGGGGTGTTAAAATCCCTTACTATGAATGTGTTACTGTCGATTTCCCCTTTTATGGCTGTTAGTATTTGCCTTATGTATTGAGGTGCTCCTATGTTAGGTGCATAAATATTTACAATTGTTATATCTTCTTCTTGGATCGATCCCTTGATCATTATGTAGTGTCCTTCTTTGTCTCTTCTAATAGTCTTTATTTTAAAGTCTGTTTTGTCTGATATGAGAATTGCTACTCCAGCTTTCTTTTGGTTTCCATTTGTATGGAATATCTTTTTCCATCCCTCACTTTCAGTCTGTATGTGTCTCAAGGTCTGAAGTGGGTCTCTTGTAGATAGCATATATATGGGTCGTGTTTTTGTATCCATTCAGCCAGTCTGTGTCTTTTGGTGGGAGCATTTAATGCATTTACATTTAAGGTAATTATTGATATGTATGTTCCTATTCCCATTTTCTTAATTGTTTTGGGTTCATTATTGTCGGTCTTTTCCTTCTCTTGTGTTTCTTGCCTAGAGAAGATCCTTTAGCATTTGTTGTAAAGCTGGTTTGGTGGTGCTGAACTCTCTCAGCTTTTGCTTGTCTGTAAAGGTTTCAATTTCTCCATCAAATCTGAATGAGATCCTTGCTGGGTAGAGTAATCTTGGTTGTAGGTTTTTCTCCTTCAACACTTTAAATATGTCCTGCCAGTCCCTTCTGGCTTGCAGAGTTCCTGCTGAAAGATCAGCTGTTAACCTTATGGGGATTCCCTTGTGTGTTATTTGTTTTTCCCTTGCTGCTTTTAATATGTTTTCTTTGTATTTAATTTTTGACAGCTTGATTAATATGTGTCTTGGCGTGTTTCTCCTTGGATTTATCCTGTATGGGACTCTCTGCGATTCCTGGACTTGATTAACTTATTTCCTTTTGCATATTAGGGAAGTTTTCAACTATAATCTCTTCAAATATTTTCTCAGTACCTTTCTTTTTCTCTTCTTCTTCTGGAACCCCTGTAAGTCGAATGTTGGTGTGTTTAATGTTTTCCCAGAGGTCTCTGAGACTGTCGTCAGTTCTTTTCATTCTTTTTTCTTTATTCTGCTCTGCAGCAGTTATTTCCACTATTTTATCTTCCAGGTCACTTATCTGTTCTTCTTCCTCAGTTATTCTGCTATTGATCCCTTCTAGAGTATTTTGAATTTCATTTATTGTGCTGTTCATCATTGCTTGTTTCATCTTTAGTTCTTCTAGGTCCTTGTTAAATGTTTCTTGCATTTTGTCTATTCTATTTCCAAGATTTTGGATCATCTTTACTATCATTATTCTGAATTGTTTTTCAGGTAGACTGCCTATTTCCTCTTCATTTGTTAGTTCTGGTGGGTTTTTATCTTTCTCCTTCATCTGCTGTCTGTTTTTCTGTTTTCTCATTTTGCTTATCTTACTGTGTTTGGGGTCTCCTTTTTGCAGGCTGCTGGTTCATAGTTCCTGTTGTTTTTGGTGTCTGTCCCCAGTGGCTAAAGTTGGTTCAGTGGGTTGTGTAGGCTTCCTGGTGGAGGGGACTAGTGCCTGTGTTCTGGTGTATGAGGCTGGATCTTGTCTTTCTGGTGGGCAGATCCATGTCTGGTGGTGTGTTTTGGGGTGTCTGTGGACTTACTATGATTTTAGGTAGCCTCTCTGCTAATGGGTGGGGTTGTGTTCCTGTCTTGCTAGTTGTTTGGCATAGGGTGTCCAGCACTGTAGTTTGCTGGTCGTTGAGTGAAGCTGGGTGCTGGTGTTGAGATGGAGATCTCTGGGAGATTTTCGCTGTTTGATATTACGTGGAGCTGGGTGGTCTCTTGTGGACCAGTGTCCTGAAGTTGGCTCTCCCATCTTAGAGGCACAGCACTGACTCCTGGCTGTAACACCCAGAGCCTTTCATCCACACAGCTCAGAATAAAAGGGAGAAAAAGTAGAAAGAAAGAAAGAGAGAAAGAGAGAGAGCGAGAGAGAGAGAGAAGAAAAGAAAGTTATTAAAATAAAAAAATAATTATTAAGAAAAAAAAATTTTAAGTGTAAAAAAAAACACGGACGGATAGAATTCTAGGACAAATGGTGAAAGCAGAGTTATACAGATAAAATCTCACACAGAAGCATACACAAACACACTCACAAAAAGAGGAAAAGGGGAAAAAATCATAAATCTTGCTCTCAAAGTCCACCTCGTCAATTTGGGATGATTTCGTTGTCCATTCAGGTATTCCACAGATACAGGGTACATCAAGTTGATTGTGGAAATTTAATCCGCTGCTCCTGAGGCTGCTGGGAGAGATTTCCTTTTCTCTTCTTTGTTCTCACAGCTCCCAGGGGCTCAGCTTTGTATTTGGCCCCACCTCTGCGTGTAGGTCGCCAGAGGGCGTCTGTTCTTCACTCGGACAGGACGGGGTTAAAGGAGCCGCTGATTCGGGGGGTGTGGCTCACTCAGACCGGGGTGAAGGTGGGGCACGGAGTGCAGGGCGAGCCTGCGGCGGCAGAGGCCAGCGTGACGTTGCACCAGCCTGAGGCGCACCGTGTGTTCTCCCCGGGGGATTTGTCCCTGGATTCCGGGACCCAGGCAGTGGCGGGCTGCACAGGCTCCCCGGTAAGGGGGTGTGGAGAGTGACCTGTGCTCGCACACAGGCTTCTTGGTGGCGGCAGCAGCAGCTTTAGCGTCTCATGCCTGTCTCTGGGGTCCGCGCTATTAGCCGCGGCTCTCGCCCGTCTCTGGAACTCCTTTAAGCAGCGCTGTTAATCCCCTCTCCTCGCGCACCAGGAAACAAAGAGGGAAGAAAAAGTCTCTTGCCTCTTCGGCAGGTCCAGACTTTTTCCCGGACTCCCTCCCGGCTAGCCGTGGTGCACTAGCCCCTTCAGGCTGTGTTCACACCGCCAGTCCTCTCCCTGCGCTCCGACCGAAGCCCGAGCCTCAGCTCCCAGCCCTGCCCGCCCCGGCGGGTGAGCAGACAAGCCTCTCGGGCTGGTGAGTGGTGGTCGGCACAGATCCTCTGAGCGGGGATCTCTCCGCTTTGCTCTCCGCACCCCTGTGGGTGTGCTCTCCTCCGCGGCTCCGAAGCTCCCCCACTCCGCCACCCGCAGTCTCCGCCCACGAAGGGGCTTGTAGTGTGTGGTAACCGTTCCTCCTTCACGGCTCCCTCCCACTGGTGTAGGTCCTGTCCCTATTCTTTTGTCTCTGTTTGTTCTTTTTTCTTTTGCCCTAACCAGGTACGTGGGGGAGTTTCTTGCCTTTTGGGAGGTCTGAGGTCTTCTGCCAGCGTTCAGTAGGTGTTCTGTAGGAGCTGTTCCACGTGTAGATGTATTTCTGATGTATCTGTGGGGAGGAAGGTGATCTCCGCGTCTTACTCTTCTGCTATCTTCCCCCTCTCTCGGCATGTGGGATCTTTTGTTGCTGTGCGCAGGCTCTTCGTTGTGGTGCACGGACTTCTCTCTAGTTGTGGTGTTTGGATTTTCTCTTCTCTAGTTGTGGTGTGCAGACTCCAGGGCGTGTGGGCTCTGTAATTGTGGACCACAGATTCCAGAGCACATGGGCTCTGTAGTTTGCAGCACGCGGGTTCTAGTTGAGGTTCGCAAGCTCAGTAGTTGCGGCGCGCGGGCTTAGTTGCCCCTCAGCATGTGGGATCTTAGTTCCCTTACCAGGGATCAAACCCGAGTCCCTTGCATTGTAAGGCAGATTCTTTACCACTGGACCACCAGGGAAGTCCCAGCACCATAGCTTTATATGGGGAAGTGACTTGGCTTTAGTTTTTATTTTCCTCTTTTTCTCCCCGTTTTGGTCTTTCCATTTGCCAATGACAGCCAAATGAAGTTTTACAGTTAATCTTAACTTCTTATATAATGGTTGTTTTTTCTTCTTTTTTCCCCCTTATTTTTCAGCTCCCTCAGGCACAAAAGGTAAACTCTTTTCCATCACATTCCAGTCATCCCCAGAACTCACGAATTGTGCATGCCTCCATGGTCTTGTGCATTCGGCACTGTTCATGACCAGTGAAATGGTTTTCCTCTTAGGATTTTGGGAGCCTGAAGTTGGGCAGGAACAGAAAGGCCAACAGACTTAGCTGTCCACTAGCCCCTCGCCAACTTAGTCCCACCAGAGAGCCGTATGGTGGCCAGTGGTTTGGGGATGAATGTGTGCCCAACCATTTTGCTAAGAATTCTCAAATAATAGGTCAAGCGTAAGTTTGGCACATTCCTTCAAACATAGCGTTCCAGGCCTTCCCTGGGATACTTTCCTAGGGAGACAGGTAATATGAATAATTAATTAAGCCCAGTAACCATGTTTAGATTCTGGGCTCTTAATCCAAATCCCTGAAACTCACCTTGGGTTTCATTAATTGCAAACTCAACAGCTGCTTTGCTTGTCTCAACACCCATACCACTCAGAGAACATTAAAGCAGAGTTCTTGCCAATGGTCAGACCCTTTCACTGGTCCTCATTATCTGTCTGAGATGATCTGGTGCCACCATCTAGAATGTTCTCTGTCCAGAAAGATTACATGTGGTTGCAGTGCTGACTTTGCTGTATCATTCCCATGGCATGTCACTGCATCTTAAGGACAGTTATGGCAGAAAACATGTCACGTGATGCCTGCTGCATTGTTCTTGTGTATTTCACAAACAAAAGCAAGATTTTCAGAAGATAGAGTAATTTCTGGGGCCCAGATGTGAGTTGGTTTCATTTCAAGAGTTGAGGTAGGGCAGCACCCTGAAATTTAAGCAGTACCTCCTAAGCCCTCCAAATCAGAGATGATTTGGTTTTTTCTCACTAAGAGAGATATCATAACTGTTCTACAAAAGACAGTCTGTTCAGACCATATGGACAACCAGAGGCCCAGAAATCATTACACAATTACTCAAATATATTTGAGATATTGAAACAAGGCAGGACATGCTAGTGTGTGACTTGGCTTGTGTTAATGTTTGATTACACTTCAGTGCCATCACAAAAGGACTGAACACTTCATTAAAAGTTAAAGTATTTGAGTAGAGCAACAGCTTCCAGGGTAAATATATGTTCAGAATTCCACATTATCTGGAAGGCTCGGCATCTTTGATAGGTCATGCTTGCTTAATTGCCCACATTTGAAGTTTCTTTGCAAAGTGACTTAAACTCAGTGCCTAAAAATGGACTGGCCTCAACTTAGTAGTATTTATTCATCAAATTTCCACTGATCCGTAGACAAAAGCGTTCGCTTGTAAAAGATTCCTCATGAATTCGAGGTGCCATCAGCCATGGAGTTTAAAACAAAGTTCAAAACAAACCAGCACAGAATATGGTAAGAACAAATGTTGCTGGGCCATATGATTCTTCAATAGCACTTAGCTCATCACACTCTTTTCTTCTATCATCATATCTTATCTTGACTCACATCACATGCCCTGAAAAGTGGAGCCTATTATTATGATTATTGAAAGTTCAGTAGTGAGGAAGATGCTCCAGGGGCTTTTCCTGTGTCCCAAAGATACTTGACTGCCCAGCAGATTGGTTCTGCAACCCTAGATGACAAAGAGTAACCCTGCCTCCCATTCCTCACTATGGCTACAAATGGTCTTCTGTTATAATTGAGAAAGGTATTTACCTTAAACAAAAAATTAAGAGCCGTGTGTGAAATGATTTCAGAATTCTTTGGATAATTTCTGGGAAATTCAGCTCTTTGGAGAAGGAGTTTAACTATAAACCTCGGGTATCTGGGCTGGAAGATGAGGAGGGTTGAGGAGAGACACATTGCTGATTGAAGGCATTCACCCTCAGGACCACTAGTCTCAATTGTTGATGTATGAGCATCCCTACCCCTCATGTTCCTTCCCTTCCCCTCCCCAGTGTTACCAAAGGCTTTTGATAGAAGGTTAAGGTTCTTACAATCATCAGTTCCCCTCAAATGTATCGTCTTACTGCTTGACCAGCAAAAGAAGATGGTGGGTTCCATTCTAGCCTTTATCTGTTTGTGACCATGAGCAAGTCACTTAACGTCTCTAAGTCACTTAACCTCTCGTTATTCAACAAGAACGAGGGGCTGACTTTGTAGTTTTGTCATGAGAGTTATTTCTCTTACTTGCACCTACCACAGAGCCTGACATATGCTGAAACTCACAAAATTTAGAGTTCCTGTTACCATTTGCTCAGCTTGGCCCCCAGTGCTGTAGAGCAGATGAAGAGTGCAGTTAGACATGATGTGGTGGTCTGGGACCTCCATAGTGTTTTGTGGTCCTGACTCAAGCCTAATGAATAATCAGGAGATGTCAAAAGAGCCTAGAAGGAATGTGATGCTTCTCTTGGTTCATTAAAAACTCTGTGTATCACCTGCCTGTACCTCCTACATGGAGTCAGAAAGAAATGGAGACTGGACTTGAAATCCCAACAAAGCAAAGGCTTTCAGAAACAATTGTTTTGAGAGATTTCTTCCCAAAGCCTTTGACATTACCCATAGATTTCACCCATCCATGGCCATGATTATAATGAGTCCCTTCCAAACCCAAGAGTTTGTTGTTCTGGGGGTAAAAGGGAGGTAGCTCCAGCTGCTCTGTCTTTGGCCAGCTTTTCACATGAGATCATGAGTGCATACATTGCACCATATGGTGTCTGCATTTGTGCTATGTTTTTGTTGGAATCTCTCTTTGTATCATCTGCAACTGTTTTCTCTATAAATATTTTAAATAGTTATGTCTCTGTAAACATGCTTATTTTAATCTCTTGGCTGATCTACAACTAAAAATGTCCCATTTGGGTATCCCTCTTATGTGTAGCAGTCATTAAAGATTGTTGTCTATAAATTATCATTTTCGTGATGCTAATAATTTGAGGGTTTTCCAAAACTTCTCTTCTAGCCCTTTTGGCTATTTTCTAGAACAATGGTTTGCAAAAAAAAAAAAAAAAAAAAAAAAAAAGTTTTGTTTTCCCTGTGATTCTTAAGCACCTCTGAGATAATTTCTAGATTCTATAAATTTCAACCCTTAATACAAAATAGGGGTAGTACTAACTGGTTATACACTTGACCAATAAATATTTTCACCAAATACATAGGCAGTGTCCCGAATCTTGGTTAAAAAAAACATGTAGCAATACAGACCTGATGCCTTCAGGCCATCACAAAACTGTTCTTTTTAGTGAAAATTGAACCACTTTCTCCATTGGATTGATTGTTCTTGAGTTCAACAATGAAGAGAGGTCCATATGTAAGAAAGGTTTGCCTTTTTTCCCTTACATGGTACTTGACTTATACAAAAATGGCTGGGAGATTCCATTTTATAATAATAACAGAATTACCCAAAGCCTTTGCAAATGTATGTTCAGTTGTCTCAAAAATAGTCCAGTTTTCATACTACATATTCATCCATGTAGGTTCTGTCTATAGGAACTAAACATCAGTTGTTCACTGTGTGATTAATC
This sequence comes from Aethalodelphis obliquidens, assembly GCF_003676395.1. NCBI lineage: Eukaryota > Metazoa > Chordata > Mammalia > Artiodactyla > Delphinidae > Aethalodelphis > Aethalodelphis obliquidens. The sequence continues at coordinate 3,756,281 of NW_020837966.1, forward strand.
ACTATAGCATGGAGCCTTGAATACTTAAAGGAAAAAATACTCTTTGGGGTATTCCAAATTTGGCTGTTCACATGGTTAACTTTTCCACACACAGATTTTCCCCTCCCCTTCATTTTGTGCTGTCTTCAAACAGCTTTGGAATTTGTCAAAGACAGTGTCTTGAAAGTTTTGAAGGTACTCCGTGTCTTGCCTGGCACTATATTAGTTAATATCAGCCTGAAAATTCTGAGCAGGCATAAGCATTTTTCTCAAAACCATGGTTAAAGAAAACCACATCTCTAATCCTGTTTGGAACAGCAATTGATGGATTCAGGGCTGCACAGTATGGCAAAATGATCCCTGTTTAATAGCCAGACCGTGTGTTTTGTTTCCTGTTAGGAATAGCTTAACTTGCCTTCTTGAACAAACACAGCAGGGCTTGAGATCTGTTGTTCTATGCCTGCTGTGATATTCTGTGCTGCTTAACTTGTATGAGGACTCAGGAGTGCATAAATTAGCTTCTTAAAAGAGTGTCGATTTGGGGGTTTTCTTTCAGGATGGAACTGTTTTATTAATTTCTCCCCCTAAGTGTAAATGGGATCCTGAATCCATTTGCATTTTCTTTGTTTCCTTGTTTATATTATATTTAGAAGGAATAAATGGAAGCAGTCATTTATCTAAAGACTTTTCTTTTCTTTTCTTTTTCTTTTTCTTTAGGTATAGACTCATGCAAGCAGAATTTGGCCAGCTCTTATCTCACTGTAATCAGATTTCAGCAATTGTGGGGCATCATTTATCATTCCTTGTCTCTTTTAACTTCTGCACTTTGAAATGTTGACTTGTCATTGAAAACAGAAATTTGAAAGTTTGCAAAGCTGCTGATTTCAGAGAACTGTAGGTCTAGTGATTTTAGTGTTTCATTACAGTTATATAACCAGCTAAATCAATGCAAATGAAGTGCAAAACGGAGAGGTGATAACTATTTACGTTTGGATCTGGTTTATGACTCATTTGCTTTTACTTTGACTGGCTTTCTGTCTAAATTATTATAGTTTGTTTTGATACTCGGTTTTCTTCCTCATCATTTACTGTTTGTTTGTTTTTTTCATATATATATATAATTTTTTTTTTTTTTTTTTTGCGGTACGCGGGCTTCTCACTGTTGCGGCCTCTCCCGTTGCAGAGCACAGGCTCCGGACGTGCAGGCTCAGCGGCCATGGCTCACGGGCCCAGCCGCTCCGCGGCATGTGGGATCCTCCCGGACCGGGGCACGAACCCATGTCCCCTGCATCAGCAGGCAGACTCTCAACCACTGCGCCACCAGGGAAGCCCTCATTTACTGTTTTATAGGAACACATACAGACATCTTTTATATGCATTCCCAAGCTGGGGCTGTTAAGATTGACTATCCTCAGAGTCCGAAAGATGATAACTACATCTTAAATTAGTAGATTTATTTTGTGAATAAGGCAAGGGAAATAGAAAGTGGAGCAAGTCCAGGCACTTTAGCTTCCCCCATGGTCAGTGTGATGGATTCTGTGGAAATCTGAGTTACAACATATTGTTCCACCATAATGATGATCACAGAACCAAACATTTTATTCTTTGCAGTAGTTCCATATGAGTGTACCTGTGGCATTCCAGACAAGCTGCCCTGCTGCTGAGAAAGGAGGTGAACTTTGCAAGGTTCACAGCCATGTGAATCTTAGCCAGTCCCTTTCCCATTGGCCCTGTTCAACTGTGTGTTTGAGACCATAAATAAATGAATGCAAGACCCTCAGATTCAAAGCGTATGGCTTCCTGATGGCGGGATGACCAACAGAACAGTGCAGAGGGGCTCTGGCTGAAGCCCCATATTGGCTGATGGGGGACCAGGGAGCTCCATTTTGGAAGCAGGATGCTATTTGCATTTCTTATTTAGGAGAAAAAATTTGTTAATTTTAATCAACCTCAAAATGTGTGTCTACTTGTGTATCTGGAAAAAAATGTTCAATTTGTACCCATTTTAATACATATTTGAATTTTTGTAGTGTTATGTACTGTTTTTGTTTTTCTTCTTCTTTTTTTTTTTTTGTGGTACGCGGGCCTCTCACTGTTGTGGCCTCTCCCGTTGCGGAGCACAGGCTCCGGACGCGCAGGCTCAGCGGCCATGGCTCATGGGCCTAGCTGCTCCGCGGCATGCGGGATCTTCCCAGACCGGGGCACGAACCCGCGTCCCCTGCATCGGCAGGCGGACTCTCAACCACTGAGCCACAAGGGAAGCCCCCGTACTATTTTATAATAAGGAAAAGAGCAAGGTGACAACTCAGAAGTTCATGAGCAGCACTTGCCAAGGCCCACCCACGATGAATGCTTAACTCAGCAAAATAGTACTGATAATGCTAGTCCATTGTACCTTAAAAGAGACACATTTGATACAAATAAAGCAGAAATGGTTTTGAAACACTGGTATAATGTGTTCTTTAAAAAAAAAGGCTAGACACTGTAAAGTCAAAAACTAAGAATTGATTTTAAAATCCCTAATATATCAATGCTTTCTAGTCCCAGACTTACTTTTTAGTGTCTTAGAAATTTAAAGTCTTCTTTCAGAAAATTCTCATTTAGTTAAGATATGTGAATGTCTTCTACTATTTATTTAAATTAAGCACAACTATAAAATATGACTCTCTTGAGGTGTTAAAACAATACAAACTCTACTCATAACATTGCTAAAATGAAATTGCCTTTTCTTTTGAAAGTCAAAAAAAATCTAAATAAAAACAGTGGAATTTTAAAACTTAAATTGTTCTTACCTCTCCCCAGCCCCCACCCTCACCAAAGAAATTTATATACCCTTCTTCCTTCCGTATAGAAGGGAAGGCAGAGGATTGAGAAAAGTTCTTTCAAAAAGCCCAATGAATGGGAATATTGTGGCATTAATGGCAGCATAACCCATATTAAGCCTGGGACAGTCTTGGAGAGGGTATTACAGGACACCCAATGTTCTGATTTCCTTGCTTCTAGATGCAGTTCTGTAGGTCATTCTTATTGATCCTCAGGCAATATTGAACTCAAAGAACTGGATTGCTATTTTGAGGTCCCCTCTGTATTTACTGATAGATTTAGAACACCTGTATCCATCACTTGACATACTAGATATGTTTCCTGAAAAAGCAGTATATAAATCTACAGTTTATTGGTCAAGACCCTGGAAAAGAGTACCGTTTAAAGGACAGCTGCATGGAATAGCTTAATGAAGTAAAGAATTAAGCGACTGGCTTCCGTGGTGGCGCAGTGCTTGAGAGTCTGCCTGCCGATGCAGGGGACACGGGTTCGTGCCCCGGTCCGCGAGGATCCCACATGAACCATGGCCGCTGAGCCTGCGCATCCGGAGCCTGTGCTCCGCAACGGGAGAGGCCACAACAGGGAGAGGCCCACGTACCGCAAAAAATAAATAAATAAATAAATAAATAAATAAAGCAACCTAGAATGTGTGAACTTGAGCCAGAAATACAATTTTTTCTGACTGTGTTATTATGTTTCCACTAGCTCAAAGGAGAGAGGGAGAGAGAATACACAATGAACAACATTTCAACACAGGACTAAGCAAAATCAATATAATTCAGTGACTAATTTGAAAACTAAATCTGTCAAACTAATTTGAAAACTAAATCTCTGTCAAAGTATAAGTCAAATCTATATCAAATCAATGGCAAATAACCGTCAGTGATTTTTTTTTTTTTGCGGTACACAAGCCTCTCACTGTTGTGGCCTCTCCCATTGAGGAGCACAGGCTCCAGACACACAGGCTCAGCGGCCATGGCTCACGGGCCCAGCCGCTCCACGGCATGTGGGATCTTCCCGGACCGGGGCACGAACCTGTGTCCCCTGCATCGGCAGGCAGACTTTCAACCACTGCGCCACCAGGGAACCCCAACCGTCAGTGATTTTAATATGACTATATAGGTCCTCACAGGAGAGAATTTCCTGAGTGGCAGATGTAGTGGGTAACTCTCATGAATTACTCAAGTGAAAACATACACTTGCACTATATATACTCATAGGCATTGCCTTTCCTTTCTTCACTTTTTTTGGCATAATTTTTTTGATACAAACAATTCTAAATTTCATCAACAGAATTTGTCTACTTTTATTGTTTCTGCACATTAAAATTGGAAAATTGGTCTGCCTTTTCATTTTTTTGTACTAAAGTCATGTATTTGTTGATCTGGTCATAGCTCAGCTGCCTAATCTTTTTTCCAGTCACATTATTCCCAGGTCAGACCCCCAATTAATGGATATATATTGATTACAAACCCAGATGTAGCCCAGTTCCATGAGAACTGGAGGGATGTCTCTGTGCAAGCTTCCAGGCATCACATGCCAAAGGATTCAACTGAAATGACCCTCTGGGGCAAACTGGAGCAGTTGTGCAATCGTGTACAGCAATAATACTGAGAAGTCCAAAAGCAGAAAGTTAGATGTTTATCCCTTCAAATTAACTGGAAGGGTTTTGGAAAACCTAGCCTAGTTTCATGAGGTAGAAAAATGTCAGGCAAAGGGCTAATGCCATGGTATGGACTTTCTTTTTCCAGAAATGACTCATGGAATTGAACCACTTGCTGAATCATGAGCCCTGTGTGCTTGGATTGGACCCATCCATGTCTGCCCAGGCCTGGGACACATTAGATGATTTGGCCGGGTGCTTCTGAAGCATCTGTCCTTTCTTTCCTGACCTCCTTCCTCTCCAACAATTTCCTTCCCAATGTGCATCCTTCCCAACCTTCTTTAATATTTGCAATTACCACCACCCCCAACTGCTTTCTAAAGCATATTGTCTATATCATGGCATAAAGGAGAAGTATTTTTTTATTTTGTATATGTAATTTGAATGAAGAGATGGATGAAGTTCAAATTTGATAGAGCAGTGGATGGATTTCAGAGAAGCTTAGCCTAGAATGGTCTTTATGAGAACAGCTACACTTGTTGGATGTGTCAGGCACTGTATTAGATGCTTTGCATCTACAATTCTATTTAATCCTCCCCAGAACTCTTGGAGATATTCCTATTTTAGGGATGCTTTGCTTGGTTGCCTCTTTTACTTCATTCCAAGATACTTAAGGCAAAACATGACATTTGTCTCTGTACCCCTAAAACAGGAGGCTGAGGGCAGAATGATTTGAACAGGAGCTCTAGTGTCAGGTTGGCCAAGGCTCAAACCCGCACCCTGCTGCCCTCTGTGACCTAGAGCAAGGTACTTTGCTCCTTTATCTTTAATTGATTCATCTGTAAGATGGGTATAGACATTTTACAGGGTTAAATTTAAAGCTATATAGATGTTAAATGTTTAAAGCAATATTTGGTAATAGCAAAACATGTTTGGAAATAGAATATGGCTGAGTGGATGGGTGGATGGATAGATGGAAGAATGAATGAATGGAAGGATGGATAAATACAAATGACTCAAGAAGTGTGAGTAACCTGTTCAGGAATAATTCAGGTCTCTTTGCTTCTGTAGCTCATTTCTCCTCTCTGTTCTGCTTTCCAAGGAAATCATAGTGTTCAACTAAGCAGGGTTTTTTTTAAGTCCTTTTCCTTTACCTCTTTGACATCATAAACCTTTTGCCCCTATCAGCAGCAGCTGCACATAGGTACCAGCCTCCCAGGCCCTCGTTACAGTCTAAGTTTGACCTCACTGGCACAGGCAAGATACACAAAGAAAGGTATTAAGAGAAGGAGCCAAGAGCAGGTAGAGGATGCACAACATAAAATGGACAGTGGTAGCCCTGGAGTCTTGTCCAGATTCTGGTACCAATTCTCTGTGACTCCTCTTCCTCTCTGAGCCTCATTTATAAAGTAAATAAAAGGACAGGATTAGAATAAATTCATTCAAGGAACATTTGCTGAGTGCTTCTTATGTACCAGACTCTGTGCTAAATGCTATGGATAAAAGGAAGGAACCATTCCCACTTCTGCCCTTGGAGTTCACAGGCTCTACAGAATCCCCAGCTTTTCTTCCAGCCACAGTGTTCAGTGACTTAGCTGTATTAACAGTTTGCACAAATTTTGTCCTAGATTGTATCGTAGGTTGTAGAGTAAATATGATTATCTTTGTAGTGAAGTTTGAGAACATCTGGTTCCCATTTCCAGTTTGTTAGGGAAGGTTTTATGGAGGAAGCAGCATTTCAGGGGGTCTTTAAACAAGGGAAAGGTTTTGTCCCAGGGCCCCGAAGCCCTGACTGTTGGCAGTGTTTTCAGGCATCTATTTGGGAGGCGTCTAAACCATAGTTTGTGAAAATATAAATCTTTGGCCACAATGGGGGTCAGTTATGTGTCATAGCTGATCATGAATATTGGCCAAAATCCAGTGCCCCATAATAATTCCTGTTGTCCTTATTTTGGGGCATTCCTGAAGTAAGCGTGTTGTACACTAATAAAGCAGTTCCCTAAGACAACTTTCAGATATGTTAATCTGTAATATTCTCTCGTCCATGGGTTTGCTTATATATGTGTCCCTGGTCAAAGACAGCATCCTCCCTCTGTCTAGATATTTACCCATAAAATGTATTCCCTGCTTAATGACTTAGATCTTTGAAACACTGGGAGAAAAAGAAACAACATAAAAATTTTCCTGAAAAATAACAACTTTATTAGAAGAAAGTTATTTTGAGATTCTCATCCAGATGATCTAACATTATCTAGCATTATCATTCACAAAGTTGTCTTTAGGTTGTTAAAAAGAGAGAGAACAAACAAATACAACAATTTAGTTCATAAAAGATGCAGTTAAAGTTCAAAGAGGGAAATCTGATTACTTTTATATTTAGACAACCTAAAATACAGTGAATCTCATAAGAATTCAGGATTTCCAAATCTCAGATGCAAGTAATAATGATTCAATAAAAAGAGGAAAAGTTTTGTCTAAAAGCAAAGTGTCATTTATGTAGCATTCTCAAGGACTGAGTGATGACACTTTACCAAGACAGTCAAATGCAAAGCAAGGGAGAAATGTCACTTGGAAGGTTTACTACTTCTTTATTATTCTTATTCTCTACTGCTACTTTCTTTTTTTTATAAATTTATTTTATTTATTTATTTTTGGCTGTGTTGGGTCTTTGTTGGTGCACGTGGGCTTCCTCTAGTTGGGGCGAGCCAGGGCTACTCTTCGTTGAGGTGCGCGGGCTTCTCACTGCAGTGGCTTCTCTTGTTGCAGGGCACGGGCTCTAGGTGCGTGGGCTTCAGTAGTTGTGGCACTCAGGCTCAGTAGTTGTGGCTTGCGGGCTCTAGAGTGCAGGCTCAGTAGTTGTGGCGCACGGGCTTAGCTGCTCCGTGGCATGTGGGATCTTCCTGGGCCAGGGCTCGAACCCATGTCCCCTGCATTGGCAGGTGGATTCTTAACCACTGTGCCACCAGGGAAGTCCCTCCACTGCTACTTTCTTAATGCTTTAAATTATTCAAGGTTCAGGCATCTTGCAAAAATATTGAAAAATGCCAGTACAAAATGGGAATCTAAACAATGGTTGGTGTTCTTAATTTGTCTAGATTTTAAAAAGGAAAGCAGTTCATCTGAGTAGTATCATAAAAGACAGGTAATTCATATTGCTTACATTGAAAGAATCAACTCCTCAATTAAAAATAATAGCACTTGCTTTTTCTAAATATCTTGTTATGAAGAATATCCAAAATACTGATAATCAAATATAATATGTTTAACCCAGAATGTAAAAACTTTATTCTGATAGCATTTCCATGTCAAAGTGTTACCATGGTTTGTTTAAAGGACTTTTTGATCTTTATGCAAAAAGGGATTTTTAAAATAGGATTACTGTTATATATTTGTTTGTTTGTATTTATTTTTAAGGCATTAATATTCATTGCTACCATATGTTACTGGGTGGTTTTATTTATTAATTAATTAATTTATTTTTGCTGTGTTGGGTCTTCGTTTCTGTGCGAGGGCTTTCTCTAGTTGTGGCAAGCGGGGGCCACTCTTCATTGCGGTGCACAGGCCTCTCACTATTGCGGCCTCTCTTGTTGCGGAGCACAGGCTCCAGACGCGCAGGCTCAGTAGTTGTGGCTCACGGGCCTAGTTGTTCCGCAGCATGCGGGATCCTCCCAGACCAGGGCTCGAACCCGTGTCCTCTGCATTAGCAGGCAAACTTTCAACCACTGCACCACCAGGGAAGCCCCTGGGTGGTTTTATTTATAAAATGTTTTCTGTAAGTGAGAATTTATGGGATGTTCTTATTATTAAAATTTTCAATCATACAGAAAAGAGACAAATTTTTAAAAAAACACTTAATCAAATACACACACACACACACACACACACACACACACACAGAGAGAGAGAGAGAGAGAGAGAGAGAGAGAGAGAGAGAGAGAGAGAGCCAATAGTGATTTAGGAATCGTTTGGTTTTATCACCGAAGCAAGCTATTCTTGCTTTCCCTTCTCATTTCAAAATGACTTCTTTGATTATTGAGAAAATGAATTTTTAAATGTGCCTGTGTATGTAAATCCTAGCCACTATTGAAACAGCCAGCAAATTTCATGATCATCACTAAAGGCTGTGGCAGTCTAAGTAATGTGGGAGTAAAATTCACAGCTAGAGTCAGATAATGTTAACATTAGCCAAGCAGACAATGTTGATACTGTGCTCCCTCTTCAGGCATAAAATGCACCAATAGGATTTAGTTTCCATGTCTCAGTGGGTCTCACCTGTGTTCTACCTCTGAAGTGTGTCTATATGTGTCTCCAGAGAAAAGGTCCTTCTGCATATACCCAGTACAAAAAGTTAAAACAGATCATTGAGTATGGTTCTTACTATATTCTTGCCCTGATACTTTTGTTCAGTATTGAGGATAAGGGATGTTGTAATGGTAGAAGGAGAGGGAGATTTGGGGGAGGGGAAGTAGGCAGGCATTGAAAAGGAGTAGATACAGAGCACTGTTTTTGATCTGGGAATAGGTGGGAAGCTCCAGGGATCTTTTCTGTGTCTTTTCTGTGTGTGTGACCAGGGGGTGGGGGTGGGGGTGGGGGTGATCTCTACGTAGCCACATACTCTGCACATGCCCTCTTTTCTTGATCTGTGTTTCCCTACTGTTCTCCTTAGTGCTGTCTCACCAAGTAATTTGTACAGAGTGTTATTCTGATGACTTTCTACTCTCCAGCTCTCCCCTCACCATGGAGTGTGGAAACTGGAGAATATGGGTGTTATCTGTCCCACCCACATTGCCCCTCATCATGTGTTAGCCAGAGAATGGCCCCTGGGGGATTCCAAGGTCATTTGTAAACTTGAGCTCATGTAGAAAGGAGAGAATGCCAAGGTTTTGGCTTCCCTTCTGTTAAATCTGTGTTTGAGAAAGTAGGTGTGAAGGAACCCCCCTTTTCCTGCATGCCCTCATCACATTCTCAGATCCTGAATGCTTTAAAGAAACAGTGGTTCTCCTTTCAAAGTGTTTCATCTGATATTTAAAGATGTACACAGCTGCATCTTTCCACCAAAGGTTATTGACAGAAGGAATAGTTGATATCGCCTATCTGTGTTTCAGTTCAGTGGGGAACTTAGTGACATTGGTTACAGTTAAAATACATTTTTATTGGTGAGGCCCATACTCTGGAAATGGCTTATCACCCAGGACCTTGTGTCTGCAATTCACCCTGCTTGCCTCTAGATGGTGGTAGTGTCTTTTCCTGGAGTGCAATTTAGTGTTCATACCAGGTGTTGGAAGGAAGACAGAAGAAATGCAGCTGTGTACTCACAAAGTACATAAACATATATAAAATATTTATGTATTATGTAATATATTTATATGATGTACTCTATTAATGCAGTCAATATGCTGATCAACTTTAATAAGAAAAGAAAAACATACAAACATAGGAGGAGTAAAGTATAGAAGAAATATGATATTTGCAGAGAGTTAGTGAGTTGACCTTTGTTCTTGGCTTAGAGCCATTCTCTTCCTAAGCTGAGTTCCCCATTTGTGCACAACCTTCTCATTGAGTCCCAGCCTCCAGGGCTGAGCACATCTGGCAGGAGGCTCTGCTGAAAACCACCTGGCAGCCCTCAAACGGGCTTCCAAGCCTGCTGCCCTTAACTCGCTCAGATCCCTCCTCAGGGCCAGGAGTCCTGCTTGCCTCCTTTCTCTGGGGCTTTGCACTCACCACCAGGGGCCTCCAGCTATAGAATAAACAGAGCATTCTGCCACTGGCGCTGGCAAACTTCCTCTGATTGGAGATGTGAAAGAAGGCAACATAGTAGATGTCCTCCAAAAGTCACAAATCCAATCCATGTTCATTTGGGCAAAGAGAAAAAACTTATTGCCTCAACTAACCCAACAGAAGAAAGCATGGATGGGGTTGATCTTAGGGATGAAGGCATTCAGGACTGGTACCTTCCCTCCCTCTCCCCGTTCCTCCCTCCTTCTCCTTCTGCTTTTCCCTCATCACACACACACACACTCTCTCTCTCTCACACTCTCTCATCTCTCCTCATCTCTCTGGGTTGACTTTATTTTCTCAATTGCGTCTCTATGAGGAGGGGACATAGCTGTCAGGCTTACATTCCTAAAACCACACACAAAAGAGTGTAGAGAGTTTCTCCTATTTGCTCCAGATGGAAAAAAGGAAAAAACCCCAAATAGCCCATTTTGAATCATGTGTCTAATTAATAAACCAATCATTGTGACCTGGGCAGAGTTTGTGTGTATTTTTGTGTGTATGTGTATGTGTATGTGTGTGTGTGTGTGTGTGTGTGTGTGTGTGTGTAGTGCTGTGGTTGGCACAGCCTGGGTTGGATACCCAGCCACACGTGCAGGGTGGGAGAGGTTAACTGTCAAGAAAACCTTGTGAATGGAAGGGGTGAAGAAGATTTCCCTAAAGGAAGGGGTTGATATTTGCAAAAGAAGGAAAAGAAAAGTGCCGGGCAATTTTTTTAAAAGGTCTCCCCTGCATTGTTCCATTTGTAAATATTTTTAAGTATAAAGTAAGTGATGAAATTACTATGCGGCAGGGAACTTGTTCCTAGTGTTGTTAAACTGGTTTTCAGAAAGCTTCTGAATTTGTCCTATAAACCCTGAAAGATATCAGTAAATGCTGGACATTTTTATTTTAGTTAAGGCTGGTCATAAAGAAGACAGCCTTCTGCTCACGTGTAGAGAGACAGTGTACCGCCCCAGCCAGCTCTTCCCCATTTGCCTCATTAGCTTTCCTGTCCCCACTAAGACCTATGTCTTATTCCTGGTTATCTTCCCAGCACATGGCATGGAACTTGGCACATAGCTGATGCTCAAGGAATGTTTATCAAGGGAATCAATGAATAATAATGACTAGACCTGCAACAAAATTGATAGAACACAAATCTGGTTCTGTTATCCTATCTGGGGCCACACCCTAGAGCGGCGCCTGCATCGAGCTAGTGCCATTGGTGGGAAACTAATCAAGCATTAGGAGGAGAGGCCTGGCATCACTGCATGTACCTCACAAATGCATATTCATATGAGCCCATATGCATGATTAACTTGGGAAGCTGACAGGAAGCAGTCAATCTGTTGAGCAAGTTTGTGTTTTATAAACCAGATGTTTGGTATTATTATTCATCATTTCCTTTGATACCAGAATGGTCTCCATTATGTAGCATAGGAAATGAAGGATATGGAATAATATACACTTATTATACAACAGAACACCACAACCAAGCATTTCAGAGGCCTGTTCAAAGCCTGGGCAAGTATAATTGAATGGCAGTTCATTTTAGGATTCCCACTTGGACTCAAGTTAATGGGATTTTGCCTAGATGGACCATCATGACCCCCAGTCTCCCACTCCTACCCTTGGAAAATGAATGTTGACTCTATGTCTGCGTTTTTCTTGGAAGCCATGTCTATGAATCATAAGCAGTGCTCTTGCCTCAGTGTCTACTACAGGTTAGGGAGCCACAGGAAAGCAGGGACCCCCTAGTGTAGTGCGGGGACAGAGGGTGTCTGGCTGTGGTTTGCTGCATAACTCCTGCTTGGTGGTCTTAAAAAAAAAAACAAAACCTTTTGCCACCAGCTGCTATTTCCTATGGCAGGAGTACAGAATGCCTTTCAATCGTAAAGTGCTTACCATGCAAATTAACTTTCAATTTGATATTCACTCTCCACAAAATGTTTAAGATTCACAGGACCCAGACCCAGTGGAAAGTGGGAGAGATGGAGCTGGCGGGTGCAGAAGAGCATCTTCATGTTGTGCAAGTGATATTTCCGGAGTGCTGCCAGCCCTCATGGCCATACTGATGAGCTGGTATAACATCAGAAAGGCTACAGGTTAGGGTTCTGGCCAAGCCAGTACAAATCTGGGGCAGAATTGTCCCTGAAAGAGGGACATGTGAGCTCATAACAGTGGCTAGACTGAGATCACTGCATTTCCCTTGTTTACCTGGGGCTGGTTTAAAATGAGTGGTTTCTGTACAAATGTAATATTATGGGTTTTTTGAAAATTTTAAGTAACGCAGTAATTATATTTGGAATTAGCCCCTGAGTGAAGTTGTTACTATTTTCTGGCCTTAATATTTGGAAGTTAGTTTCCCGTGATCTTATATTTATGCCAGGACAAGTACCAGTGACTTATAACTGATTTTTACTGTTTGCAGGAAAAAAGCTTCATTTCTCATTATTGTCAATGGTATGTTTTGATTTTATCCGTGATACATGTTGGCATTGCTTGAAATTTTGATTTGAGTTGCAAAGTGGAAGTTGCCCAGGGTTATGGATCAGCTCAACTCAGTTTTCTTTGTAGCATTAAGGATTAATCAAGGAGTCAGAATATGGGAAGATTTCTGATTCTGAGGGAGATGTTTATTGTGGGTTGGTTCTGCCTTTGAAAATGGCCTTGCATGCCCCCATTGATGGCCATAGTATACTTTAAGTATTTTTAGCAAGGTGTTGGAACCATGGTTTCACAAACTGTTATATACCAGTTGGTTTGGTTCCTGGCAACAATAACTGTTAGCATTATCTCATAGTTAATATTATTTGGTTCTTAATATGATACATCAAGTTTGTTTATTTATACTAACACCAAAGTTAGGCTGTCCCAAATAATAGATTATATGATTACAATGTGTATTACTCAGGATTCTCCAGAGAAAGAGAACCATATGAGATATATATGTATTTTTTTTCTTAAGTGTAAGGTAAGTATACACACACCCACACACATACACACACACAGAAGGAGGGAGGGAGGGAGAGAGAGAGAGATTTATTTTAAGCAATTGCCTCACATGAATGTGGGGGGCTGACGCATCTGAAAAACTGTAAGGCAGGTTGGTAGGATGGCAATTCCAGCAGGATGGGATTTTACAGTCTTGGGTCTGAAGGCAGTCTGGAAGCAGAATTTCTTCTTCCTTGGGGAACCTTTTTTTCTCTTAAGGCCTTGAACTGATTGGATAAAACACACCCAGATTATGTAGGATAATCTGCTTTATCAAAGTCTACTTATTTTTTATTGAAATATAGTTGCCATGTAACATTATCTTAGTTTCAGATGTGCTACATAGTGATTTGCAAATATTATGAAATGATCATCACTATGTCTTGTAACCTTCTGTCCCTGTACAAATTATTATGTTACTGACCATATTCCTTATGTTGTGTATTATATCCCCGTGGCTTATTTATTTTATAGCTGGAGGTTTGTATCTCTTCAGCCCCTTCACCTATTTCGCTCCCACCTGCCCCCCGCTCTGGCAACCATCTGTTTGTTCTGTTTCTGTGAGTCTGTTTTTATTTTATTTTGTTTGTTTGTTTTGTTTTTTAGATTCTACATATAAGTGAGATCATACTTATAAGTGAGATCATTTGTCTTTCTCTGACTTATTTCACTTAATATAATACTCTCTAGATCCATCCATGTTGTCACAAATGGCAAGATTTTTTTATGGCTGACTAATATTCCATTGTGTGTATATATCACATCTTCTTTATCCATTCATCTCTCAATGGACAATTAGTTTGCTTCCATATCTTGGCTATTGTAAATAACATTGCAGTGAACATTGGTGTGCATATCTCTTTTCGAATTCGTATTTTATTTTCTTCCGATAATTACCCAGAAGTGAAATTGCTAGATCATATGGCAGTTCTATTTTTATTTATTTATTTATTTATTGGCTGTGCTACGTGGCTTGTGGGATCTTAGTTCCCAGATCAGGGACTGTACCTGAGCCCTCAGCAGTGAAAGCATGGAGTCCTAATCATTGCACCGCTAGGGAATTCCCGGCAGTTCTATTTTTAATTTTTTGATGAGCCTCCATACCGTTTTTCACAGTGGCTGCACCAATTTACAATCCCAACAGTGCACAAGGATTTCCTTTTCTTTACATCCTCACCAACACTTGTTATTTGTTATCTTTTCGATAATAACCATTCACTGACAGGGATGAGGTGATATATCATTGTGGTTTTGATTTACATTTCTGTAATAGCGATGCTGAGCATCTTTTCATATGCCTGTTGTCCATCTGTTTGTCTAATTTGGGAAAACGTCTATTCAGGTCCTGTGCCCATTCTTCAGTCTGGTTGTTTGTTTATTTGATGTTGAGTGTATGTGTTATTTGTATATTTTGGAAAATAACGCCTTATCGGATATATAATTTGCAAGTATCTCCTTCCATTCAGTAGGCTGCCTTTTCTTTTTTGTTGATAGCTTTTTTTGCTCTGCAAAAGCTTTTTAGATGATGAGTCCCATTTGTTTATTTTTGCTTTTGTTTTTCTTGCCTGAGGAAACACATCCAAAAAAATTGCTAAGACCAATGTCAAAAACCATACTGCCTGTTTTTTTTCTAGGAGTTTTATGATTTCAGGTCTTACATTTAAGTCTTTAACTCATTTTTAGTCTACTTTTGTATATGATGTGAGACTGTCCAGTTTGATTCTTTTGCATGTAGCTGTCCAGTTTCCCTAATACCATTTATTGAAAAGGCTGTCTTTTCCCCATTGTATATTCTTGCCTCCTTTGTCATAGATTAATTGCCCATATAATTATTCATATAATGAACCCATATAAGTGTGGGTTCATTTCTGGGCTCTCTATTCTGTTCCACTGATCTATGTGTCTTTTTTTGTGTGCCAGTACAGTAATGTTTTCATGACTGTACCTTTTGTAGTATAGTTTGAAATGAGGGAGCATGATCCCTCCAGCTCTATCCCTGCATGTAGCTCTCTGCAGAGCCCCAAGGTGGTACCAGCCCACTGTTGGGTGGGGCTGGGTCCCTGTTGCTCTAGGCTAGAGGGAGGATTCCAAAATGGGGCTTGCCAGTGCCAGTGTTGTTGTGGAACAAGCTCCTGAAACTGGTTGCTGCCAGCATCTCTATCTGCAGGGGGAGTCCCAGTTGCCTCCTGCCTCTCCGGGAAGCTCTCCAAGGTCAGCAAATGGGTCTGACCTAGGCTTCTTTTAAACTACTGCCTCTGTGCTGGGACTTGGAAAGTGTGAGATTTTGCAAGCACTCTTTAGGAGCAGAACCTCCATGTCCTGTCACTCTATGGCTCCCCTAAACATAAGCCCTGCTGGTTTTCAAAACCAGACGTTCTGGGGTCTTGTCTTCCCAGTGTAGGATCCCTGGGATGAGGAGCCTGATGTGGAGCTCAGACCACTCGCTCCTTGGGGAGGACCTCTACGATTGTGATATTCCTCCTGTTTGTAGGTTGCTGACCCGGAGGTATGGGTCTTGACTTTACCACGTCTCCGCCCTTCCTATCCATCTCGTTGTGGTTCCTTCTTTATGTCTATCGTTGTGGAAAATCTTTTCTGCTATCTTCAGTTTGTTCTCATAGATAGTTGCTGTGTAAGTAGTTGTAATTTTGGTGTGTCTTTGGAGGAGGTGAGCTCTGGGTCTTCCTACTCCACCATTTTGGCCATCTCTAAAACCAACTGATTTAAATGTTAATCGCATCTAAAAAATACATTCACAACAACATCTAGACTGGTGTTTGGTCAAACAACTGGCACCGTTGCCTAACCAAGTTGCCACATAAAATTAACCATCACATCATGAATTCCCAGTCCTTGAGGGATCTTGAGATTCTTGTGTTGTTTTGCTTGTCATGGAGGAATATAGGCCTATCTTGATATAGAGGTAAAACTAATAAGAACATGGCCTCCTCTATCCCTGTTAGGAGTTTTCCCAAAGCATATAAGTTTCTCTTTAACTATCATGGTTATTGATGGTGGAAAGCATTGCCTTTTTACAGTGCTTCTTGGATTTTAATATGCATACTAACTATTGAAATGAAGATTCAGATTCAGAGAATCTAGAGAGGACTTGGGATTATGCATTTCTAGGGCACTCAGGTGCCAGAGGTACTGCCATTCTGTGTACCACATTACAAGTAATGAGGTCCTATTGCTCAAATAACCTATTGGAAGAACAAGACTGGTAGAAGATTGACTGAGTTTAATGACCTTTCTCAGGAGGCCAGTCAGTCTGTGGGGACCTCAGTCTATGGGGACCTCTAAATTTTAGGATCTTCTCTTTATAGTGCCTTTTCCCAAGAAGACCGAGGGAGCAACACCTCCTTTTTCTATGGAATTAAAGTGACAGAGAAGTGCCCAAACATCAGAAAACACTCTAGACTGAAGATAGTGGATTCTTATTCACAGATTGCTTCATTTGAAGCTTGAATGGGCTGTGAAACCAGGAAGTAAACCTCTCCCACCAGACTTGCCAATTTTGGTCTCTATCCGCAGTGCCACATGCCTTGATCTTACTGGAGACTCTGCTACTTGCTAGCCATGTGACCTTGAAGGCAGGGAAAGGAAACTAGCATCTTTTGAGCACCTGCAGATGCCAGGTACCTTGCTGGGCAGTTTCACATTTTATCTTCATGGCAACACTGTTGGGGAATACTTGGCATTATTTCATATGAGGACATGAAGGCTTAGATAATGCAGTTAATAAAGATTCAAAGCTGAGAATTAGAACGAGGTTTGTCTTGGACCAAAGCCTACTGTGGTCCAGGACTCAGTTTCCCCATTTGTTAATGGGGCAGAGTAGGGGTTCCTGCCTTTCTCCTAACACTGTTGTGAAGGACGGTTGGGATGGTGGTCTCAGTGCATTTGTATGCAATTCAGTGAGTTACAGAAGTGTATTATGTGCCAAATTTCAAGAGTTCTTCTTCCGGGAGGGATGTTCAGCTTCTTACCAGTGATTGAAAGATGAGCTGTTCAAATTATTTTTTTATTTTGTTTTTATTTTGTTTGTTTTCCATCTGGGACTGACATACAGAGATACGCAGAAGTTCAAAAAGGCCATGACTCAGCTACCTTGGGGAGAATAAATGCTTCCAGATTCCATTGTTTCCAGCAGGGGCAACTCATAAAACCCCTTATGCTCATGCTTTCTGATCCTCAATTTCCAGATTAAGGAGAAGCATTAATATTGCACATATTGAACATAAAAGTCTGCAAAGTAAAACAGTAAAGTCAGTCTGTAGTAATAAAATAAAATGAATCACTGAGATCCAAACAGGGCTTTATTTGAACTCAAATAGCTGAATGCAGTAAACAGATCAGCTGGAGTGACTGATGGTAACTGACGTTGTTTCCCCTGCTGGGGAGGAGGGGCTGGGATCTTCACCTGCACGTCAGGGTGGAGGAATGTTGCACTCCCACCTATGCCATAAAGGCTCGAGTGGACCCTGGTCCATTCCCAACAGCCCCTGGTCAGGAAAGGATGAGATAGTCAAAGGGTATGGCCTCCAGCACTATTTATCCTAGATCTTTCTCAGGTAACTGGCTTTTCTGTCTCCATCCAGCTTGCCAATGGTCAGGGCCCCGTCCTGATGACCACGGTCGCCATGCCTGTGTTTAGTAAGCAGAACGAAACTGTGAGTACAGTGACTGGATTTCCTACTTGTTGCTAGGACGGTTGTTATCTCAGACCCCCTCTGACTCAAGCTTTGGTGCCCTTTATTTACTCATTTAATTTAAGGATGGAGGGTGTATAATTTTTCCTCACTTTTAATCCTGCTGGTAGCATCATGAAATCAAGAGTAGATGAGAGATGAGACTTCCCTGGTGGTCCAGTGGTTAGGGCTTTGTGCTCCCAATGCAGGGGCCCCAGGTTTGATCCCTGATCAGGGAACTAGATCCTGCATGCCGCAACTAAGAGCCGGCACAGCAAAAAAAAAAAAAAAAAAAAAAAAAAAAAAAGATGAGAGGAATTCAAGCAGGCATCATTTTACAGTTTGTAGCACTTTTCCAAAATTTAAGTGTTTAAATGACCAGAGGAAGGCAACCCCCAGAAAGAATCCTTGATTGTAGTGGGTTAACCTCTCTCTGATTTACAGGTACCAGCCTTGAATTAGATTCCCAGGGCTGTGGCAACAAAGTGCCCCAAACAGGATGGCTTACAACAATAGAAATGTATTCTCACAATTCCAGAGGCTAAAAGTGCAAAATCAAGGAGTCAGTTCTAGGGAAGACTCCTTCCGTTCCTCTTCCAGTGGCCCCAGGAGTTCCTTGGTTTGTGGCAGCATAATTCCAATCTCTGTCTCTGTCTTCACATGGCCTTCTTCTCTCCTTATCTCTCTGTCCTCTCTTCTTCCTCTAATGACACAAATCATTGGATATAAGCCCCATCCTACATCCAGGATGATTTTGCCTTGAGATCCTTAATTAATTACATCTACAAAGACCCTATTTCCAAATAAGATCGCAGCCTGAGGTTCTGGGGACACTTGAATTGGGGGGAAACAACAGACAACAGCGATGAGTATTTTCTTCTAGAAGCCCCTTTCTGACATTAGAAAGTTTAGTACACCACATTGACCTTGGGACCTGGGACCCTGGAGGCCTATTCCTTCCCCTTAGTCCTTGATTCCAGCTTGCTGCTAAAAAATGTGTTAGGGTTATTGCATCTTTCTCTGGCTATTTAGTCTCTCTCTCTCTCGTGGGCACCAGATGGCAGTGTAAATTGAGAAAGTAGTTAACATGTAAAGTGTTTCCTATAAAAAGTTTCCATAAGAGAAACTGATTAATGATCATAAGTCCTTAGCTTCTTGATTTTCAGGAGAGAGAAGAAAATGGTTTTTAGGGTGTCTTGGTATGGGCGTGTGTTGAGGGATATATAGTAGGTAATGTTTGACCTGAGAAGCTACCATTCTTGCCTAGGAATATTTTGGGCAGCGGATGGGGAATAGAAGAGGTTCCCTCATAGAGATCCAGGTTAATCTTCAATCTCTCTCAGTTTGAAGAAGGCACCAGACAGTGATCTATGGTGTGTGGCTTTTCAGGAGGTTCTATTTCTTCTACCAAATTAACATACTATTGTTGGTATTGTTTAATGTTTCTTTTCAACAGAGATCGAAAGGCATTCTTCTGGGTGTGGTCGGCACAGATGTCCCAGTGAAAGAACTTCTGAAGACCATCCCCAAATACAAGGTAATGCATCACATAATTAATAGTCAAGGGCCAAATGCACAAGATAATTTCACAACCTGCCGTAGTGACAAGGAAAACATGAAGGAAGGAGGCCCTTCTACTCTCTTCTAGAGGGCTCTGTTTTGTTTTGTTTTGTTAGAATAATAATAGTCCATGCAGGTCTGATTAGGTCTACATGTGCCTATCCAGGTTTGTGTGAGTCTGTGGAAATCTACACAAGTCTGTGCAGTTCTCCACAGGTCTTACACCTCTGATGGTTTTCTAAGCCAATCTTGATTCACCCCAATCTGAGGACCCTCTAAAATCTGTTACTTCTTAACAGGAACCCAATGAGGCACAAAGAAAAGTGGTCTCTGACTCTCGACTACGTATTCCCTTTATCCTGGAAGGTGATGGGGTACAAATTAATATTCCTTTCCTAAAGCTGCATTAAACCTATGGCACTAAGGGAATTGTAAGTTTGTTTTAAATTCTGGGGATAGTTGAGAGGGTGGAGTAGGTAATTTTGGAACAAAGAGATTAGGGCAGGCCTTGGTAGGCCACTGCCTTGGGAGTTTAGAACAACATGGAAAAGAAACACTAGATGGAAAGGGCTCAGAAAAGGGTGTGGCGGGGGGTGGATATGCTAGAACCAGCTCTGCGTGTGAGGCCAGCCCTACCTCGAGAGAGAGGGTCATGCTTTCCCCCTTACCTGGCTATATTCCCAGCACTCTGTTCCCAGAACTACTCTTTGGTTTATTTAGTTCTTCCACATTTGGGGACAGAGGGGCTCTAATGGGTCATCCCAGTGCCACCCGCAGCCCAACCTCTTTCCATGAGAACAAGCATCCCAAGCTCCATGTGATTTCCCAGAGGTCCACAGACTGGATCTGCCCTCTCTGGGGCAGGCAGGCACACACAGTGACAGACTGCACTGCCACCTAGGCTGGGTGCAGGAGTTGGCAAGTTGCTATGAAGGGGACACGGTGGCAGTAACCATTTTGTGGCCCATAGGGATGATATTACTTGGTATTTATGTTCTTTGGCTGCTGTGGTTAAATAAGCACTTTAACAAAATCAGAGCAACGGACAGGCCAGGAGCCTGGTTTCCATCCAAGTCAGGTTCAGGCTCTACTACCTTTAGAGCAGTGTTGTTCCAGCTTCAACCTTTTGCTTCCCACCATCGTAACACATTGTCTTTTCTTTGTACCACCTGCAGAATTACTGAACAGATCTTTTTAAATTTCATTTGACTGGCACTTTTTCTTAATTATCTCTTCTAACCTCAGCCTGAACAGCCACATGTGAAGTCGTAAATTGAGATATGGTCATTATATTTTTCTGATACGTAGGTTAGCCAGGGGAGTAACATGCAGGTTTTCCTTTTAAGAAGATGGCCCAGAGAGTCCTTGAACCCCATGCAGAAAACTCTCACCTGTTCCCTAGTGGGGGCTCCCCAGAAAAGCAAATCAAGGGGTGAGAAGAGGAAGGTCCCCTTAAGCCCTATCCCAGTGCTATGGAACTGCCCAAGAGCCGTCTCTGTGTATGCATGCATGGGAGTGCAGGGGGGCAGGAAGCAGCCCCTGCTCCTTGTCCTGGGAGGAGTTCATGGACTGACATGGTTCCCCTGGCTGCACAAGGGTTGAGACCATACCGTCCCCTCTTCCCCCAGCATGAAGCAGACCAGCTCGCCCATCTCCATCTCTGGCCCACTCACAGACTGACGAGGGTTCTTTCCGTTCCCATCTGGAGGGAGGCAAGCTCCTTTGGGCTGGGAATCTGAGATTCTTGGCTAACTGGCAGGGCCCCCTCCCTTACCACCTCATTCCCTGATGTGCTGAGCCTGCCTCACCACCATTGTGAGAGGCCCTTCTTCCTGGGCCTTGGCAGGAAGAGGCAATGGTTAGTGCTCTGGAAGAAGATACATTTGGAGTTCAGCTCCATCACTGAGGAGCTGGGTATGGACAACTCTCTCAAATCCTTAGTTCCTCTCTGTCCAATGATGATAACAATAGAACCTGCTTGTAGATTTGTGTGAAGAATTGACCACTGTCATCAGTCAGGAGCAATGGTAACACACTGGTCAAGAGGACAAATTTGACCCCCAGCCCCTGGTACCTGCAGCCCTCTTCCACAGGGAGTACTGCTTGCAGAGAGCTATTGACACCTTTCCTACCAGATTCTGACACCTGTGGCTTCACATCCACTGATCCTTTGCTAACCCAGAATGCCCAACAGAACGATGGGTTAACTGAACAATGGACTAGGCAACCACATGCTGGGATTCTCAGCCACCTTTGAAAATGGGGTTTTCAAAGAATTTTGAAAGACACGGGGAAAGGCTTACGATACAAGGTCATGTGTGTTAGGCAAGATTCTTAAGTTTGACGACAAGGATAGGTCCACCTTTTTGACAGAAGGCCAGGATAAGAGCAAGAGAACAGATCACCAGGCATCACAGCAAGCCCTTATCCAAGCAAGTCAGCTAAATGGATGACTGCAGCCAAAATGAACAGGTCACCCCTCAGAGGGTTGGATGCAAAGTGACAGGTGCAGAAAACACCTGTTTTAAAAAGCACCATTTTGTGGTACAAAATGGGATGTCTCAAGGTATATTATTAGCAGATAACATTTGCCCAGTACTCCGTGCTGTGCAACGAACATTACCCCCATCATGTTGAGAAACCTTCCTCAGGTAAGTGCAGTGCTGTTGTATCCATTCTACTCATAAGGAAACTCAGGTTTGCAGGGCTTATGTTCACAGAGCTCAAGGCTACATAAGTAGGAAGTGGTGAGAGTGATTTGAGCCTAGATCCACATTCTTAGAGCAGATCTAAGCCATTCACATACTACTTCATATACTCTCTGTACCATTATTTACTTAATACTTCACTTGTAAATCAGCCTGAAACTTTCTTCACTTAACTAAATTTTGATAGGAAACACATCATTTCTAAAAAGAAAAGCCAATGTCAATTTGCATTATAGAAGATAATTGTAAAAAAAATTATAAAAACAAAATAATAGTATTAAATAATTGATTCCAAGGTTCTGAACTTGAATTCTGTTCTCTTTTTTTCTTTTAAGTTAGTATTAAAGGCAAATGTTAAAGATATACTAATGGAAAGTTTATTTTTGATATAATTGGAAGGATGGAAGAAATTTTTAAAAGGGCTGCCTCTTACTAGAGGTTCTGGCTATAAAATTTAACATGCCACCTGAAATCATCTCGCTCTACACTGTTTTTCCTAAGAAAGCAAAATAGGCCATGGGAAGATGATGGAGGAGTGAGGAGTGAGGACCATAGGGGATTGTTCAGACTTGGGGTATGTATCCCTGCCTCCTAGGGCTCCCCTTAGCCCTGGACATCAGTGCCATCACCACCCTCCATAAGCCCATGCTGCACCCTCACCTGTTGGCCCAACCTTCTCAGAGAACCCAAAAGGTTAAGTTCTTCCCAGCGCTTCCTAGCTGGTCCTTAGCACATGCTCCACTCCTAGAAGAGGAAACTTCTTTAAACAAGGAAGGCATGTCTCTTCCCATATGCCAATTCCATTTAGGTGATCAAATTAGAAAGCCACCTTCATGATAAGAGGAAATGAACTCTAATCTAAAATCAGGTGTCCAGGCTCACAAAAGGTGGCCTCCTTAACAAAAGAACTTTCCTGATTGGGTTTACTGAGATGACAAAAGTCTTTCTTCCTACTGTCACTCTGGAGCCCTGACAACCAGGTTCATTCAACAGCAAGGCTTTTACAGTTGAAGTTAAGCTTCCAGAGCATGATAGGACATGTGGTTGATCCAAACTCACATAAGCACATGTTGGAAACTGTATAGCTCCCCGGAGATGGAAACTCAGGGTATTTGAGGCCCCTAAAGATAGTGGACTTTACTTTTATTGAAATCCCCAGACTTAGGCACCCAGAATTGCTGGCTTACTGTTTAAGGAAGGGCATCCCACCTTCCTTAACACTCTTAATCCTCTTGCACCATATAAGAAGATGTAGAAGCCCATATATAGGGCCACTGTTTAATATATGCCCAGTAAATCAAGAAAGTGTGAACATACAGGAACTGATAACAATTACCCTATGAGTCTGTTTCTCAGAGCTTCCTCTACTAGGCAATGTACTAAGCTCTTTATAGCATTATCTCACTTAATAATAGGTAGACACTGCTATTACCCTTGGCTAAAGAAACAGAGGCTCAGAAAGTTTAAATATCTCACCAAGTCTCACAACTAGCAATCCAGACTTTTAGCCTTTATTACCCTAGAGACATTAGGAACAATAAAGGACAATAATAGTAATAGTTTAAATAATAGTTAAAATATTAAAAATAATATTAATGGCTAAAATAATACAATAAAACATTCATTGAACTTTTTACTGTGTGTTTGGTATGGTAAAAGTGCTTTATATCCACTATTCCCACTGAATCCTTATTACACTCCCATGAAGTGGGTACCACTTGACCCCATTTTTAGATGAGGATACGTGAAATAACTTTCTCAGTATAACTCAGCTAATAAAAGATAAATGAAACGAAGTATAATAAGGGGATAGAGGAAGATCAGCTACAGAAAATTAACCAGCAGTGTCTGAAATACAGGCACTTCTGTTTTAGGCTTTTCCTAAGGTCTGGGAACGAGAGACCCACGTATGACATACCTTAATCTAAGTTATCCTTCCTCTGGTTCCCACAAGAGCCTTGGGGAAAAGGTGTGCATGGCAGGCAGAGTGAGCCATCTAGGAGAGGAGAGCTCCAGGGAGCAGAGTGCAAATTATACCTTTTTCTCTTGATTAACACCTTGTAAAGATGAGTCTGCTCTCGGGGTTTTCCCAGAAGATAGAATTCTTTTTTTTCCCTTAGCTTCATAGATTTTCCCACAAGCAATCAGACTTCCTGTACTTTTTATTAAGAATTCCAAACACCCCAGCAATAATTTCCGGACACCACAGCCTCTGTTAATGTAATAAGCCATTTTATAATTGGGTTCACTTCATTAGCCCAAAGTCTCTGCACTTGGAAGGGAAGCACCTCCTTCCCCGGGCTGTTGGAGCTCGAGGCTCCTGGCCTCCAGAAGAGTATGATTCAGGATGAGGGCCCCTTTGGCAGCCCCAAGTGCTGGAAGGCCTTGTGTCCCATCTGTTCTTTTATTACTCCACGGGACTGCACATTAGAATGGACAGGAAGACTGGTTCTATTTCAGATGAAACAAAAATTAGAGATTTCATCTGTATATTGATTTGGGGCCCAAAACAAATGTTGGACATTGCCATACACAAGTTTAAGGTTTCTGAGAGACTGATCCACAGAATGTGTTTTGAGATTTGCTCAGTTTCTGTTCTTACATCTACATTAGGTTATATCCATATGCCATCAACCAACCAACAAAACATTCTGATGTTATTTTCCCAGACTGTTCTCCTGGGAAGGATGTTAACCAGATAGTTTCTGAATGTCAGAAGACTTTCTCAGGTACAGGCTTGAGGAAGACTGACTATGTACCTCCGATAGCAAATCAGCTTCTACTTTTCAGCTCATGTTCAATATTTACTTTAGCTCAAACTTTAAAGATGAACTAGGTAATATTTGGGTAAAGTAGTGAATGTCTTAAATACATGCAAACCTTAACTGGAGCACCTGTCATGTGTTAGACATTATGCTAGAGACTGGAGAAGTCAGAAACGAGTGAGATGATTCATTCCCCACAAAGAGCCCATTCTTATGGGGGAGGCACTGCCTTATCTAGAACAAGGCAGAGGAAAGAAAGACAACCAGCTAGAGTTGAGAAGCAGGCAGAAAAGTAAGTGTAGCATTTTCATGTATTAGGGTGAAGGTAATAGTGGAAAAAATTCTCAGGGTTTTATGGAGACATGGTATGGAAAGGACGGTGCAACAGGAGAGACCTTTTATAGGGGAAGATCCTGAGGCTGAGCTCATAGCATGGGTGAGAATTAGCTCAGGGGAGATGGGAAGGAGCAGTGCTCTGGGCAGCTCCCACTGTGTGAGTAAAAGTCTAAGTGGGAGAAAACAACTGCAGGGGTGGTGTTGTCCCTGTCGTGTGCCCTTGAGAGGCCATGAGTGAAAGAAGGCAGTGCTGGGTAACTAGGTAGGGGCCAGATCCCAGGGAGACTTGATGGCTGGGCCCATGGATTTTATCTTATACATGAAAGAGGTCTTTAGTGGGTTTTACAAAGGGGAGCAACAGAGTCAGAGTTACCTTTGACTTTGATTAATCTGAAGGATGACTTTGTTGGGGCCAAGCTTTGAGGCAGGAAGTGCAGGTAGGACCATTATGGCAATCTGTTATATTAAATCTACATGAATGGTAGGGTGGGGAAGCAGAGTTGAATCTGAGTGATTTCTGGAGGAAAAATTAGTAATTACTTAGGTCAAGAAGTCGGGGATGAAAGAGAAAAAGGAGTTTGCAGCTGAGGAGTCTGGGTGGTTGGTGGTGCCGCCGATTGAGAGAGAAGAGCAGGAAGAGCAGCGCTAAGGGAAAGAGCCATCCTGCTGCACTGGGTGAGCCTGGGGCGCCTGTGGGATGTCCAGGCAGAGACGGCCGACACACACGTGGGTACTGGGATCTGCCACTGAGGGGACAGGCCAAGGCTGGAGCACAGATCTGGAGATCAACAGCATCCAGGTGGTTAATGAATTGTGTTGGGGTAGAGAGAGCTAAAGCAGACAAGGGACGCTGGGGACAGAAACTTAGGGAAAATTAGTGCTTCCAGGTGGGTGGAGGATGAGTGTCCTATGAAAGGGAGGAAACCCGGGAGTGTGGGTCCTGGCAGCTGAGGGACTAGAGAGTGTCAAGGAGGAGGGGGCAGTCGGCTAACACAACCAGGAAGAGAGAGAGCTTTCTATAGGGTTTGGCAGTTAGGAGGCCACTGGCAACTGTAAAGAAAGGAGTTCTGGTGGCATCTTGGTAGGCAAGGGGTCACAGCAGAGGCAGACTCTAGTAGGGTCGGGCATGAGTGAGCAACAAGGAAGTAGAGATGGCAGTTGAACAGTGAGTAGAGGACATCGTGTGGGAAGGTCAGCTCAGTCTCTGCATCCCAGGGAGGAAGCAGAGAGTTTAGGATAGCTTTGTAGTATCTGCACTCAATTCAGTTTCTTTTGTTTCCCTCCTTCCTCCTTTTCTGCTTTCTCCTTCCTCTACCCCTCTTCCCTCCATGCCAGCTACCCTTCCATAAGCACATGGTATGACCTTGGCTGTCACAGAACTTATATTCTGGCAGGCAGACAGGCATTAAATAATTAAAGGCCTTGACTGATGCCTTGATTACTTATAGTCAAACTCACAAATAATTGATTATTATCATTTTGACACAAGAAAAGTAGAGGGCATTAGGGGGGGTATATGCATGGAGTTTTACCTTCTTTTGAGTATTACTTCCTACAAGCAGACCAAGAAGTGAAGGAATGTAAATTAGAAGGCACTGAATGTATTATTTGACTATAAAATATTATTTGTTTGGTCTCATTGTGAATTTCCAACCAAATACCACTTTTGCCTTTAATGGAAAGAGTCAAACTCTGAGTCTTTTTTGACCCCTGCAGTCCATATTAAACTGGGACATAAATAAAGGTAATTAACACAGTGTTGACTGTGTCTGACATTTTTTCCAAGAGACAAGATGAAAGAGACAATATACATCTCAGAGGATAGCTGGTTTATCTTTCACAGCATAATGAAATACACTTTTATCATTAGAATCAAGTAGAATCTTATTAAGACTTGCTTTGCAAGGTAACTCCAGAAGAAAATGCCTGTTGCCCTTGACTACCATGTGCATATTTACTTTATGTAATGCAAGGAAAACTTTTAATTTCTGGTGTTAAATTCCCTGAAGTTAATTTCACATCACCTTGACGTTAAGCTAACAAGCAGACAGGGTCATTCTTGGTTTGTAAACTCTGTTGTCTGGATCATTTAATAGTATCATATTCAACAATGTGAGCAGCAGAGAATTTCCAAGAAAAGTAACAGTGAGGGCTCAGAACTATGAAATAACTCGTTGGAAAAAAACAGAGGATTTCTTTTTCTTCTCCCCTTTCACTGCTCTGGCAAAAGTGGGTTACATTTTCTTTCTTCAGAGAGAGAGATCAGTATGGGTTTTATGCCAGAGGCCATTTTAATACATGAATGATTCGTAGGTAAATTTATTGTAGCCAATGGGTGCAGTCAACTGTGTAATAGAAATATTGTCAAAAAGCTGGGATTATTATTTAAATAAGTGCAGTGTTAAATTTGATTACATACTTTTTAAAGCTAGTAAAACATTTCATTGCTCTCAAACTATTTCCCATAGTCCCATTTAGTCAGAAAACATAAATTAAGTGAGGCTCTGCATAGAAAATTACCCAGGCTTTGTGTCGATGGAAGCATGCATGGAAAAGCTTGGCAGCCTCACAATTTAAAGACGAAAGGATATAAAAGGGTTGGCAGGCTCCTATATAGGCTGGTGGGGACACTTTTATCCTTGAGGAATTATGGAAAATGACTGCCTAGGAGAGTGCATGCTTGCGATGGCCCCTAGGGGGTGTGAAATTGTAGGGGTGTGAAATTGTAGGGAGCCTAGGTGTGCCTCAGAGGGAGGCCCCTCTTGCCTTATCTCAGGTAGAGAGAAGACACCGAGGTTGACAAAACTCTGTTCACTTGGACATAGGGTCTCCAGAAACATTAGCCACTTGCCTTTTAGAAAATATAATTGTTTTTGTTTTAAATAAATCAAAGTAAGGGCTTTGGATGCCAGCGTGGGTCTGTGACATTTTAAATTGTGCTATTTGCTGAGCTTATCCTGTGACAGGTCTTCATTTCCACCAAATGTCAAGGATCAGTGCCTTGCATTCATTTTAATGAAATATTGTGCTGATAAGGGCTATGAATGCCAGGTTTAAGCTGCACATTACTAAATGTCGGGCTGCTTTCTGCTTTGTGAATTCACCAGGGAGCAAGCTAATGAAGGCTTCTTTCTCGCTTCTTCTTACAGTTAGGGATTCACGGCTATGCCTTTGCAATCACAAATAATGGATATATCCTGACGCATCCAGAACTCAGACCACTGGTAAGAGACATACTTATTTCTGTGTTTCTCCCTTTATGATTTTAAAAGACTTTCTTCAGTTCTACAGTAATTACACTTTGCAGTTTTCACTTGAAACGCTCAATTCATAATACCGTCTCTAAAAGGTTGTTTTAATAGTTTATAACTAGCATTTTGACATAAAATATGTAAATAATGTAGGATAAATATATTTACTATCATGGTTTTATATATAAATCCATATATATCTATATGTACTTATGTATTTATTTCACATCTGCCAATATATGGAAAAATTTTAAACTCTGGACAGCTTGAAACCCATCATAATAGATACCTTTATATAACAAATGGTCTCTAACACTTCAGTCTGAGACCAACTTATTGAAAGTTACATTTGATACAACAGATTAAATCCAAGATCCCTGGAAATTCATTCTGATGGGATTTGCCCCCAAAATACATTACCCAAGCCCAGTGCCTGCTGCCTTGAAGGTATTTGTGTTTAATTGAAACAGTTGAGATTTTCTCCTTGTCCTGCCTAAGCTGTATCCAGTAGCATTGTTTGGTGAGCTGACATGTAAACCATTTTCCTTCAGCATCGTTTTCACTCTCTCTGAAGTGAGTGGGGTTAGGTCAAATCCAGGACAGCCAGAATATCACGGTCCATTCTGATCCCTGGGGAGAGGCTGCCTGGAGCACTGTGTTGAGGAGCATTCTGAAGGGCAGCCAGGCTTGTCAGATAGGAGGCCCTGGTCCACTGTGCACTCTGGAGGGGCACAGGCAGTGAGTGTACCACATGTTTGCCATCCCTGGACTAGTTGTAATGTGTTGAAAAAAGGACATCCTTTTCGGTCTGCGGTTAGCTAATTTTAAGGAAGATATAAAAGTGTAAAGAGTAATATAGTAAACTCTGCTTTTGAATGTTAAGAAAGTGTAGTTCAGGGCTTCCCTGGTGGCGCAGTGGTTGGGAGTCCGCCTGCCGATGCAGGGGACACGGGTTCGTGCCCCGGTCCGGGAAGATCCCACATGCTGCGGAGTGGCTGTGCCCGTGAGCCATGGCCGCTGAGCCTGTGCGTCCGGAGCCTGTGCTCTGCAACGGGAGAGGCCACAACAGTGAGAGGCCCGCGTACCGCAAAAAAAACAAAACAAAACAAAGAAAGTGTAGTTCATTCCTATAGCTATATACACACACACACACACACGCACGCACGCACGCACGCACGCACATCCACCCCACATGTCTTTTTCCCTTTCATCAAAATTAGAAAATAGCAATGCCTGCTATGCAAATGTTTATTGGTGAAACATCGTGGGGACCAATTTGCTTCTCGCTTGAATCATTGTTTAGAAAAAGTCCATGTTTTAGCTCCATCATCATCCAAGTTTGCTCTAATTGCCCTGGTATTAATGGAGTCATGGCCACATCATGTGGATCCCATATGCATGCTTCAGGATGGGACTTAAGGTAATACTTGACTTCAACAATCTTTTTATCAAAAAAGGGTTGAGTTAACTGGTTAGCTAATTCCAAACATAACTTAGAATCATTGAAAAGTCCGATTGAAAAAGCTACTAACTTTTTAAGGATATTTAAGTCTAAAAACATATTTAAGTTTAAAAAGCTTAGCACATTACCCATTTCTAAGCCTTCCAGTTGGAGTTGCCTGTTGGTGGGTGGTAGGAGTTATATATTTGGTGTGGCTGAGTATGGGCTCCTAGTGCTTATTTATTCCAAGCTGGAGTGGATCAGAGTAAATGAAACAATCAAACCTGGATCTTCTGCTAGTGAATGAATAACTTTCTATGTATCAGCTTTTAAAGAAGGAACAAAATGGAACCAGATGTCAGAAGTCACCAAGGTACCTTTCCTTTCTCTATAGCAATGGAAATGAGCAGCTCCCATCTGCACAGTCAACTCACGAAGTCTTTCTGGTCTTTTATATCTCCTGGTCATGCAGCAAATGGTCTGTTTGCAAATAATCCATCTCATGTACTTTCCAGAGCTGTGGCCACTGAGAGGGCAGCCAAAAGGCTCTTATAAAAACAGGCCAACCAGTCAAGACTTATCATCTCCTGACAGTGCAAATACTCACAAATACAAGTCATTTCTGTTCTTCTCACTGTTGAAACATTGCACTGAATGATTTCACTGGAAATGGTAGCTAGGGTCAAATTCCCATAAATGGGGTGACCCAAGCAAATGCTGCACATCTCACTTGTGAGAACCCAAGCCCAAACCAGATGAAGCATTTTGCTACTGATCCATGATAAGAACATAAGGAGTGGCCAGGTCAGTGAGCCATCTATCCCATTTATCAGTCTGTGACCCTGAGGCCCTGACATATTTAGAAGAGGTTTGGCGTGATGCCCACCATTGAGGATTACGTGAACTAACCCACATGAATGTGATCAGTAGTGAGTGTTGACCCTGCCTTGAGTTTTGCATTTTCCTACTGGGAAAAAGACAGTGGTGAAGTGGAAGGAATTCCACTTCAGCAGTACACAAGTTGTCCTTGATTCCTGGTTCTGCCATATCCCAGCTGTGTGACTTTGGGCAAGTCACACAGCCTCTCTGAGCATCATTTTCTCTTGTAATCTTGCCATAACCAAAGTATGTAATATTCCTGGTTGTCAGTGTAAATGGGATAATGCAAGTAAAGAGCCTTGTGTGACAAAGCAGGCCCCAGGACATTTTGCGGACAGTGGCGGTTATACAGGCACCCCGTTTGTGTTTTATTGATTTTATTGAACTATGCCTGGCTGCTATAAGGGTTCGGAGGACATGGTGGTGGTGGATGCTTGGGGGTGGGGGTGGATTTAAAGAACACTTTTTATTATTCAGTTGGTTCCGATTATTGTGATAAACATTGGTGAGGGATTGTATACACCCAAAAACAAGTGAATAGATACAGAGTCCTTGGAATCATGCCGTCTCCATGCAGTTCTACTTTGAACCTGGTATCAACTTAGTCTGTGCAACCGCAGCTAAGCCTGTTTATGCCTGCTGTCTCTCCCCCTCCCTCTATCTCTCTGTATCTGTCTGTCTGTCTGTCTGTCTGTCTCTCTCTCTCTCTCACACACACACACACACACACACCCTCAATTTTCTGGGCCAACTCTGAGCTAGAAGACAAGCAGACAGTAGCTACACTGGGATGTTCTGTGTGAGCCCTACCACGTGAGGAAACCGAAGGGTTTTGTTGTTGTTGCTATTGTTGTCTGTTTGTTTTCAGAGTAGCAATAAGGATATACTAGCAGCTGCAGTAACTGAAGAATGACAGTTAAGAATCAGTCCACATGGGGGGAATAACCCCAGCTCCGGCACATACAAGTGGTTTGTTTCTCTCTGTCTTGTTCACGTGAGCAACAAAAGCAGAAAGCTTCATCCCCCCTTCTCCCTCACCAGCCTCTCAGCACAGAGGAGGAGCTCAGGAGGGGAATGGATGAAGGCATCCTCCAAAGCCACTGTTCGGTTTTCTCTTACTTTGGGTCCTTCAGGATAATGTAATTGGTGTGCTTCCCCCAGAAACCGGTGTCTGCACCAGATGTAAATGCACCAGGTCAGACCCTCACACACGGCTGGGGAGAGCCAGCTGCCAGCAGCTTCCTTGGCCAGCTCGGACGGGGAATCCTCACTCCAACCTGATTGGCCTTCTCCAAGCCCAGCCATATAATCGAATCCTTGTAACAAATGGATGTTCCCCTTGGTTCTGGCCAAGGCTGCTAGCTTAGCATGGTGGGTGTAAGTGGGAGGTTGTGACCAGTGCAGAGGATGGAGCAGACTCACTTAAAATAACTCCTATTCCGTCTCCATCTGCCACTGAGATTGTTTCTGCCCCTGCAGGCAGAGGAAAGAAGTGGGTTTCCTGAAGCACAATACCAATATTTTTCTTATTTGTCTAATAAAATTTTCCCCCCCAGACTTAATATTTGGCTTGATTTTATCCAGTATTTTCTTTCATCTTGTATGATTTGGGTGTGAATCATGAAGTGTCTCCAAAAACAGCTCAGATGTAGGAGCCTTACTCAGCAGACTGGCTTTGGTTTAATTGGCAAAGCTACTCAAGTAAGACTTTTCTGTTGATAAGTGGGCTCTCTGTAGTCTTTGTCCAAGTGTTTCTCAGCCACCCTGTCCTTGCCACCTGCTTGTGACTTCTGGTAGACTAACCGATGTTGATTCAACAAACATTTATCCGGCTCCTGGTGTGCTGGGTCCCGTGTGTTAGACTGGGGGCTGATGGAGCTATCTTACATGGGCTGGGGGCCATATCACGGGTGGGGAATAGGACAATAGCACAGCAAGAAAGATTCAAGTCAGACCTTGAGGAACACTTTTTGAGTAGTTATTAAACATCTGGAAGTTTTTTCTTGTTCTCTGCCCCTCTTTAACATTCAGGTTAAAACTATTTCAAAGCAGTTACTTAGAGTTACTGTTTAAATTGATTCCTCTTGCACTTCATGCTTCCCATGTCTCTGAGAGCTTTATGAATTTTTCTTAAAATGTGGAGCCCCTAATATCTCTTTTTCTTTTGCCCTACAGAGCATTGAGGGCGATAAGACTAGGAAGGGACCACCTTTGCCATGATCTTATTTTCTTTGAGATTTTGGTAATCCGTGTGCCCCTCGGTTTTAGAAGAAAGGGACATCTGAGCTGATTGCCTTTCCCAAGGAGGCCTGGACTGTGGGCCTAGTCAAACCACCAAGAGGACACAAAGAAGGCTCCCTCCCAGCGGCCACAGCACAGGCAGGCCTCCGCAGAGGAGCCTGGGGCAGGCAAAATCTAGGACTCACGCCCGCGAAGCCCGCGTTGACATTGCCAAAAGCTGTTTGCACTGTATCTTCAAGCCCAGAAGATGAGGAAGGATGCTGAAGGGTTTCTATGCTGGATGAAAATTAGCCAGTCACATGGGCCACTGGGTGTAGTGGTGGATGAGATGGAAGCTGGGAACGATGGAGAGAAATCTTCATTCCTTCCCTCAACGTTTGTCAGATGGCCACCATGTTCTAGGGCTGAGCAAGCTGCTCAGAGTGGTTGCAGAGAAGTGCCCCACCTCAGAGAACTCAAAATCAAATAGAATGGATGCGATTTGATATGTAGGGTGTAAAAGTAACCATAGACACAACTAGGGAAGGTGCATTTTGTATTTGTTACTGTTGTTGTTGGTCTTAGTCATTTTTTTCACATTCGTTGATTCCTTTTTGTGTGGCAGACACTATTCAAAGTGTTTTAAGTTGTTAAGGCTTTTAATTATTAACTAATTTAATAGCAAGCCTAGGATGCTGGAGTAGTAGAAAGGCCCAGAGGCTCAAGGCAAGGGTGTGCATGACGGCAGGCCTGGGTGGAAGGTGGGTCTAGAAGGCAGCCTGGAGTTACACTGTAGACAACTGGGGGTGCCAGGCTGAGGAGCTGGGGTTCTCCATGAGGCAGTGCATATCCCCATGTTACAAACAGGAAGGTGAGACACCAAGCGATATGGTGGTAAAATGACTAGAAAGAGCCAGAACCAGGAGCCCCCAGATCAGTTTGGATGTGCTAAATTCACTGTGCTACGTTGGTTGGTTCTTCAGGAAATGGGAGGCAGAGTGGCTGGAGGATGGGAGTGACCGAGAAGCCTGGTCTTTGCAGCCACATGGATGAATAACAGGGTCATCATCAGGTGATTATAGTGAGAATCTGTCTAGACTAGCGCTGTCCAGGAAGAATGTAACGCAAGCCACGAACATGAGCTGCCTGTGTAAGTTAACATTTTCTAGTAGCTACATCTAAAAAGGAAATAGGTGAAATTAAGTTTAAGACTATATTGTATTTAACCCAGTATATCCCAAATCACATTATTTTAACATACAGTCAATATAAAAATTATTAATGAAATATTGGCCATTTTTTTCCTACTAATCTTTGAAAGCTGGTGTATATTTTACACCCACAGTACATCTCAATGCCGACATTTGAGGAGCTCAAGAGCCACATGTGTCTTGAGGCTGCCCTATGGAACAAAACAAGTCTAGAGTGTAGCCAGACGTTTTGAACCAGATGTTTTAAACCCAGTCTAGAGTGTAAACAGATGGCAGCACCTCCTCTTTCCTTAAAGTGGATTAGAACAAGCTCCACCACTACCACCAGTCTTTCATCCTGGGAGTCTGTGCAAACAGTCGGGGGCTACGTAGTCTCCTCCATTGTGGCCTCGGCACCTCCCTTCCAGGCTGTCGGGTCAGGACAGATTGGCTCTGCCTGTTTCAGCCCCACGGTTTCCCACCTAACCCATGTAGATGCCCTAAACCAAACTGTGCTGCCCAGGCCAGGGGGTGGGAAGACTGAACTGTCAGGTTATCTACATCAGAACACTCAGACACCAAACCGTTTCTGTTGTTCTGTCAAACTCAGCTTAACTCTTTAAGGATCCCAAGTTCTGCAGATAACAGTGTCATCTCCCCATTACTGAATTGCCCCACTCCCTCTGGAAGTTACCCACAGCCTGAGTTCTGCCTGATGTCACCAGCAAGTCCCTGTGTTACTCCTTGACTGTCCTCGCCCCACTCCAAATGTTGATTCTGTTTCTTTGTTCTCGTGGACGCCCAGGCAGTTCATTTTTCTGTGCCCTTTTGCTGTTGCACATGGGTTATAGATGGACCCTGGCAGAAGGTCGTTGATAACACAGATTGACACATGAACATGCTAATAAATGTAAATATTCTTATGCCAAAGTCCTCTCATAAGGAATGAAATGGACATTCCTATGGACACATGTAAATATGTTAAATGCTAAGCAGACAGCGCATATCAAACACCAGTTTAAATGGGAACTTGAAAGGAAGGACCGCTATCAGAATCCTTGTTGAAGTCCACTGACTTAGTTCAAGCAATGGGCCCTGTGAGGAGATTCTGTGTCATTCCCAAAAAGTTCAATGTGAAGTTTAAATGTGATTTTTATATCATGATGCAGATCCTCAGTCATGCAAGGACTAGCTTCTATCCCACGCATCTAATCGTTTTCTTTTTTTGTTTAAGTTTTGGACCAGGAATGCCTCAACTAATCTTCCTTCATTTCTTCTTCCCATCCACACCCACTCATTGCAAATGCTAAGGGTTCTTTTTAGTTCAACAGGTGTGGGTGTGGCCTCCAGCACTGACTTTTTCTGGATCCCTCCCCATGCCATCCACCCTCATGTCCTATTGGTTCCAAAATGCACCCCAAGTCCACTCCCCTCTGTCACTCTTGACAGGGCCTCTGTCCTGTCTTTCCTGGATGACTTCAGTTCCCTTTGAGCTCTGCTCTGTACACCTATTTTTGTACCCCCCACACCCCATCCCCGACCCCCACCCCAGCATTATTCACTCAGCAGTCAGCAGGGGCTTTCACAGGCATCACTCAGATGGTCTGGCTTCCCTTGGCATTTGCAGTAAAACCCAAACTCCAGGCCATGATCACAGCACCCTGCCAGATCTGGCTTCACCTCTCTGACCTGCCGGAGTTGCGTGGCTACCCACCGTGCTCCAGGTATACTCCAGCCCTTTTGTCCATTCCTCAGAAACACCAAGCTCCTTTCTGTTCCAAATCCTTGTGCCTGCTCTTCCCTTTACCTGGAATCTTGTCCCGGATACATCTGTGACTGCCTTGTTCTCAGCTTCCATGTCTCATCTCAGATGTCACCCCCACAGAGAGGCATCCTTGCTCTCTGACCAAAGGAGCCACACATCACCTCCATCACTCCCCATCACATCCCCTATTTTAGTTTTCTCAGGATCACTTATCACTCTTGGGAAAGGTCTCTATGTTCAGCCTCTCCTGCCCCATCCCTTGTGATTTCCTGTGACTTTGCTGCTGTATCTAGGGCGTGGTTGGTAAATATTTATTGAGTGATTTTGATGATGTTTGAAGGGTGCTGGTGACTAAATATCTGGGTACCAATTTCCTACAATAAATGAGAAGTGCAGGTGTCACACGTTTACTCATCAAACATTTACTGAGTCCTTGCTACATTGGACACAAAACTTGAAGCTCATGTGATTGGTCAAGCCCTTCTTTCTTTCTGCCTCTGCCTCTGCCCTCCTGCTGGCCTGCAAACATTCATCAGATGTTCCTCAAGTCAGGCACTGTGCTAGCTGATGGAGACATAGAAGCAGGTAGAAGAATGTCTCTGCCCACAAGGAACTCATTGAGCAAAGCAAGAGTTCTTGATAGCGAGAGAGGCCAAGAAGAGCTATGTGCTCGCAGGGGAAGCATCTTTTTTTGTTGAGAAAGGGTGCCCTGAGATGCTGGAGGGCTTCCCAGAGGAGGTGATATGCACACCAACTGCATCCACAGTCCACTTTGGAGGACACTTCTTCCTACTCAGTGGGGGTTCCCACAAGCTTCCCGGGATCTCTTTCCTCAGGCTGGACCAGGCACGACTTTTCTCTCTGGTCTCAGAACCGTGCATCGTGCTGGCCCCAGCCTGTCGTGGTGTAGGGGGTAGGGACCTAGCCTCGTTTATAGTCCTTTCTATGGCTCCCAAAGGCTGGACTCCCATCTCAGCCCACTCTCTGTTCAGACTGCTGTGAACTGAACGAGACCGGCCAGTAGGTGGCGCGCGGGCACCGCAGTGTGCCTGGTCCCTGAACACATTCTCAAAACACAGCCCAGGAGACTCCTCTTAACGCCAGGTCTGAATCCATCACATTTAGTTTAAAAGAAAGAATGAACAGATGCTTAGTAAGTGTGTCTGCTCAGAGGAGTGTGTGCTCGGAGAAAAAATAAACAAGGCTGCGTGACCCCCACGTAGCGAGCCTGTTCTTTTTGAAATACATCATTTGGCAAAGGAGAAAACAGAGCCTTGCGTGCTTTCCACTTGATGAAATTGTTGAGGGCAACGGTTGGAACTGCCTGGGTCTGGACACTTGATTGGAAGCATTGAAGCCCTGAGCAGGGAATGCTTACACCTCGTGAGCTTCAGAATTAAGCAGATTAGAGGGGTGCCTGGCTTTCTGTTCTGCAAACCTCAAGAACTCAACAGCCTCTTGGTCCCCAAGTTCTGTGGCCGGGTGTGTACATGGACACGTAGGACATAGATGGGGTTTAGCAGAGAGGGGACTAACAGTGACAATGCAGTTGTTACTTAGCGTGTCAAGAACCAGGCTCTGTGCCTACCACCTTTGTGTGTTTTGCCTCTTTTAAGTCCTCACAGCATCCTGTGCATTAGTGCTTATTTCAGAGAGATTAACTGATGCCTAGGCCAAGGACTCTGTCAGTCAGAAAGCAAATTTGGCTCAATGTTCAGAGAAAAAAAAAGACAACTATGAACAGTGTCATTTTTCATAAAGTTAAACCTATTCAAATGAACAAACTTCCTTAATTTGAAGCAGTGTTATAAGGTTCTTTTATAAAATGAGAGTTGGGCTAGAGGGCTTCCCTTGGCTTCTGTGGACAGTTTTCCTTTTTGCCTCTGCTCTCTGCCCCCGCACACCACCTGCATGGCACTCAGGGTGGCTCCTTTGCTCTCGGCTATGGGGGACACAACTAGTTTAGCTAGTGGGGGACACACACTCAGAAGAAATGGAGAGAGGAGAGTGGGGTGGGATTGTATTTTCAACCCTGTGTCCTCTGGGACTGGCTGCACCCAATCTAAAGCCACATTAGCCTCCTTTTCTCTGTGGGCTCCTGTGAGTGCTCCTTCCTCTGTCCCTTCATGCAGAGTGGAAGAGAAGGTCCTCACTGCTTCTGGCTTCAGGGTACTGCACCATTTCTTATAGTTTCCTACACCCTACCCCACTGTTCCAATAGCCTCTTTATTAAACCTTCCTTAATTAGCCAGCTTGACTATGCCATGTGCTTCCTGCTGGGCCCCTGACTGATACAAAGGTAAGAATACATGGAAGGTTTGTTTTTCTCAAGTCCTTAGTATGCCAATAAAGAAAGGAAAAAGAAGAAAGGAAAGAGGAAGAATTAAAAGAAAAGGAAAGAGAGAGGAAGGAAGGAAGGAAATGAAGGAAGGAAGGAAATAAGGAAGGAAGAGAAAAGACAAGAGCAAAAGGCCCTCTATCAGGTCCTTTATTTATTTATTCATTCATATTAATTAATTCATTAATCTCTCATTGTGGTAGGAACAGAGAGCTTCCATATACACTTCTAGTAAATTCCTCTTTTGCTCAAGTGATAAAGAATTGGTATCTGTTGCTTACAACCAGAGCAGCCTGGTTGATACAGTTGTGAAATCCCCAAATCTGGGAAGCATTGCTGTGTGGCTCTGACCCATCCTCTCTACTGCCTCCCTCTCTCCCACTCCCACCCCCCAAAACCTTCCTCTCCACACCACCCTATCCCTTCGTCCCACCAGGCTTCTTGCACAGGTCTTTGAGTTTAGGCTCCACACTACATTATAGAAGTCCCTTGACACATCTGTCCCCTCACTGCACTGCAAGCAACCTGAAGTCACTAATCAAATAGCATTTTATTCACCCTTGCATATCCAGGGCCTGGAGAGATACCTAGCAGATGAAGTGGAATAATAAATAAATGGGAGAGAAGACCCATGTATAGGAAATTGATTACACAATGACACAGTGTATTATTGAGTACCAGGGTGGGAATACTGACAAGAAGGAGAATTTATAAAAGGACTTGGTGTCTAGCTGTGGAAGGGGTGGCTAGAGAAGTCTTCAGGGAGTTTGTTTGCATCCTGTGAGCTTCGGTTCACAATTGGTGATCCAGTCCAGCATATTAGGGAGCAACAGAAGGCTCTTCAGACACCTAGATGTGTAACTTGCTCCTTCTTGTGTTGCTGTAGCCCACCTTCCCTCCCACCGTTCCTTCCCTCATCTGGCATGTATTTATCGAACACCTCTCCTGTGCCAGGCACTCTTTTAGATGCTGGGGATCAAGTGATAAGACAGACATAATTCTTCCTTCATTTGGTCATGGAGAAGATGTCTTTTTTAAGCTCATAAGTAAGCAAATAAAAAGTACTGCACATTTTGGATAACCTCTCCAAAGGAAACAAGGACCTGAGAGAAAAAAGTAGGGACATGCCCTTACCTTTAGTTGGATGGTCAAGGAGAACCCGTGTTAGGGATGACATTTTAAGCTGAGCCCTGTAGCCCTGAGGGGGAGAAGAAATTGCTGTGCCAAGAGAGTGGAGACTAATTCAGGCTGAGGAAACCGAGTATGCAAAGACCCTGAGGCACGGGGAGATTTAAGATGTTGTGTCTGCAATCTGGGTAGATTTAGGACAGACTTCCAAAGGACAAGGGAAAGCGCCTTGAGGTTTTATTGATAAATTCCTATTGGAGAACACGCTTAGTGGAGTAGTTCTGTGAATGCCCTACCCATGTCCCCTCGGCCCTCACCTCCGTGGGGGCCAGCCTAGCTTGCGGCTGCCAAAACCCTAGTGAAGACTTTCTCTGACTTCTGGAATTCACTCCTCTCCTGCACGCAGCGGACGAGGTGTGCCAGGGAATTAGCATCCTTCCACCAAAGACTGGTGAGCACTCCCACCTCCCAGGTGGGCTCCACACCTGTACCACACTCCTACTCCACACTGGCTCCCAGACCCCTGCAGTCAGATTCAGCTTGGGGTGCCCACAGCACTAACATACTCGATGATGCAACTTGTGTTGGCTGCCTGCCCATCATCTCTGTCTCTGAGTCACTTTGCTATGTCCCTACAGGCATTCCCTGGGAACCCATCCCAAGGAAAAACCTTGCCTTTGAATCCTGGTCTTAGGGTCTGCTTCAGAGGGGACTCAAACCAAGACACCAGTGGACTGATATGTCTCTGCAAAAATTGATTGCTCTAGACTAGAGCTTCAAATACAGTTCTGTGTGCGTACATACCTTAGCTTTAAAGTGATGGTGTCAGGCACATTTCCCATCTCTGTTTCGGGGCGCTGCATG
Source organism: Aethalodelphis obliquidens (assembly GCF_003676395.1). Classification (NCBI taxonomy): domain Eukaryota; kingdom Metazoa; phylum Chordata; class Mammalia; order Artiodactyla; family Delphinidae; genus Aethalodelphis; species Aethalodelphis obliquidens. The sequence goes on from NW_020837966.1 coordinate 3,796,573, forward strand.
TATATTCACCTCACATTGGCCTGCTTGCACTTAGAAGCACCAGAGAGTGTTAGTTTTATGCTGTTAATAATGGAGAAGGCACTTTAAGGAAATATGGTTTAGAGATAGGATTCTCTGCTGCTTTATTGTTTGGCAAAAGGATTTGATGAGGACAAAGCTTTTCTTTTCACTGGACACACTCTGACCTTTGTTTTACTAGATTAATTTCATATCTAGAGTACCCCATCTTGGATGATGAATTAGCAATAAAAGGCTCATCAAAATGTAATTACAGGCAATGTGTTGAATAATGATCTGTTAAAAATTCCTATAGATTTGTCTGCACCTCCTTCCCCTTGTGGGGGAAATGAGCCTCAGCTGCTAGCTACTAGCCTGGGCTCAGGAATGCAAAGCCTAGCCACATTGTGAGGCTGAGATGCGAGAGCTGGCTTCCATCATTGTCCAATGTCATCTAATTGATCAATTGCTTTTTTCCATGTGATGCACATCTTTATATAATTTAAAGGACCATCTCAACGGGGGTAGGAATACACAGGAAGTGGGAGCTCAAGGCAAAGTGAAACCCTCACCTCCTCCATCTGCAGCAGTCTGTTGTAGGGAGAGTTATTAATTAAAATGTTAACTGCCCAGACAATAGCAGGCAGACCAGCATGAAGAATTCTGGGAAGCAAGCATTAAAGCTTTCATAACTATGAATTCCAGGAAAGTTTGTTCCTCCTTAAAATAGAAAAACAGAGCCATCTTCATCTAAGAAGAGACCAGACTGGGCTGTGAGACTGAGGTTAGGTTTCCTCGAGGAGGAGCTGGACTTGTTTCTCTCCAGAGAGTTGGGAGAAATCTAGCCTTACCCTCAGTGTATTGAGGACCCTGTAAAACCTACAGCTGGGGCTGACAGCAGAATATTCATATGATTCAACAGTGTAAACGCCCACCCTCATTTGAATAACTGAAGAATTCAGTCATTTGAATGCCAGTGATGATTCCTCTGTGAGTTTACATTTTAGAAGACAGTGCTTCTGAATCCCCATGAGAGCATTAAATTGCTATCTAATTAGCAGTCCCAAATTATATATATTTAAGAGATAATTAAAGGTTTGAAGGCTGTTGGAATAACTGGTTATACATTTAAATGAATCACTAGAAATTTGTTAGTAATGTGTGGAGTTTTCTTTTATTTTTTGCTTCCCTCTTTGAAGTTCAATAGACCCAACCTCGAGGGGTTAAGTCTGGTAGCGGTAAGATAAAGGCAGATGTTTTTAATTATTGCAACTCAAACCTCCAAATAATTATAAGCAGCTGTCATTTTTACATAATCCTAAATGATAAGACGCAAAGAATGCAAATAAAAAGGTTGAGAACATGGGCTTTGGGGCACAATCTTTTAATCCCCACCACACCCCTGAACTGACCGTTGCCCTTCATTAAGGAGGTGCCCAAACCATTATGCTCTTCAGTCAACTTTTGTAATCAGGTGACAGGCCATATGTATTTCTGAACACCTCCCAGGTGCCATTTCCACATTCTCCATGGATATTTTCATAGCAAAGGGAATCAGGAATGAATTTGGGATATTGAGGCCAGAAAGCAGTTTGGCTAAGCCAGGCAGGGCTTTTGCTGAAAGCTTTTCTCAGCCTCACTTGCCCCTTTCTCTTTGGGACAGGACCCGGGTGACACCCCCAACACCACCACTAGCTGGCATTTCTTTGGTTTGTGGCTGGGGATTTCATAGGATGGAGTGCTTTTGTGCCCCAGCTGGCCAGGGCCAGAAATCCCAAATGACAGGCTGGCCTGCCAGCCTCACCCCAGGGATCTCTGGGTTCAAGTCTGAAATTCGATGCTTTGTGTGCCTGTCTCTCCCTGGAAGGACTGAGACCACCTGAGGAGCAAGTCAAGGGACATTTATCATTGTCACAATGGCCTCTTTTTGGACCCAATGACTATAAAACCAAAGTCCCACAGATAAATGGGCATAATTCACCCCATGCAGAGTGGTGGCCAGACTCTGCAGGAAACAAATCTAGAACATCATGTAAAAGGAACACACATACACACATACAGACTCCAAATTAAATCAAAAGCCCAAGAACCCTTCTGCTAAGGGATGCTCAAGACAGATTTAAATAGACAAGGACCCTGCCTGGCAGAAATGTGCCCAAGCAGAAAGATGTGCCCAGTGAGCTAAGCTTAATTTCTTGGGATTGGGAAGGATAAACAGGAAAGAGGAGAAAAAATCCTGTGGAAGGTTTATCTGGGACATTCAGAAGCTGACAGGCATCATGGGGTGCTGTTACCTCTCCCCAGTGAAGAAACGTAAGGATTTCAAAAATGTATCCTGGGTATTAGAATCAGTTAAAATTTTCTAATTCTCCCAGATGCTGCTTCTTCCCCCACTCTCCCCCAAAAAGCCTCCTCTGGAGTTTCTAAGTTTCTAGCTACACTCCAGGAAGAGGGTTTGGGTGTGACTGGGACAGGTAAAGACATTTGTCTGACTCCCAGTACTGCAGCAGGTTTGAGAGTTCTGTGGGTTGGATGCCCTTAACTGATGCCTATTTCATCCAGGTTCAAATATAAGTATAAATAGTACATTCACATATATTTCACGGAAAGATCCCTTTGAGAGTTAATAATTTGAAACTCAGCTCTGCTCAAGGTGGAATTCCAGGCAGCTGGTTGATGATGACTACAGGTCACTTTGCCATGATCCCCTTGCTGTGTCCTCGAAGGACACATCTTAGGCAGGCACTGAGCAGCAAACTCAGGTCCACCTATGGGAGGTTCACCAGTACATGTTTCTCCATGGAGCAGAACAGTCTCTGAGGCTGGTGTCTAGGGTCACCCTAGTCTAGGGTCACCCTCAGCTCTGCTACTATCAGCTGTGTGACCTTGGACAAGTTGCTCAACCTCCTTCTAGTCAGTTTCCTCCTGAAAAATGAGGACAAAAATAGTGCCTACTGCTGGGATTGTTATGAGGATTAAGTGGGTTCATGTACATGAAATGTCTAGAATAGGCCAGGCATGTGATTGGTGTTATAAGTGTACTTATTAAGTAAGGACCCATCCTAATTTGTTCATTCATTCTGTTTACTCATTCATCAAATATTCATGAAGAAACTACTCTTTGCCAGGCACTCTCCTGGCAATGTAGGTTCAATGCTGAACAAGAAATAGCCTCTTTCCCAAAGATGCTTGGGACATAGTGGAGGAGATGGGCAAGGAAGCAATGACCTTGCAGTACTATGTGTTAGTCATGGAGATAGAGCTACCACGGGACGCTGAAGAGGATACAGGAAGGACCTGAACTGACTGGGGACAGGCCAGTGCAGACTTCCCAGAGAAGCTGATGTCTTGGCTGAGTGCTGAGTGGCCGCTTGACTCTGAGTTGGGTTGAAGGGAGTTGGGAGCAGATGGAGTGGCATGTGCAGAGACCTGATGGCAAGCATGACAGTGACCCTTCTAGCAGTCAGCACAGTCTAGCTGGGGAGTATGGGGTGAGAGGCAGGAAGTGGTGAGAGGCCAGAGCAGCAAGCAGAGGCAGGGTGATGGGGATTTGTGGCATTCAGGAACATTGGACATCAGCCTATGAGAAGTAACAGGGATTTCAGACTGAGTGGTGATGTGTCATCCGATTAGGGTTACAGAAGAATCCCCCTGGCAGGACTTGGGAAAATGGATTGGAGGGTGGAGTCCAGGCATGGGTGCTTAGAAGACATGTACCCTCATCAACACCAGTATCATGGTGGCCAACACTAAGCTGATGGCAAGAGGGATGGAGAGATGCAGTTCAATTCTAGGAGACACTTAGTAGAAGCAGTGAATGTGGTAGTTTGATGAGCCTGGCTACTTTGCCTGGCCCACTGGCCTCTTTCTTTATTATACTCATGTGTTCCAGCCTTTGCCAGTGTCTCCATTGTCACAGGCAAATATAAGAGAACTCAGTTAGCCTTGCAGGGGACCTTTGTTTTTCCTATAAGTTATGAATGATATCAGAAGTCTTTTGGGCTTATTCAGACCAGCATGCATTCAGAAACACTTTTTAAAAGCTATATCAGTAGAACTGAGAATTATATATAAAAAAAATCAAAACTAAACATTTTGCCCAGTCACCAATCCAGAGGGCTAGATGGACCAATGGTTGATGAGACCATTGTGTTTGGTGGTCAGGACATGGCTAGAGGAGAGATCAGGTCAGTGGAAAAAATAGCCACATGCATGTTTATGCTGCAAAGCCCTGTGTCCTCAGGGAAGTGGAGAACAGGGCTACCTTGAGTAAGAAGGGAAAGAGACTCTAGCTGGGAGGATCAGAGAAACTTTCATGGAAGAGGTGGCCACAAAGATGGATCTCTACATGTCTTTTCCTCCTTCACAAGTATCTTTAAAAACTTTATCAGGAAAAAAGCAAAACAAAATAAAGCTATCCTGCCAAGCAGCTCCCAAAATTGCGCACATACACTCATGCATGCGTGGGTCATGAAGGCTTAGCAGTGTGATGCAGGATGATACCATTACTGGCATAAGGCATACACCTGAGTCCAGGGTTATGGCAGCTGGCTTGGAAGGAATGGTTCCTTTCCTTCTTTTCTGCATCCCTCTATTTACTTCAGTTGCAAAATCATTGCCAGCTTCCTACCCTTGATGTCAGTAAGCACAAGGACCTTGAAGTTGAGAGATCTCTCTGTTCCGACTGCCATCCCTCCAAAGAGGGATGAGACTAGAGTCCTTTTCCCAGTGATTGAGCTGGGCAGAGGCACTGGGAATGTTACTGAGGGCAGGAGAAAAGCCAGCACCACAGAGAACTCACCTACAGTGAATAGTTAGCTGCAGCATCATTTGAAGGCTGACACATTACTGTGTTGCAGTGCTGGTTGATACTAATTTGTGATTTTACTTGAGTGAATAAGGAAATTCATTGTCTTTGCCATTTCAAAACTGGAATCAATTTGTGGTGCCTAATTGTACCCCGTGTTCAAAATGGTCTGACAGGTTCCACATACCCAAGAGTCTTTTGATATATAATTAACTTCTCAAAGGAATAATACCAGATAAAGTTCTGTAAATGCAAAAAAAAAAAAAAAAAAGTGGCTTGTCAAAAGTCATAGACATACTCTCAGATTATAAAGGTCCTCTTTTTACCCTAGATATTATCTCCTAATGACTCAAGTGGTCTCTGAAATCTTTCTATCAAATTGGCTTTGGAACATGGCACATTTCCATGCTAAAGAATTTGATGCAACTTTTTGAAACTTTGAAATTCATTCTGAATGCTGTCTTGCATCTAACCCTTGCCGAGGAAGCTCTGAAGAGCATTCTGTCTCAAAAGTGTTCTAACCTATTAGAGTAGCTGTCTCCCAGGCGCCCACATGCATTTTTATTTTGTATGTAGCCTTCACGTACACTCTTCTTTCTTCTCTGTGGAGAGGCGGTCTTTTCTTAGCATCACTCTTGCACCTGAGTCAGCAGGTCTGAAGGTGCCTCTCTTCTGTCCCATCAGAGTCCCCGTCCCCTGTCCCTTTGCTAGCGCAGTAAGTTCTTCCCACCTCAGCCACTCAGCGTGATGTTCATGTTTTTGACTAGCTTGCTATTACAAGACAGACTGGCTTTTTGAGAAGGAGAATTTAAATCCAACCTCTGTGTAGTAAGCCACATTTGACCTGCAAAAACGATGGTGGTGGGGCTGGCCACCTCCTTCCCACTCACAGTGTGTGTGACTCACTTCCAGTGACTCAGAGGACACTGTTTAAGATAAAGGTCATTCGGATTTTCAAAGTGGCCAGTTAATCGTTGTTTTAAAAAAACCCACCAGAGCTGTTATAGTCTTACAGCGATCAAAAGGATTTTGTAATCACACTAGGAGAGCATGTAGAACTTTTCTTCTTCGAGACACTTAAAAACATTCATTAATAAGAGCACAGTGCCTTTTAGAAAAAGGGAAAAGCTTGTTGTCTCGGCATGCCCTTGTTGCCTCTCTCCCACCTTCTGACTGCCTTTATACACACCCTCATGGCCCTGTTTCCCTCTGGTGTATCTGGGCGTCTCATCTTCCCATGAACGCAAAGGATTTCAGCTCTGAATACAGATTCATCAGCATTTCTCTCCTGCCATAGTGCCTATGACATCCAACCATGTGTCTTATCTGAGCTGTGGTGGGGTCACACAACCAGAGGGTCACACTTTTGCTGGAAATCCTTTATCAGTGATACCATCCGGTACTACCAGGCTTCTCTGAGACCTTGAGTTGAATATTGGTTATTGGGCATCGTGTAAATATGATATTGTATGTTAGACATGTGGCATGATCCTTAGCTTACCGTACTCACACAATATTGTACTTGTTCTTAACCTAAAGCTGATTCTTGCACCCCTGGCCATCAAGGTTAGTTTCAAGCCAGCGCCAGTGAGTTGGCTGTTAACAGAGACATGAATGGCTGGTGGGATTTGGCTTCCAAGGCGGCTCTGCCACCATTAACACGCTGGCTACTTGAAGTGCTATCAGCGATTGCCCTGAGTTAGTGAGTTATGAGAAGGGACCAGCTAAGGGAGGCAGTGCAGAGGGTGGTGAAGACTGGAGGCTCAGAAAGCAGGCAGAGTTGGGAAGGAATCAGACTCCAGTGCCTGCTAGCCATGCCACTGTGTGACCGACATCCCTGGGCTCTGCGTCTTTCCCGTCTGTGAAGAATTACTCCTCTCTTGGTGTTGTGAGAATTGCAGGAGATACACGCACAGCACTTAGCACCGTGCCTGGCACAAGAAATGCCCTCTTCAAGAAGAATGATAGGGAGTTGAGGGGGAAGCTAGCCAGCAGAAAAAAAACAAATTTGCTTTTTTTTTAAAGCAGTCACTTGGAAAGCAGAACAGATTGGTTGCTACGTTTTATAAATTCCTTGCTGGAGAAACAATGAGCTTAGAAAACTGAAAACAGTAACCGCTTCAAAATACTTGCCCTTTGGGAAAGATAGCAGAATGTCGGGTGGCGATCCCTGGGTTGTAGTAGCAAGGGCAATCTTTTTTCCATTTCTTGCACTTTTCATTATTTTTCAAATTTTCTAAAATGAGCAGTTGTTACATGTATAACCGGGGTGGGAGGGGATCTTAAAAAACTGTAAACGCTTAAACCGTTTAGACCATAGCCAGTAGAGCAGAGGCTGATACCACTGAGACTCCCTTTCCCTACGGCCATCTCCTCTGGGGCAGGACACGCTGTGACAGTCAGAGACCTTGATTTGCAAATTCTAGGGGAAGAGACCATCAGTCTGTCGCAGGCCCATCTGGCCACCTGGCCTTGGGACCACGTCCTTGTTTGAGACCCTTCCCTTTGACGTTGAGAAGAATGGGCCCCCGAGCCAAGCTGAACTGCCTCTTTAAAGGACTAGAAGTATTAATAAACAGCTGTAATGTTAAGAACCATTTCACCCCATGAACGGCGTCTCTAGGGATGAGCATGCTGACATGCATTGCCCTATTTCATCAGTCGGGGCAACAGCAGCACTTACTAGCGCTGTCTGGGTGGCAGGTTGCCCCAGCCCTGTTTGTCAGGATGTCTGCTGCGCTCAACCGTTTCTGTGCCCATTTGCTCCTGTGGCAGCCCTGTGAGCTGAGTGCTCTTATCTCCATCCTGCAGAGGAGCAAGGCAGGCTCAGAGAAGTACAGGTTAGCCCTGGGCACACAGCTTGTAGGTGTAGAGACCAGATTTGAACCAGAGTTTCCCTTTGGGGCCTTGGCTTTTCCCTGCTCTCCTTACTGGCCTGGTGAACGGTGATCTGCAATTGGAGGGCAGAAGATGATCCTTCTCAAACAGCTTCTCCATGCTTTCCCAAGGCTCACCTGGGCCTTGCTCAAGGCCTGATAAATAATCGGTGTCCAACAGTATTTTTGGATATGCGTATGGACAAGTGATTGAATGAAAGAGTGAAGGAATGAAGAGCCCAGTGGCCATTAGGTCCTCCTCTTTTGTACATGGAGGAAAGAAGATGTGCCTCCCTTCCTTCTCCTGAAATGGCCACTTCAGCCTCTGAGACAAGAGGAGACTCAGGGCCTCGGAGGAGGTAGTGAAGGTATTCACCAGCTGAGGACCGTGACTGCCTCCCAAGAGAAACATCTGCCCAGACAAAGGCTGGCTCCCAGCCCCTGGCCACACCCCTTCTCCAGATGGCATTGGCTTTGGGCAAGGCCTCTTCCTCTCCAGTTGTGGGCCTCCCACCCCCAACTCCTTCCTTCCTGTTGGCAGCATGGAACAGCACGTACTGTTTATCAATTATTAGCACACATAATATTTGTTTCACAGAGGCTGCATGGATGTGTGTAGCTGACTTCCTTTAGTCCTTCCCAAAGGCACACAGAGAAAGCAAAGGCATTTTTGTTCTGTTCAAACCCACATGAACATGGCCATCACCTTAGCCCATCCCATTCTGCTTCCACAATCAGTCTGTAGGTAACACAAAGGGACACTCACATCCAGACAATTAAACACTGCCAGAAAGGTTTTGGCACTTACGGCAGACCCCCGATGGTTCCGCTGGCTCCTCAGATAGGTGCCCTTCTTGCCCCATCCTCCTAGGCCACAGGCTGGTTTGTGTGTTCACCACATCTGGCCTTTATTTGAAACTCCACCTCAAAGTATTTCATAGCACAGAATATCTTTCCTTATTAAATTCTCCCCCACATATTTTTTTCATAAAACAGGCACCAAAAACTACAAACCTACCCGTGGCTCTCAAAGTATCTGTTTATAAACCTTTGGAAACCGTTTGCAATTCGTTAATCATATTTTCAAAGGAAGTTACAGTTTATAGATACACTAACAAATGCCATATCCGATGCCTCAGCCCCAGTAACGAGATCCTCACGAAGGGAAAGAGGGAGTGGGGCTGGGGGACCTGGGATTCTTCCCAGGCCAGATCCCAGGGGAGAGGGGCGATCTGTCCTGGGAGTCAGAGATTCGAGGGTTTAGTTCTTTTTCTGTCACTCTCTGACACTGTGGCCACACCTATGTCCTCCCGGGGGAAAGCAGGTACAGAGGGTAAGCCATGCTCAAACACAGTGGACTATCTTGATTAGCAGTGAGGTATTTTGCAAATCACGTGTTTCTAAATAATCATTAAAGTACCAGAGTTTGTGAATACTTCATTTAAAATGTACTTTAAAAATGGTTCATTTAAAAAGAAAAAGTAAAGATACTAAATATATACAAGTTGGAACTCTGATGAATACTTACACTTGAAACCCAAGCCAGCTTTAAAAAATCTTTAAAAAGGGAAGGTGGGTAATGTGGAGAGAATGTGTTGGTACGTGAAACACCCAAAGGTATAAAGACTTCAGGCACAGCTTGATCCAGGTACACACACCGTGCTTTCAGGACTCTCTTCATGTACTCTCTCTGCCTCCTCTGCACTGGTTTCATTCTCAGGAAGGCTCTCTCCAAGTAGTGGCAGGGATGGCCACGAGGAGCTCAAGTTCACATCCTACTGCCTTAGTGATGCTAGTAGATGGAGAGCTAGTTTTTCTGGATAAATCCAGGAAAGCATACCAGACTGAGTCTCATGTGGGTTGGTATGAGTTACATCCCCAATCCTGAACCAATCACTGTGTCCTGGAGAGTTGTGTGTGTCCCTCACATACTCAGGTCACTGGCTTCCTTCTGAACCAGGATGGTCTTGCCTTCGCTAGAACTATATTTACTGAGTGTGGGGTCCAAGGGGATTCCCTGTGGGAAAGCCAAGGTGATTACCCCGGAAAATGTGGGGGTTAGGTGGTGGTGGTCCACAGCCCAGGTGTCTTCCGAGTGGAGGTCTAGTCTCTAGCCATCTAGTAAGTTTTCTTAATGGGAGAAAAGATTAGGTGGATTTAGGGTCATCATGCTGGAGTTTACTCATTGTCCTTGACCTGTTTTATCTATGCAACAGCCTACTGAGTTTTTCTTTTCTTACTCAGAGTAGTCACTCTGGGACACTACTGTTTATATTTTAAAGGAGCTCACTCATTAATAAAGACCCAAATAGAAAGTATTTCATACCTATTTCACTGGTTAAGCGGACATCGTAGAGGGGCATTCCTAAAGTAGAGTTCCAGAGGGGGTATCCCCAGTCCCATCTGTTTCTTTCAATGTAGTTAAATTAGAGACTTACTGGAATATGGTGACTTACAGACCGGTATGCTGGGAAATCTTCCTTCCCCTCACTCTCTAATCTCTGCCAGTTTCTTGAATACCAGTAGTGCAGTGTACTGAATTTCTTGAGTGGTTATTACCAACAATGAAGGAAGATACCTAGGAATGGTCAAAAGTCAAGGGATCTATGTCTGTGGATTCCACTTTTGCCACGTGTCGTCTAAAAGGACTTGGGTTCTTTAGCACAGTTATGAAGTTTTCTCCAGGAGAGTCTTGAGTCCCAACCTGATGTTTACTACACAAGTATCTTACATACCAAGAGGAGGCATATGAGTGTGACGGTCTGGCACCATCATCTTCAGCAAACATCTTCTGCCTCCCTATGGCTTGTGCAACAGTGACCCAACAAATTATTAAATGGTCTCCTTCATGTCAAGGAAATGACATAGTAGCCAATTGTATACAATGAGCCTGTGTCTTCATCAAGAAGGTTATGACTTTTTCAGGACTCACATTAGCTACATGCCTATTAAGGGTTTATTCCATGCTGTGCCAGGGATGTGCTTGCCATTTTACATACAGTACCTAGTTAATTGTCTCAACCTACCTTGGCTATGGAGGTATTTCTCAATTTTGCAGTTGAGAAAAAGGAAGCTTGGAGCAGCTGGGTGCCTTGCTCAGTGTCACATGCCCAGTAAGTGGCAGAACCACTGTGCTCTCCTCTTTTAACAAAGACAGGGGGACACCTTCTCTGAGGATGAAGGGCCTTGGGGGTCTTTTTGAATTTCTTTAGCAGCAGTTGAAATGACTTGAGGCTTAGCCATGAAAATTTGGTCAGGGGCTGTGGGTAGGTAGGGGTGTCCTCCTCCATACTGGCTCTGTGATCTTATTTAACTTGCTATTTAGTTTGATATTTAACTTGCCACAGGCATCATGGGCAATAAATTGACTGTAGATAGGCAGAATTAAGAGTGATAAACCACAAAGAAGTCCTTGGGAAAGAATGAAGCACCGTTTAATTGACTTTACTTATCTCCTTAGGACCTTGTGCTTGCTAGGTGTCCAATAAATGTATGTTGAATAAGTGAATAAAGGAGGATTTTGAAGTGACCAATGGAAGAACTTCCTCCAAAAGACAGTATATACCTAGCACTAGGCTACCCAAGAAACTGTGAAAGTTCTGCCTTTAATGGTCAGAAGCTGGGCCATAGGAACTTCTGGGGTACCTAGTGGCTCCCAGGAATGTTTTTTACCAATACAGGACTTGGGGGGCATTAGCACAGATAACAGAGGCCCAAGAATGTCCAACTCTAGCTCCTCGGGGCACAAGTGGGCTTCTCAGCATCGTGTGCCCCTCCCCCCTCACACCTCCTCACCTTGAGAAGAGGGTGACAACCCTGCTGACCTCTTTCCTGTCACACAGGCTCAGCCCCAGCCTGACTCTCTTGAGGACCACAGCTTCTATGCACAGTGAACTTTCCATAACAGGATCCAACTGTGAATCCGCTATCGTTTACAGTGGCTTCTGAGGGAACCACTTCGCTTCCCCTTCATCTGGAGTGGATCTGATGTCATAAAACTGACCGTGACAGTCTGCTAATTGGAAACCTGAGAGAAGGGAGTGGAAGGGCAGTGGACCAAGGTGGTCAGAGCCCACTGCCCCTTCGAGGCAAGGCAGCCTTCCTGGGTGGTGAGGGTGGGTGCTCTCCAAGGACATCTCAGCGTTCCTGAAATGCAGCCCTGAGGGAAGACAAGACGGCAGGAAAACCACTGGGCCCTGTTTGGCCTCACAGTGATGGGAGATCTACCCTGTCTGGCCACTCTCTGGGGGCCGGTTTGGGCCTGTTTGGTTCCGTACACCAGCAGTGATTTTCTCTTCCACACCATGTGCCTTCAGCACCTGTCTCCATGGTAGCCGAGCAGTGTCCAAAATGGTAACCTGTGGTTTGGGGTTCTTAAAACACCTAGAGTGATGCTGCGTCTCACTTAGAATCCTACGAATTAAGTCAGAAGATGACTAATTTAGAAATAAAAGGAAAAGAGAAAAAACCTATACATACATATGTATTTTTTCCAATATGCCATCAGCCGTATCCTATGAACTGGCAAAGGGGTTGCTTATCCTGAGCCTGCAGCAGAGGGCAGACTTTCCTACATTATAAACACAGCATTAAAGGCCCTAGACACAGGAACATCCAGACGCAGGACTGTCCAGTTGATAAAATGTAGGCTTGCCAGGTGACTAACACCAGTGATTTAGGGGGAAAAAAACTAAAACCACTTTCTCTGTTATTAATGCACTCATCAGCTTTTCCAGAGAAATGCCCTAATGGCCATTAAATCTGGTAGTGATTCCCAATACCCACATGTACTCCAGGTAAAGTAGCTGTGCTTAGCTCAGCACTGCTGTGGCCAGTGTGATAGCAAGTAGAAGATTCTGTGTGTCTGCGAAATGTTACCAGGATGTTGAGCCCAAATGTGGAGATCAGTACTTTTGTTTCCATGGAGTATGAGGTAGGTATGAGGCAGGAGGTAGGGATGGGAGAAGTATAAAACACAGAGGGATATAACTAGATTTTTTGTAAACTATGTAAGATGCCCTTTCCTGTGTCTTGAAGGGGTGGGCTTTAAAAGTGTTGGAGTCGAGGAGGAAGGTTGCATTCCACACATAGCATGTCCAAGGAGGGGAAAGGCTTGGCTCTGCATCTGGCATGTTTAGAGGTGAGGAGTCCGCTAGGTAAGTTCATAGGGAGAAAAGAATTGGCTTGTATACTCCCCCTAGCTGGGAGCGAATGTTTACAGGTGACTGGGCTTGGTTTTCCTGCCACAGAAACCCCAGGACCGCCCCCGCTGCTGGGCTTCTCACTAGGCCCCTCCACTCACAGTCCTCAGGCATGAACCAGGACTTCGGATGATGAAGGTTGCCCTGGCCAGTGAGCTCACGGAAATGTTTTCTTTGTTTGTCATTGTTTTCTTTCTCTTCCCCTCCTGCCAGTATGAAGAAGGGAAAAAGCGGAGGAAACCTAACTACAGTAGTGTTGACCTTTCGGAGGTGGAGTGGGAGGACCGCGATGATGTGGTAAGTGATTTGTTTTCAAGCCTGGTGAGAAGGGAGCTCCATTGTACCCTCCTCTGTACCTGGAGGCTGCCTGGGAGCCAGGCGAGAGTCCCACCAGAGGGACACCTGGCCACCAGAGGGTCGCGGAGACCACGGGCCCTTGTACCCGTTTGGAGTTTTGTAATGCTCCCACCCGTAGGTCCACTTGCAAACGGGCCAGCCACCCTGGCTTCTTTGTGCAGTCTGCTAAAACCATCCCTTTCTAGGCTCTAGTCTCTTCTGCACCCGATTAATCCAGACTCCTCCTCAGCGCCATTAATGGGATCTGTCTCCCTCAGGGGAGCTTGGCCAGAGCCTCGCCGGGCAGCTGCACAGTCAGGGCCAGAACTCACCTGTCAGGGTTTCAGCCCAGGGCTTGGCAGAGCCGCTCTCCTCCTGCTTGGTTGGCCACCCTGTTTCCAGGGCTGCCCCAGCCTTTCCCCTTTCCAGGTCACACTGCAGTAACACATGCTTGTTTCCTACACAGATTCAGCCTGTGGGACTGTATCAAAGGCTTTCCTTATGCCCACGACTAGGCCCCGTCAGTCTTCTTGTTCCTTCCTCAATAAATCAGATTTGTTAGACATGCCACCTTTTGTGAATGCAGGCAGACTGTCCTTAATTAAATCCTAACTTCCCAGGTGTTCCTATCTGGACACTTGCTCTTCCCTTTTTCTATGGATTCTTCGTGCCCAGGCTATGTTTCTCTGCCTGCATCTCCCTGATTTGTCTGGAGTCCTTTCTTGAGCTTCTTCATTGAGTCAGCAGTGTTTCTATCCCTCCCTCTGTCTTGCTTTCCAAAGGGATGTTGAGGGGAACCATTTGAAACCTGCAGGCTGGGTTCTTGTGCTTTCAGAAATATGTCTGGCATCACAGTCCTCTTGCTGCTTTCTTTTCCTCTCTTCACATCCTCTGCAACCTGGATGTCTCAGCTAGCATAAATCTCTGAGTTTTTTCCTTGCCTATAAAATGCAAGAGTCATATCTGTTTTAGAAATTTAACCTATTTCCTTCTTCATCTGGACTCAGTCTTTTTTAAACCCCATTCAGATAGAGTAACTTTGCTGTTTGATAAAAAGTTACTTCCTCATCCGTTCTCTTTTCCCAGGTGCCGGTGACCTGACGTTGTGTCAGCTCAGTGACCTGGTAGAGTTTTATATCTTCTTGATCTTTAAACATTGTCATCAGGATTCACGTCTGGGTCTTTTAATTGTACTGCACCTAATGTACATGTCCTACCCTTTCAACCTGCTTCTACCAAGAAGCAAGCTAGCACAGTCCTGAGGAACGCGGTTCAGGTATTAGCCTGCCTGGGTTCAGACCCCACCTCTGCTATTTGCTGGCTGTTGGTCTCAGGCAAGCAATTATCTTCTCTACATCTCAATTTTGGTTTATGTCCTTTTTTTTTTTTCTCAGTAAAATGAGTATGATGGCAATAGTACCTACCTCACAGAGCTGTTGTGAATACTAAATGTGTTACTGTAGTGAAAAGTGTCAACATCAGCATCGTTGCATGGACACAGTGAGCACTCTGAGTGGTAACAGTTATTAGTATTATTCTCAGCATCATCAACCCTCATTCTCATTAATGAATGTCGGTTGCTAAACTGTATCATGAAACTTTAAAGGGTGCATTCCATTGTTTTCCTTTCTCTTTCCTCTTCACTTTATCAGCTGCTTTATTTTGACTTCACAGGATCCTTTTGTTTTCTTTCCCAGAAGGTTTGAACCCTGTCATCCACATGCTTCCCCATCCTTTCACCTTTTACATTTTAATTGATATGGGAGGCAAGCTTGATGCTCATTCATACTTGGGAGTCCTGCATCCAGGAAGCAGGCCCTCTGCTAGTTAACACTAGGCTGGCGCTCGCACTTCTCCTTTGCAGGTTACTTGAAGACATTTATTACTTGGCTCCTCTGTACCCCAGGTGTCTAGTCATTATCACCTGTGCCCCAGTTAATTTTCCATGAGCTGATATCTCCTTTTACTAACAACAATTTGACAAATGCTTTCTGTTTCCTTGCTCTTTTCTTCCTTTGTCATCGGATTCCCAGCCTGTGCCACGTTCTTTACCTTCATCTGATTCCCAGGACTGAGTTCTGAGTGTCTACCTTCAGAGTTCCCACACCTCCAGAAAGTTCATTGCTCTTATTCTTCATTTGGCCTTTGGTTGTCTCTTTTGTTTGGGTCTCTTGTCTCCTTGGAAATAAGGTACATTTGAGATATGAATTCCTTCACTACCAACGTGCTTGATTGGGAAAACCCAAGTCACCATTTCTCTCCTAGGAATTTGCACTCGCTTGATTAGAGAATTCTGGAACCTATACAAAGCATCTCTGTGAAGGCTACACAAGATCCCACATGCCCATGTGTCCACCAGTGAGGTTTGCATGTAAGTAGCAGAGGGCAGACTTTAGGTCAAGATCTGCGAAAGACCAGACAAGCAGAGCCCACTGAGGAAGAAGCAGCATGAGTCTGCCCAGCTGCAGAGAAGTTCTTGGAAGAAGCATCCTACTCCTCTTGGCAGCTAGGATCTTGTTGAATTTAATGACCACATTTATAACACAGACCCTGTGTACTTCCAAAAAAGATATGAGGTCAACTGGAGTTTGAATCCTAATATTTTGAGCTATTGAAAGGGGTCTGACATTAAAGAAAAGGGAGGAGGATGATGATGATGCTGGTGAGGATGATGATACAGGACAGGTAACATCTATTGAATGCTCAGGGAATACCAGACACTCTTCTGCATATTAGCTCATCTAGTTCCCACTACAACTTTATGAGACAGTCTGTGCTGTCATTAGTTCCATTTTGCAGGAAGAGAATCTGAGGCACAGAGAGGGTAAGTGATTTGGTCAAGATTATAAACCTCTGGCCCCAGAGTCCATTTCTGAACTCCAGGGCTATCCTGCCTCAATGTCCAATAAGTGTAATCTATTTCCATTATAACTGAGGAAAAGGGAAAGACTAGACTAATCATCTAAGCATCTGCCTCCAGAAAGCATTAGTGACCCTGGCCTCGGACCCTCCCAGGTCCTGATGCTGATTGTTCTGTGCTACTGGGAGTTGGGGGTGGGGTGGCACTGAGGCATGGAGAAGCTTACCTAATCTCTGACTTGCCTGGGGAATGTGAGAGGGGAAGGTCCCAAATGGCTTTAGGCAGGCACCAGAAAGAGGAAAAATGAAAACCATGTCAAAGATAAATCGAGCCGTTCTTAAGAGTTAGAAAGTAGACTTAATTAGGACCAGCTCTCCCCATCCAAAACCACAAAAGTTAAAATGGGAAAATATTTCCAGAAATGCCCATTATGTGTTGTTAAAAAATATCTAGAGTAAAATATATGTTTTATTTTATACATGCCTCCAGCTAAAAATTATGCTCTTACTCTCTCTCACAGAAGATGAGAATATGAACCCAAATCTAGACAGCCCCACATCAAATTTAGGTTGCTTGCAAGCACTGTAGTTCTCTATCAGCCAGATCTTATTCAAGCTCCTCAAAGGAGAAAAAGAGGGGAAAAAATTAAAAAATAAAAATAAGAAAATAAAAACAAGCCGTGGGGCTGGGAAAGAGCCTTTCCTGACAGGCTGTGGCATGTCAGCATTTGCTCCTATTTCATTAAATGGCTTTCCCGTCGTCTCCTATTGGTGCCCATGACGGCACATCTTTCATCACTGTGTCTGCTGTCCTTCTCTGAACTCACGGAAGGGCCACAAGTAATTAGCAGAGATCATCCAGGGGTGGGGGAAGGGAGGGAGGCTCACCGTTCCCAGATGGGACCTCCAAAAATCAGATACAGGGTTGCCCTGTTCACTGCCCATCGGCCTCAGCCAGGCCTTTCATTGGCCCAGATTTCTCAGAGTGTTTGAAGATGATTCATGCTGTGAAAAACTTAATCCCTGTCTTCCAAATGGTTGGCTTTTTAAAAAAACAAAGCAAAACAAAAAAACTACTGTGTAGGAAAATATCTTTAACTTGATTATGTTTTGAAAAATGATTTCTACATGACAGACCAATACCCTTTTTGAAAAAGTAACTCGTCCCCCTTCTTTTTTTTTTTTCCCCTTGCTGCTTGAGTGTTTTAGCATTTGCTGGGGGTCCGTTCTCTGACTCTCAGGATTTGTCAACATTGCAGAGGCTTTTTTGGTCATTGTTGCCCAGAGGTTTACACGAGCACCCCAAATTGAAGTTGATGGTCATTTATTTATTGTTGTTAACCTCTCTCCCCCTGTACAAGAGCAGTTGGGTGTTTATTCTTCTGAAGCCCCATTTCAGAGGTCTGAGTGTAGTATGCAGACTTACTGCAAAAGTACCCCAAGAGTCAATGGGGAAACAGCCCAGCTCTGTCATACACAAGCCACCAAATGTGCTCCCAAGCTGGAGGGTGGAAGGTGTCCAAGACAGTATGGTAACCCTGGGAAGAACTAACTCCGATTTTCTTTCTTTTTTTCTTAACTTGTTTCAGTTAAGAAATGCCATGGTGAATAGAAAGACCGGGAAGTTTTCCATGGAGGTGAAGAAGACAGTGGACAAAGGGGTACATTTTTCTCAAACATTCTTGCCGCTTAATTTAAAACAAACCACTGTGAAAAATTAGCTTTGAAAGTTCTATCTGGAGTAAATATCTTTCGCTGAGATCATTTTTCTCTTGTCTTTACTTATCTCAAACAAGATTCATGTAGTACTGTTAACCTGATCATAGTGTGTCCATTTATTTTTATTTATTTCTGAAAACTTCACCTAGCAGACTAACCATGTTTTCTTTTCTCTACGACTTTTTTTTTTCAATCTAGAAACGGGTTTTGGTGATGACAAATGACTACTATTATACAGACATCAAGGGTACTCCTTTCAGGTAGAGCTGACCATAATACGTGGACATTCCATCAGACCCATCAGTTGTGTTTGTACAAAACCTGCTGACGCTTTCAGAGCTCATCATCTGAAGATAACCAAACACCCTGCCGAAAGGCCGGAAAGAGTGAGGAAGGGGCTTTTCCCAGGCTGCTTTTGCTTTTGTTTTCCAGAAGGGGGAAGATGGTTCAGGCTCACCTAGGAGAACTCACTCAATTTGTCATGGCTTTGCATCTCATTATCAAGCAAATAAGCTTCTGGGGTTCTAACTAAGGGCAGATAGATAAATTCAGAGGGTTACCAGGGTCCTTAACCATCTAACTTGCTGCCTTTTATTTCCATGATCCTTCACACTTGGAGGTAGCATATTCATCCCTACATGTTGTGCTTCCGTTTTAATTTCTCTGAACTGTTCTGTGCTTGTCTGCCTTTGAATCCTGTTATTTCTCTTTGTAACAATCCTGAAAAATGCATTTGCCCCCTTGCCTGCTTTCAGAAGTGTATGTGGCATTCTAAAATTTCCTGCTATTAACTTAGTGTGATAACACTTTTTGTAAAAAGTTATTTTGGTAGGGCTTCTTTGTGTTCCTGAACTGGTGCCTTGCAGAGCTAAAGAGAGAAAGAATTTACTAACTTAGATTAATCTTTAAAAAAAAAAATGTGGCGTTGTTGTTGTATATGGCCAGGGATCATGGGTGGATTCCATTTGGAGCCAGAGCGGTTGATGGAACACATGACTGCTAAGTGGGTTTACCAAATGAAGAGACTGTGTTATCAAAACATACTCTCTGACTTTAGGCAATGAAGGAAGGAGCTTAAATCAAGACTTTGAGAGTGTGAGAGTGTGAAAAATCTATCAGGCAAGGGAGAAGGTTGGGCAGAGAAGCCCACGATACAGTCATGTGGCTACGTTCAAGTGGCAGTAGAAGTGTTCATTTTTGCCATTGAGAAGGGGTTAATTTTCCCTCGTCCCAAACTCTACAGTCTGGAAAGAGCCGTGTGTGGCTGAATGTAGGGCAGGGGTGCATAAGGTGGTAGTGAAGAGCAGGACACGTAGCACTTGCAAGAGCATCCAAAAGAAGGGCTTGCTAGAAGGGCTTGTAGGAGCTGCCACACCTCTTTAAACACACGCAGGAGCCACCCATTGCTGTTGCACTTCCAATCAGAAATTACACTGAAGCGGCTGATTGAATAAGAAACACCAACACCAACTATAATCAGTGGGGTTTTGAAAGTAAACTTGAAAAACATTGTTTACAGAGCATGAAATGGAAATGTGAAAACGGAAAATAAAGTTCACCTGCAAGTCTGTTCCAGTCAGTGTCATGGATTTCAAGGTCTGCCTTGTTTCTCTGCACAGTTTAGGTGTGGCGCTCTCTAGAGGCCATGGGAAATATTTCTTCCGAGGGAATGTAACCATTGAAGAAGGTAAGATGCTGCCTTCATCCATCTTATCCTTTTGTGTGGGAAGAAAGCCCTGAAGCCAGCTGTTGGGTTAGCTGAAGAATTTGCTCATCTATCCAACCCTTATTCCAATCCCTGGACATGTGACTCAACCATTTACCCACCTGCTGTTACCTTGCTCTCCGAGACTGATTCAGAATGGTGGGACTCCCAACTAGTGATGGCCTTCTGTGATTTCATTTATGTTCTGCTTTCATCCACAAAGTTGTTGAGGCAACTCATAAGAATCATCCATCCACCAACTGTATTCTTCTCATACATAAAAATTAGTACCAAGAAAAATACGAATTAGTATAAAAACTCAAGCCCAGGAAAAGAAAAAGAAAAGAAAGCTGTGCGAGCCTTAAGTCTTCTTCATAGTTGAGCCACAAATTTCACTTGTGTTTCAAGGCAGCTTGGGTCCAAGGGAAATGTGATCATTCAAATGATTTAGTAAGTCAGAAACCCGCACCCCCTGCAGTGGAAGCGTGGAGTCTTAACCACTGGACTGCCAGGGACGTCCCTCTTCTTGTCTTCATAAAGCACCAGTGCACTGGAAACTCCCAGTAAATGGTAGCTGTTGTTACAGCCCTTTCAACTTGAAAACTGCTCTCACCCCCATACTGTCCTTTTCATCTCCCAACAAGCTAGTAGCTCAGAGAAGTTATCTTTCCCAGTATCACCAGCTCACAGGGAGGAGTGGGTCTGGCCTCTGAAAGGCTTCACTCCCAGAGTGGCCTTGAGTAAGTCACTTGCCCAACCTAGGTGTTCTGTTTTGCATCTTGACAGAGAAGGAGTTGGACCAGACCAGTGCTCTTTGTGGGTATCCTCAGGGAGTGTGGCCAAGAGTGGGAAGGTCAGTTACAAGCTGGGTTTTAATGGGTTAAAGCTGGTTACAAATGAGTTTGGTGAACTTCCAGAAGCTAGACCACCTTGTGGCTCACTCCGATGATGCAGTAGAGAATGAAGAAGGAGATTGGAAGTCCCTGAGATGCCAGGTTTCATAGATGGCCTTCTGGTCTACTCCTGAGTGTCCCTGCATTGTTTCATGGGTTTTGGGTTTTGTCTCCCAACTGATTGTGAGATCTTAAGGAACAGGAAGGAGAGTGAAGAGATCATCTTGACCAGGGCAGAACCCAGAGTATGCCCACTGCAGAGATATTCAATCATGTGCTCCCTCTTCCTAGAGACAGGCAAGGAAAAACAGGCAACTTTGTAATTTGGGCAAGATACTAAACAGGATGTATTCTCAGGGATCTTTTTTTTTTTTTTTTTAACTTCTTTAATTTTCTGGCTCCATGAGCCATGTGTGGCTCTGTGGATGTCACTGCTCGTGAAGACAGAAAATTCACATCTAAGCCATCTGAGGTCAAGATGAGGAAATAGCTCATCGTCAGAACAGTAAAAGGAGAGATTGTTAATGGATTATTTGCCTCTCTTGTGTTCATTCCCTTAGTCAATGGACCTGACCCTCCATCTTCTCTCTCTCTCTCTCTCTCTCTCTCTCTCTCTCTCTCTCTCTCTCTCACACACACACACACACACACACGCACACACACACACACACAGTTGTTTTGCATTGTTTTTTGGAGGACTTCTTCATTTCTTTAGTCACTATCATCTTCTGTTAGGCTAAGAGCTCACACAGAGAGAATTTTAGAGCCAACTGCAACCATCCTGCAAGAAATTAGTTTGAATTCTAGGCAAGGGGAAGAGTGTCTGGTTATCCACACAAATGAGGTCAGATCTTCCTCTCTGTGTTGGTCCTCTGTAAATAAGAGGGCTTCCAATCCTGCCAGCTTTGCTGAGTTACAGAGCCTGAGAAAACTGCTTCCCCTGGGCTAACTGGTAGAGGGGCTTGTCATCCATAAAGGCCACGGCTTGATTACCATTCTGCTCTGTTCTTAAAGAGGGCAGGAGTTTCTTGGGGATGGTGACCGCTTCTGAAGGTTGTCCCGTAAAGAATGCTCTCCCATAGAATGTAGGAATTTTCAACCTGCCTTGACAATGGCAGGTATTACCAAGGTGGCGAACAGGCTGATTTTGCTCAAAATGTAAGGAGTTGCTACTGAGGTTAAAGGTATGGGCTGTAGTTCTACCTGCTGAAGTCATTTCTCTTCTGAATCTCCTTGACACTTTATCTTTATATATATGTAGTACATAGTACTTGTTCAATAAATTAGAGCTTATGTCATTATTGTTAGCATTATCAATCAAACAGTAGGTGTGATTTTGTCAGGAGGATCAAAATCAGAGGTGAGAGGGTTAGAGAACAATCATATTTCCTTGGTGGCCTAGGAACTCAGAGAGGAAGCAATCAAAAAGATCTTCCCTTCAGGGTCTCGTTGATAGGTCCTATGAAATATAGGCAGAGAGGGCTTTGCAGATGAAGGTTGATGAGAACAGAAACTAGAAATATATTATATATAGACTTGATATCATTAACCCAGTATTCCAGGAAGGTGAGATCCCAGCTCAGGGCCTCTGCAGCTGTGGTTTCTTCTGCTGCGAGCACCTCAGTTACTACGTGGTTCTCTCCTCACCTCCTCCAGGTCTTTGCTTAAAGTCACTGTCTCAGGGAAGCATCTGACTCCCACTGTTAACAATGAAACTCTTTCCCTCATCCCTCCCCATCTCTTGGTACCCCCTCTCCTTGCTTCATTCTCTCTCTTAACTTCATAGCCCTCACTACTGATAGGCTATGTATTTTAACTTTATTTACTTATCTCTTTTCTGATGCTAGAAAGTAAATACCATGAGAGCAGCAGTGATTTTTGTATTGGTCACTGCTATGTTCTCAGGACCTAGAATAGTACCTGGCACATAGTGGATGCTCAGTAAATATATGGAAGGAAGAACGGGAGGGAGGGAGGGAGGAGTGGAGGGAAGAAGAAAGGGAAGAAAGGATGGATGGATGCATAGATTGTCCTAGGGACTAATCACTATTCCGTTCAACCCTCTCATGCAGTCTGTGAGTTAGGCACTATTACCCACATCTTCTGACTATAAGTCAAAGAGTTGAAGCGACATTCCCAACATCATTCAACCAGAAGGTGTTGGAGCCAGGATATGGCCACTTGGGTCATATAGTATGATATTCTATATAATTCATTGCCTACTTCCTATAAAATCAAACAGGAGTGTGTGATGATAGTTCTAGTATTTTCCTATTTATTTTGTACATTTGTATTTGAGGAGGAAACTGGAATCCTGAGTGCAGTAAGATACTGTTGGTCACTTGGGAAACTGACATTCTCAAAAATTGGAGTTCCTG
Organism: Aethalodelphis obliquidens; assembly: GCF_003676395.1. NCBI lineage: Eukaryota > Metazoa > Chordata > Mammalia > Artiodactyla > Delphinidae > Aethalodelphis > Aethalodelphis obliquidens. Next base: position 3,819,344 of record NW_020837966.1, read on the forward strand.
AGGTTGTCACTCAGAAGTGTTTGTCTGCTGATGACCCATCAAAATGAAATCACATAAAGACACAAGGAAAAAGAGTGATTTCACAGAGTTAGGGTGTCTCGGGTATTCTATATATAAAAACTCCCCAATTCCCTGCAGGCCTCAGTTCTTCTAGCTACCTCTCCAGACTGATGATTCATTTTAACTTAGCATCCTGTATCAACTAGCAATTTTTGCTGGTCAAAAACAGTTGAGTATTGGCAATCTCATATCATTCAACCTATAATTTCACCCTCACAACCACCTGTCAGTTAGGGACTATTATTATTACTGTTTTGCATGTGAAGAAAGAGTAAATCAACCTGCTAACATCACACAGCAGTTTAATGGCCCACCCAATTTCCCAACTCAGGCTGTACTGTACGGGCCTCCAAAGTTGGTGTCTCCACCATCTTGCTAAGCTTCTCTCCCAGGACTCACTGGTGCATCATTTATCTTCAGGGAGTTAAGGCTTTCCTGGGAGACTGCCAGGGAAAGTTGCAGTGGTGGCTGAGTGAGGTGGACGTGGGGGGAAGGTTCTGCCTGGGAACAGAACTTGTTTCCTATGTGCAAAGTCCCTTTTCTCAGGCAGATATCTTTGGTGTTGATGTCTACCCTTAACCCCCACCCCCCATGGCCTTGCCCTAGAACATTTGAAGCACAGGAGAGCATGAGGGGGGTGGTCAGTACCCCACACAGATGGTACTTACTCATGATGCCCTTCTCCTTGACCTCCAGGCCTGCATGACTTAGAACACCCTGATGTGTCCTTGGCAGACGAATGGTAAGAATGGAATGATTCTTCCTCGGCATTGGTGTTTGTTACCCTCTTTGATTTCAAGTTGTCTGTATTCCCTTGCCCAGTTCTCCTGGTTCAAAAGCAAAGGAAAGTGATGCCATAAATATGTACATGTTCTTGTTTTGGGCCATGTCACATTCCTAGGTCCTACTGCAACACTGACCTACACCCAGAGCACCGTCATCTATCTCAACTAGAAGCTATTAAGCTCTACCTCAAAGGCAAAGAACCTCTGCTCCAATGTGAGTGTGCTTCCAAATGCATGTGTGTGTGCCTATGGTGGTTGGACGGTGGGTGTGTGTGTGTGTGTGCGTGAACTCAAGACCATATTTCCCCTCAGTTTTCATGGGAAGCTTTGCTTTGGCCGAGATGATCAGTCACATTAAATCCAGCCAAATATCTGCTTCCTGTAGGAACAGGAAAAGGAATGTGGGTTACCAAGAGTCATGCAGAATCCCCAATCCCAGTTTAACACTGCACATTGGATTTTTCCCCTTACCAAACCATTTAGTCAAGCGCCTGAGTAACATGAAAATGTTTCAACTGGGAGGGGACTGTCGATATCTGCTTTTTTATTTTACAAAGAGAAACAAGGGGTGGAAATAGGATTTGTCTCATCCAAGGCCATAATCTAGGCCTCCTGGTTCTGTCCGGTGTGGGATTGCCACTGTGACATGTTGCTTTTTGCACTGTATATTCTGCTGCCCCTCCTCCTACAGAGTGCCCTCTGAGGGAGCTCAGTGAGTCAGAAATGGCAGTAGCTGGTGATGGGGGCAGGGAAAGGGGGGCAGAGAGAGAGCAGCAGCAGGCCTGATGCTCACCAAGTGCAAGAACAGTCCCTGAACAAGGATAAATTAGTTCCAGTAGCTAATATTTGGATATATGGATGTATATCCATATATAGTATGTGCCATTATTTTCATTACTTTGTATATTAAGATTTATATATATATAATTATATATTATTCATTTTAAATTTATATATTATCTCAATTTATTCATTGTCTTTTTGATGGTGAGTTATTTCCAGTTTTTGCTTTTATAACAAAACTGCACTGTCTTCTTGGCCACCAGCTAAGGTGATGACTGGCCTGCTAGGTGATAAAGCTGTAGGGCTCTAGGATGCCTCTGCTAGATTCATGATATCCTCCTGATTCCTTGGCCTCTTCCACAGAGCTCTATCAAGAATTCGCTTGGATAAGGACAGATGTCCTACTTTAAAATGAAAAAAAAAAAATCTTAGATGGAAGGAATGACAAAATAAGAGTCCCAGAAGTTCTTAAGCTATCACACCCCTTTCCCTTACAACCAAGATCAGGGCCCTGAAGAATTGCAAATTTTGATAGAGGACAGAAATGGGGATGAAAAGAGCAAACTGAGGAGTGCTGCCTTCTGATCTCCGAATCCCAGAGCTGGTGTGCTGGTCTATGGCATGAACTAATAGATGGGGGAGGGAAAGTAGAAAACTGAAGCGTGAGACACCCACGACTCTCAATTTACTATCATCTCATCCAAATGCTTTGGGGGCCCTTGTGTTGTGGCATATCAGGTGTCAACTGTTTCATATTTTCAGCTGGTGGGAGGTTAACGCAGGAACACACCATAGGAGAAAGTAGCCTGTAGATACTGTAAAATGAGCCCAGTGTGCACTTCTCATGCTACAATTTGGGGTCTAGCCAAAGCCATCTTCTCAAGTCTATCCCTCCCAACAGGTGATAAAGAATTGATACAAGAAGTCCTTTTTGATGCTGTGGTGAGTGCTCCCATTGAAGCCTATTGGACCAGCCTTGCCCTCAACAAATCTGAGTAAGTGGTTGCACGTGTCCCCCTTTCATGGCCATTTCCCCACAAGCCGTCCGAAATATGGTTATGGTTTAAAGAACTAAACTGTTTTAGGAGGCTGGTGTTAAAGTTCTTTAATTTTCCCCAAAGCTCCAAACCACAAGAGCTAGAGCAGATTAGCGGCTCTGGCTTGGATGGCAAGCTCCTGGGTTTGACATATAATTTGTTTGAGTTTTAACATTACATGAAATTTGGTATGCTGAGGTAGGGTGACACTTCCGAGAGAGAGGGAGGCGGAAGGAGCATTTTGCTTCCTGCCCTGCCATGGCTCCCTCACCTTCACTGTCTAGAGGGAACTTGGGATCTGGGCCAGGCTAGGTTGTGAGGAGGACAGGGAAGTGAGAGCTCTATTTCATTAGGGTGTCAGATATAACCCTGCAGTTTTATTTCTGAAGTGGAGGATGTAGGGGGAGGAGGGCAGGCAATGGTAGTTGTTGTCAAAGACTAGGGTGAGAACTGCTTCAGCAGCTTATTTTTAATATTAATACTAGTATTTTACTATTTTAAGTAGGCTGTTAACAATTAAAAATAAGAGAGACAATTATTCCTTTTTCCTTATACCTTCATGTCATACATTATTCAGTTCTCTCTCCTTTTTTATTCTTTATTAGCTCCTTTCCTTTTTTTATCTTGTTTTGTATATTTTCCTATATCAGGTCTATTATTCATTCTGTTCTCATTTTCATTCACTCATTCATCAAATATTGACTGCACGTCTGTTATGTTCCAGGCACTGGGCTAGGTATTGGTGAAATCGAGGTAACTCAATCAAACACAGTCCTCACCATCATGGTACCTGTGATATATAGTGTGCTATATGATTAAGAATTGTGATAACTATGAAGGAAAATTAGACATGTAGGCAGTAACAAGACTTAGAGTGGAGATAGAAGACAGGAAAGGCTTTTCTGAGCAGGAACTAGTTCAAGGGTTCCCTGGGAGCATTCCAGGGAATTGGAACAGTATGTGCAAAGGCCCTGAGGTGAGACAGTATTTGACATGGTTGAGGAATTTAAAGAAGGCCAACAGAACTGATATGTAGAGCATAGGCTGGAAGATGTTAGGAGACAAGGGTACAGTAGGGCCTGGTGGTTCAGGACCTTGGGAATCAGATTAAGGATTTTGGATTTTATACTCAGAATATTGGAAAGTCATTGAAGAATTTTAAGAACGACATTTTAAGATTTTAAGAAGGAGATGATTGGATTTGCATTTTTAAAAAAGACCCTTCTACTGCTATGTGGATAATAGAATGTAATGGGGGTAAGAAAAATAGTAAAGGCTCCTACAGCAGTTCAAGGGATTTGCCACTTGGACCAAGGCAGTGGCAGTGGGCACAGAGACAAGGGATTTACTTGTGGCATGCTTTGGAAGTAAGACCCCCAGGACTTGGTGGTGGGTTCACGCTGTGAGGGTAGGGAGGCTGAGCTGTCAAGGATCATTCTCAGGTTAATGACATCAATATCTGGGTAGATAGTGGTGCCATTTCCTAGGACAGGAGACAGTGAAGGAAGAGCGGGTTTGGGACTGGACATGGCCAGAATTCTTTTCTAGATATTTTGTAGTTAAAATGACTCCTAAGCATAGATGTAAGGTAGGTAGTTTAATACATGAGTCTGGACTCCCAAAGATATAACCACTCTCATTATATTTGGGGGTATCCTTGGACTGCTTACCTGCATGGATCTTATTCCCTGGGAGGTTTGGAAAGAGTCAAAGCCTTTCCTTTGATTGCATTCTCTAGTGGAAATGTTTCTTTTAGGTTCTCATGAAACTCAAAATCCTGTGGAAAGATTGCTGATTCACCCCTAACAGATGCTAAAGATTTCCAAAATGGTAGCTTGCATTGTGGTCCACATCTGTAACTGATTGGGCAGCCCGACTTTACAATTTGCTGTAGGCTACGAGCAGAAACAAATGCATAATGTTTGTTTTTATTCATCCCTTAAATACTTAAAGGTAGTATTGACCACTTTGACAACCATCAGAGATCAAGTAACTAAATTATCTTATACTGAAGATGACATGGATAAAGCTTGGAATCAAATTGCTACTAGCATCTAGGGTGGGAAGCAAACTCAGGAATCAGTATTCTCTTCATATTTTTTTGTAGAATAAAATTATGTATTTGTGGAGAAAGACCATTTGCTGTTTTTCTGAAGAAGTATCCACTGAGAAAACCCTGAAGAACATGTTCAAACATATAAAATTTGCCTTGAATGTTGAAAAAAAAATCTTTGCTGAATTTTCAAATGAGTCTTCTTTGCTAAGGCTGTCCTTAGAGTTCCTATGTGTGGCGTCCTGTAGGGCTATTTACAGAAGTCATTTCTTTACTCATCCCTCTGGGGTTGGTGGTGAGGATAAGGCCTATTCTTTAGTAGAAGTTACCAGTTGGTGCCCCCAAAATGGTGTAGAATTCAAGTCCTAAACATTTCCAGGCTGTGGGATACTACAGACTTGAGTCAGTGACTCAGTTGCTTCTTTTCGTTAATGGCAGATTCCACTAGTGGTCTCAGAACCAAGAATAGGCTTGGTAGCATCAGATGAAACAGCTAGCTCTAAGGCTTTTCTTCCTCTCCTCAAAGTTGGCCTGCTCTTTCTGAACTTGCACCCAGAACCCTGAGATAAAGGTGTGTTTATTTAGCATTCGGGATGCATTTATTTCCTCCTGCTGCTTCTTTGGTCATGGACTTCTTAGTTTTTCTGGCAGGAATTACCACGAAAACTTTTGTAAGGAATAAGAGTTTGCATCCTGTGTGTGCATGTGTGCATATGTTTCTATAATTTCTTCCAAAATTTCAGGCTTCAAGACTGTTATTTCATAAAACATTCCATGAGTCTTAAAATGCAGAAGCCATTATCTGCTTACTGTCTGGCAGAATCCCCCTGATTCCTTCTGCTCTGTTTCAGGAATTCTGACAAGGGTGTGGAGGTGGCCTTCCTCGGCACTCGCACAGGCCTCTCGAGAATCAACCTGTTTGTTGGGGCCGAGCAGCTCACCAATCAGTAAGTAGGGAGCTCCTGAAGTGGGACAGTGAAAGGGAAGCTTATACCATTTATTGATTCCACCAGCAGTAGAAACAAAATTCAGGCCACCCCAGGCCTGTTGACATTTTTCCTCTCTGTTCTACCTCGGGGGCCGCAGTGTATGTCTTCACCTGCCCATTGTTGGCCCTTCCACGACTCTGTGTTTTTCACGCTTGTTGGCTTCTGTCCACTGTCCTGGAGTCCTCTCCCGCCCTGGTGAGTCATTTCGCTCAACTCTGGAGATGGTGTGGCTGGTAGGGGAACAGCCAGTGGGAGGACTCACTCACCTCCTGACAAATGACTGGAGGGCATTCAGCTGTCCCGCAGCTCTGCTGAGGAATTCCTGCCTGTCCCGAGAAGCAGTGTTTCAAGTCTGGTGTTTATTTGTTTGTATATGTTTTAGTAAATCTCTGTGCCTCAGCTCGGAGACTGAGGGCCTGTAGAGCCCCACACTCGGGAGCAGGCATTCTGGTGGCTCTCGGGTTTGACAGTGTTTCCTTGTTCTTCTAAAGAGACCCAGATGGACAGTGGGCAGAGTGTCACCAAGTTCAGTACCCAGATGCCTTTTAAAATAATTAATTAATTAATTATTTTTATTTTATTTATTTTTGGCTGCGTTGGGTCTTTGTTGCTGCATGCGGGCTTTTCTCTAGTTGCGGCGAGCGGGGGCTACTCTTCATTGCAGTGTGCGGGCTTATTGCAGTGGCTTCTCTTGTTGCGGAGCACAGGCTCTAGGTGCACGGGCTTCAGTAATTGTGGCACATGGGCTCAGTAGCTGTGGCTCGCGGGCTCTAGAGTGCAGGCTCAGTAGTTGTGGCGCATGGGCTTAGTTGCTCCACGGCACGTGGGATCCTCCTGGACTAGGGCTTGAGCCCATGTCCCCTGCATTGGCAGGTGGACTCTTAACCACTGCACCACCAGGGAAGCCCTCAGATGCCCTTTTATTTATTTATTATTTTTTTGTGTGTGTGGTACGCGGGCCTCACTGTTGTGGCCTCTCCCGTCGCGGAGCACAGGCTCCGGACGCGCAGGCTCAGCGGCCATGGCTCACGGACCCAGCCACTCCGCGGCATGTGGGATCTTCCCGGACCGGGACACGAACCTGTGTCCCCTGCATCGGCAGGCGGACTCTCAACCACTGCGCCACCAGGGAAGCCCCAGGTGCCCTTTTAAACCACTGCTTGGCCCCTGTGTCTGTCTTCAGAGAGCCACAGGGTCTTAATTCTTCAAATTGGTATTTGACCAGAGCTGGTGTGAGCCTGGGAAGTCTTTCCTGAGCCCATTAATATGTTTTCTCAATTTCTTTTCTCTGAAGTAAGAGACATTATTAGGCCAGGGATGAATGGAGCCTAAGATTCAGAGAGTTTGCAAAGTGTGTGTTTGTGATTCCAGAGGTTACCATGGAACTTCACAAATCCTGACCTTCAGGGTCCCTGAGAGGGGGGAGGTGGGGATAACCAAGGCACAGGGTGGCCACCAATTTGAGAGGGGTTGGCCCATCAGGAGCCCAATGAGGAAACACTCCTGTCCCATTAAGCCCAGCTTAGCTGTGCTCTTGTGTCTCTTAGATGAGGCCCGGACACCCACCATATGATCTTTTAAGACCAGGTCTGGTAAGTGGCAGATCCATAGATTTTTGGATGCTTTGTGAACTGGCTTTTAATGCCCATCTGAGGACTCTTTCTTCCTCAACTTCTCAAATTTGTCATTTATGAAGTTGACTATAGTTGTGACTTGATTCTTTTCAACTCCTCTTTACCCCTGTACCCCCAAACAATTACTTTACAGAATGCAAGTTCTTAGGAAGGACTAGAAGTGTTGGGATACACATTGCCTTCTCCTTTTAGGACCCAGAGTGGCAAAGGGAGACACAGGAATAGACTTTCTAGTGCTCAGAGCAAAAAACTGTTGTATGTTTTGAGATTAAGACAAATAAACAGGAAAAGTACTAACAGCAACAAAACATAGCACCTTGCTAGTCTTATATACAGGTGATTGTGATGGATTTGAAATGTGGCAGGACCACACTCAGGACTGCTGGGATGTGTACCTGGTTCACCTCACTTGATACATCTGAAAAATGGGTTAATGATCTCCCTGGTTTACTGTGAGGATCAGAAAACCTTCGGATGTGAAACTGCTCTGGGAAGCTAAAAGTATCTACAACTATGAATTCTTTGTGACATTATTGTGACTCAAAGTGAATACTCATTGGTTATCTGGTTGGGTGAAACAATTCTTGTCTTCAGGAAAATCCTATCATTGATTCATGTAGAGGCACCTTGACTTCCATTGTCTTAGCGTCTTATACCTGCCTACCCACTCCAATCAAATGATATTTGTTGATACCCAACTATTTGGATGCGCTCTATTAGCCAGGTCTAGAAAGGTTTTAGAATTTCTATGTTTTTTTTTAAAGAGAGCATACAAGGAAGAGTTCAAAGTATTGGTGATAGGTCTGGGTAATAGAAAGTTCCCATCCTAGAGCTATACTATCATCAGGCTCCTACACTGAGGTTCTATCTCCTGTCCCTACCACATGCTTTTCGAATTAGATCCATTATAGTTCATGGCTTCTGTAACCTGCCACCATCCCCAATATTAATATATCCTGTGCTTTCAGTGTGGCCTTTTGGAGCACGTGTAGTAACACACATATAGCAACCTGTGATGTCAGCCTCCGCCGTATGGTTACTGCTCTCCTCCTAAGTCCTAAGTCAGTCCTAAGACAGTCCTAAGTCTAAGAAATTATCACTTCACAGCTTCCATTTAAAGCATAGAGAATGAAAAAACTCTTGGGCTTTAAGAATCCCATATATTTGTGTGAGCCGCTTTCAGTTTACTTAGCCCCTTCACACATGGTGTTATGTTATTCTGATAGTATCGTGCTAAGTGTAATATTATTATTCCCACTTTGTAGATGAACAAATGGGGCTCGGAGACTCAGTAACTAACCCAAGTAACTCACCCAAGATCATTCAGCTCTGCCTAAAACCTAGACCTGTCTCACCCAACACCACAACAGTCCCTAGTATCCAGAAGTAAGAACAGTCCTGTTTGGCTGGAGGGTAGGGAGGGGGGGAAAGAAGCAAAGATCCCCATGTGGACCCATTTTTACCTCCTTTACCCTTTTTATAAGAAGAGAGAGATCTACCTAAGATGTTGATCCTCTCAAGGATATGTATCTGTGTGTTTGGATTTTAAGGCAAGACAAAGCTTTCTGACTCCCTTTGGTCTTCTGGTGTGATTTCTGGAGGCTTTGTTGGCTTGCTTCAGATGCTAAGACTATTAGTTCACTAGGTATACTAGGAAAAATCATTTCACCCACTGGAGTCTGACTGCCAGGACTCTACAAGATATTTCTGAGTAATCTGGGGTATACAATGTTACACAGGTCCTCTCTGTACTGAGAAAAGCAGGTTGGGGTTCTAAAAGCCAACATTATTTTTACCCAACAAAAGCTGCTGGCATGCACTCGTGTCTGGCTTTTCCTTGCTGAGTGGTGCCATGCTCTTCTTATTCTTTTCTATTTCAAGGGACTTCCTGAAAGCTGGAGACAAGGAGAACATCTTTAATGCAGACCATTTCCCTCTCTGGTACCGAAGAGCCGCTGAGCAGATTCCAGGGAGCTTTGTCTATTCGATCCCATTCAGCACAGGTGGGTACCCTTGTTGGAGGCTGGCTGTGTCCCTTTGGTCCTGATGGCCTGGGCATTGCGTGCAGAGTATGAGGGAGCAGGCTGGATGCTAAGGGAGCCAAATTCAGTCTTGAGAGCCAGTGTTGAATATTGGCCTAGCTCTGAACCAGTGACCAGTTCCATAAGTGTTGCTGCTCCAAATAAAAGGAAGCTTTAACTTAACCAGATTGTGTAAAAAGCATGTCAGGAAGCAGGACTGTTATTTTGTACCATGTGGAATTTGAATACAAACTTCTTAATAGATTTTTTTTTAATCTAAAATGTGATCATGGCCCTACTTAGAGAAAATTCATACAGCCATAACATCCATTGCCAGAACCTTCAGCAAGTCAGATCACTCTGGAGGCCCACAGTTCTCCATCAGAACTGATTTAAATCAACATGCAAGAGTAAGGACTAAGATTTTGTATAGCCTCGTGCTCTCCTGACAGGGAGCTGTGGTGACCAATGTGAGGCACATAGCCAATGATTCTTCCAGTCTTAAGGTTTTACGATATTGTAAAAAAAACTAAGATCACCTCCCTCCAAAAAAGAACTGAACATTACCTTATTTCAACCAGTTTTAGAAGCAAGACAAACTGGAAAATCTTTTCAATTGTCCTCGGCTTTTTCTTGTTTCATGCATCTGATATTTTTGGTGCTCAGTCTGTGTAAGGCTCTGTACCGTGCCTTGTAGAAACTTCAGAGATGAATAAGACATAGTTCTATAAACTTGGATTGCTCTGGACAGTTCAATATATACTTATGTTTTATATTAGGGCCTTTTGTATTAATCTCTTGCAAGCATTCCCAAGTCAACCCTAATGGAGACTCTCTAGCGCTTAGTGTCATAGCCCCTCCCAGAGTTTTGGCACTTGCTCATTTCCATGAATGAAAACATCTTTAGAAATAAGGCTTTCAAAATTTGTGGAAGAGATGTTGGCAAGAGTTGTCTAATAATTATTTAAATGGACTCATTAGGAAGAGGGTCCCTCATTAATGAAGATATTCAAGGAAAGGCCAAGTGTTATTATAGAAATTCCCTCCCTAGGTGGGGTTTTAGAGGGGATTATCAGTTAGGTTCCTTTAAGGACCAAGATTCTTGGAGTCTGTGCTCCTGTGGTGACAGGCCTATGTTTAGCCACGGCCATGCACATACACGTGTTCTCAAATATAAATTTCCAGGTACTAAGGCTCTTTCTTTATATGTTTATCTGTATCACATTTCATTGCTGAAAATATCAACTAAGAGACAGTGGACTTTCTAATTCTGCTGCAAACCTATCAATAATAATGTCTTCTTTTATCGTGCAGTCTCATGATACTTTCTTTTTCGTAGTCTTCTAAAGAAAGAAATAGAACTTAGCTTGCTAGATCTGGACAGGAGCCATCAGGTTATCCAGAAGGGCTTTTTCCCAATACTGGACAGAGAGGAGGAGCTATGGGCAATGAGAGCATCTCCCAGAAGTGCTCTGTGTGTGTGTGTGTGTGTGTGTGTGTGTGTGTGTGTGTGTGTGTGTGTGCGCGCGCGCGCGTGCGTGATGGCTCCTCGTGTCAGTTTGCTTTGTTATTATTCACCATTTTTCCTACAAAGAATTATGTCTGGAAAAAAATTCTGATTAATTAAGGCTGGCTGTTGTCTGATTGGTTTTTGGCAGGTGGGGTTTTCACTGAACTTTCAATGAAATCGCATAATAAAAAAGGAATTTACCTTGTTCATGGTAAAGTTATGGATGACATAATATCTTAGGAGATTTCGTGGCCCCTTTAGATTTGGAGAAAATGTTAAAAATCACCACATGCAGGTGTTGTGGTGGAGCTCTCCCTCGTTTTTTTCTCCTGTGTGTTGAATACCTGTACGCACTGGAAAAGAAGCTGGTTTTTATTACAACTTAGACTCGGGCCAGAAAATTCTTAATTGCTTTGGTCATAAGTGTATTCACATTCAGATCTGCCTTCTCCCTGATTCTAAATTCAATTGGATTCCATTCAGCTCACATTCATTGAACCTTTTAAAAGGTAGGCACTGGACTAACAATTATTAACTACGGGCATTAGGAATTTGTGCTCAGCGTCTTTTAATTCATGAGTATTAGAAACATTGTTAGTAATTAAAAATCTCTTTATACTAATACCATATTGTTATCACATTAATAAGAGTTTGAGGTAAGGATTGCATTCCAGCTCTATCCCTGTTTAGAATGGTTTTGTTCAGAAAAACCATTCTTGAAATTAGAATTTTATAGATCAGTAAAGTTTTAACCAACAGATCAGAGCTAGAGTTCTCAACTCACTGTAAAATAATTTCAAAACTTTATCTCAAGCAGCTCTCCATGGCTATATTTAGAAAGGCAATATAAATATGAAAACTGACACGAGTAAACACTTATATTAGTAACCACAAATTTTTAAAAATGTGGTCCCTCCATGGTAGTTAATAATTTTGATGTGAAGCGGCTGGACATTCCCCATTGGGGGTGGTCATAACTCGGTGCAGTGATTCCTTCAGCTGAGAGGACCGCCCACCCAGCACCTATCGCCTCACAGGGCTGCCCAGCTCCGAGTTCTGGGAAGCAAGCCCCAGCAGTCTGCAGAACTGGTGACTGCAAACCAATACCATCACTCTCTTAACATAAGCTCTATGACTGTCTTCATTTTCGTCATCGTGTTTTGTTTTGTTTCTTCTTACAGGAACAGTTAACAAAAGCAATGTGGTGACAGCAAGTACCTCCATCCAGCTCCTGGATGAACGGAAGTCTCCCGTGGTGGCAGGTAAATGATGGATTTCAATCAATGAGTGTAAAGTAAGCATGGTGTCCATATCATTTGTCAACTACTTCCACGTATCAGAAACTTGGCTTTGAAAGGTAAAAAACATTAAAAACTACTTCCTCTTCATCTTAGCATCATCTTCTCCAATCCAGGGCTCTGAAACCTGGTGGAATTTGATGTGAAAGCAGAAATATTTCCTAGGATTTTATTCTTAAACTCTGAGCCAGTAAGAAATTGTTGGTGCGTGCAAAAGATCATTTCTGGACAGTAGGTGCCGTGAACACTTAAAGTAAGCTCCAGATCTTCCACTTCTATGTCATTAGGATAACAGGGGCCGTACAAGGAAATTGTGGGTTTGTTTTAGGCAAATACAAGCTGAAATGTGCACCTCTCTGGAGAGCGTGAGATTTTCATCGCCCTAATCCCCCTGAGTGATTAGAGTTAGATGTATCTACAGGTGCTGGGTTTGGGACCAGGAGAAAGCCAAAACATTTTATGATTGAGTCTTGAATTATCAAAGAAACCCTGTCTCTGGCTTTTCCCATCTCTCTCACTCTCAAGAGTATCAGTAGATTTTTGTGGCTGGCTGGCGGCTTTCATTGGTGGTATTTGGCCTAAAGGACCAGAAACTGCCACAAGCCCTCTTTTGAGGACAGCTGCTGAGAAAATGGAGCCTAAGAGCGTGTCTGGCACATTGTCTATTTCTGATAAATAATTGTTGGAGCCTTTGGTTGACGAATGGGTGAGACACTCCAAGTATCATCCTGATATTGGCTAGATTTACCAAAGGGAGTCATTTTGTTTTCAGTAGCCTCTCTCAGTAAGCTGTACCACAGGGTGATTTTGAACATCAGCTTCTGTGGTGGCTCCACACACTGAATATTTGTGGGAAGGAATTCAAATGGATCAGACATGTTTCAAGTGGTTGTTCTTTGGCTAGGAAATATTCCTTTTCCCCCCCACTTTATTTCTGATATAGCCTATACATCATAATTGTATTCTCATAGATTAGCAGGGATTGAAAGATTTGGGGACAGTTGTGCCCTGGTTATTCCTGGGTTTTTGGGTATAGCAAGAAAGACAGTCTTATGTATCTGACCTGTAAGCTCATCTTGAACTATGCAGACCTATAACTAATCAGCCAGGAGATAAGGGCTGTGAAAATTCAGGGCTGCTGTTCTTACTGTCTCATGTTCCTTGAGGAAAATAGGAGACAGGATCATTTAACTCAGCAAGATTTATTTTTGCTTAAAGGTCAGCCTTACTCGCCTCCAGGCTGACCCAGCCAGCTAGTTCTGGAGGCATGTTATCTCCCTGGAGTTGGGGCCACATGCAACAGCTGATAACGACATGGTCTGAACCAAACTGTCTGTCTGTGTGTTTGAAATTTCTTTCTAAAACCTTTTCCTTGAATTTCTCATTAAGTCATTATGAAGGATGCTCTGTTTTGGCCCTAAGATCACTGTGCCCATCCCAGCCACATCTGTCCAAGTTTACAAACTGTGTGCTCAAATGTTTCCAAATGGCTTATATTTCATAAATGTCTATTTGGCTGAGTATGGGCAAAACATGGACTCAGCCTGGGCACTGTGTATCCAGTGTGGAGAAGACCATGACTTTTCCAAATGGCATGCTTGTCTACTGTTGAGTTATACAGTTGGCCAGAGACCACAGGCAAGTCATGAGACATGGTTGGCCCACCCTGAGTGGGTGGGAGAGACATATTCCTGTTTACTACGACTCACTATGTGTCAACTCGTACCCATTTTCAGAAGATAATTACAGAGCAAGACAAAGAAACAGGGTTATCCAAGGAACTGTATTTAGTCCTTACCTTCTAAATCTGATGATTATTAATCTTCTTTTTTAAAGCGGGTCTTATAGACATAAGATAAAACAGAATTGCTCAGTTTTGATCTTGAAGGCTGACATGGATGCAGCACCGTGAAGGCAGTGACTTCAAAAGGACCTTTATGTCTCAAAAAGCAGAGAGTCCTCTTCAGCACTTCCCCCAAATTTCATTGACTCTGACTCACCCATCATGTCACTGGGTAATTAGGTTTGGTCACTTTCTTCTGTGTATTCTCCGCAAATTTAAGTAGACATTGTTTACTACTCTAAAATTTAAAAGCCCATTTTAATTGGGGAAGAAACCTTGTTTTGGCAGGTGAAGATGAATAGGTGAGCAGGCTTTTCCCCCACCAGTGTACTTCCAACAGCAGATGGGATACAGCCAACTGACAGCAATTTGGGGCTTCAATGAAATCCTTGTGTTAAATTGAAATTTTTCTGAAAGGAAAGGTGTACAATTTTAGTTTATTATCAAGGACTACTTTGAAAAGCCTGCACTGCTCCCAGATCTGATCTGGTGTTCTCATGTTCATTGGCTACATATGTCTGTTTGGGATAGAAAGTTTCTTGTTTTGGTTTTGTGTGTGTATCTCTCTGTGTGTGTGAGTGTGTGTGTGTGTGTGTGTGTGTGTGTGTGTGTGTGTGTGTTATTCTCTTCTTTCTCTCTTTTTTTCTTGTTTTTTTTTTTTCCAAACAAAAACATTTAGATAGTCATCTGTCAATGACATCTTTGAAGAAAGGGCAGTCAGTCAGACTGGGCCGGATTCCATTTATACGTCAGCCTCTGTGCATAAATGGGCCCCATACATCTTCTTGGCCTATGACATTGCTTACAGTCCTTCTCTTGAGGAACTTGCCAACTCTCCAGCTGCCACTAGCATGCTAAATTTGCTTCATTGCTTTCCAACTGCAAAGGAAGAAGTGGTATGACTTTCTCTTTGGCCCACCAAGTCTCTCCAGAGCCCTGGAACCTGCTGTGTGTGTCAGGACCCTAATCCATTTTTCTGTTGTTATTGGAGATGCAAGCCTGGGACTGTAAGGTCCACGTAGGTTTGTCACTTACTCTATAACTTGCTAAATGTGTGGTCTTGGGTCCCTGAAGTTCTATCTAAAATAGGGTTGGGATTATTATCTCTCTCACCTTACTCTGGGTTGATTTGGGGATAAAAAGAGAAAACAAACAAGAAAATATCTGGATATGTGGAAGTATAAAATTGCTAGGATTTGAGGTGGCCCATTTTTATCTTCAAGTTGGCAGTATACCTATGCATTCGTTTGCTCATTTATTCAATAAATATTTCCTGACCTCGTGCTTTTGCCAGCACTCTAGATACAAATGAATAATAACCGGGCCCTGTAATTGACAGTTCCTCCCACAGCCCCCTGTCCCTCCCCACCAGAGAACTTTAAAAGAGCAGCTATTTTTAAAGCTATGTCTACACAGGACAAGTGAATTGAAAAGCTGAGCAGTCATCTAGAAGCTCCTAGAGGTCAAAGACTTCGTACTTTTCATCTTCTGTCCTTCACAGCATAACCCGATGGAGTCCCTGGAGCATAGTGGACCCTCAGTGAGGCTTCTATAAATTGAATTGAACTTGCAGAAACCTATTTGCCCTTACTTAGTTGTTATTGACTTGAGTTCCATAAATTACCTAGATCATGTTGTTAATTCTCCACTCCACTCTCAATGGAGAGACCAGGCCCAATAGAACAAGAGTCATAGACACTGTTTCCATCATGCTAGGGTGGAAATGACCTGGAGAAGAAAATAAATTCATTGAGGGGAGGAATTGAGCCAAGTTGGAAGGTATAACCATGCAGGGAATTTCTTCCCCTCCTTGGGGTGTTTGTCTGACCTTCTGTATTCTCCTTCTAGACTCTCGCTCTGACAAATACAAAATACTTAATCTCAGTTTTTGATAAGAAGTTCATATTACTGAATTTTTTAAGTACTAGGTAATAAATTCTGAATTATTTACATTTGCTTTAAAATGTAAATTTTAGCATATCAAAATCTAAAATCTCTTCTAAGATGTTCTAGTTTCATTTCTTGAATAAATTATAAACTCTCCAGAGACAAGGACCATCCCAATTACCTTTTTATTTCTAGTGCCAAGTGTGAGGGCTGATGTGGTAAATATGTCAAAATACTGACTAAGTGACTTGAGAAAGATGGGTTTCGTATTTACTTGCTCTCTGTAGGTACATACACTTGCACAGTTTACTGACCAAACAATAGGAACACAGTACTTGACCAAAGTCTAAGAGAGTCACTCAGCAGCTAAAACTGTAATCCACACCATAGTAAAATGATACAGACCAATATGGATATTTTAAGGAGTAGAAAAACTGTTTAGTGTCCATTCCTAATGGCAACTGCGTTAGCCCAGTAGTTGTCCCTGCATCAGCAGATGTCTTTTCTGAGGTCCAAGCATCTAACCTGATGCTTAGAATAGCTAATCTGGTCAGCAACAGACATTATAGGCATTATAGGCATTGGTTATAGAAATTAATATTTTTAACAGATTTATTGAGATATGATTTACATACCAAAAATTCACCTGTTTTAAGTATAAAATTTAATGATTACTAGTAAATTTGGGGGGGCTCTGATCTATTCCTTTGCAGGGAACACATACCACATTAGATCCATTCACTGGGGGAAATTGGAAAATGTGGGTTAAATGGTCTCATTTGCATAATTCTGGGCAGTGTAATGAAGGGGGATGCTTGATATTAGGACAAAGGATCTCATTTTAACCAGATGATTAAGAAAGAGATTGCTTAACATCAATGACCATTAGCTTTTGTCAGGTACATGCTGTTTAAACTGAGTGTACTATTTAATATACAGCTTTCCTTAGAATTGGGTAAATAATGTTGCCAAAATGTTATAGGCAAATATTCAGCTTATCAACTTTCCTTTGGTGGGATTTCATATATTTGGTGTATATGAGTTAACTAGTATTTAGGAATTACGCGTCAATTCTACATGGATAAACTTCTAGTTTGTAGATCTGAGCAAAGGGAATGTTTTATCATAGCAGAAATTAATACTTACTGATTAGATTAGTTGTTCTCAACCAGGAGCAGTTTTGACCCCCAGGAGACATTTGACAACATCTGGAAACATTTTTGATTGTCATGACTGGTTAGGAGGGGAGCTACTGGCATCCAGTGGGTAGAGGCCAGGGATGCTGCCAAACATCCTACAAGGCACAGGACAGCCCCCCAACAGCAAAGGATTGTCTACTCCACAATGTCAGTAGAGGTGAGATTGAGAAATGCTAGATTAAACTGACAGACAAACTTCAATTCTTGGTGCTTTCAAATTCAGTGTTTTTCCTTATAGGCTCATTTACAAAAAGATGTTTCATTTCTTCATTTTCTAATTAAATAATTCAATAAATATATATATATATGTATATATATATATATATATATGGCATCGACTATGTACCTAATGCTGAGGATACAGCTGAGAACAAGCACCCCAAAGGGCATTTTGGAGCGAGTCAGGGGATGATGATTCATACAGTGAGAGGGCACTGTTGGCATCCCCACCCTGAGGCTGGGGTGGCAGCTGCCCAGTGAAGACCCATTCCGACTAAGTTGCTGCCAGTGGAGGGGAGCCTCCACTTGTGTGGGAGGTACAGACAACAGACAAGTGTGGCAGGAATGGGAGGAAGAAAGGTGGGAAGGAGGGAGGGAGGGAGGGAGGGAGAGGGAATTTCTGGTAGTGGCTAATGCTCTGTAGAAAATGAAGTGTGGTTGGGAGTAGCAAAGGCAGGGAAGAACACTCATGTTCATGCTTGCATATGACAGAGGCAATGCTTCTCCAGATTGGGGGAAGATGGGGGCTCAGAGAAGGCCTCCCCGAGAAGGTGACATGAGTAGAGACTGGAATGATGAGATACAGCCATTATACAAAGATCTGTGGGAAGAGCATTCCAAGCAGAGGGAACAAGATTCCGGGAATCTTGAATGAGATCCCCCATACATGTTGTGTCTAGATGGGTTCTGTGAGACACAAATGAGTTTCTCAGGTTTGGGTGGTATTTACTAGGATCTAAATGCACCGCTGATGGGCAGATGGGCAGATGCCCCAGGGGGAGGTGAGTAACCCAAGGCAAGTCTTTGCTCTAAATGTCAGCTATGAGGTGGGGCTTTTTATATATTTGACATTTGCTTTTTTAAGTTGACTGGTGGGTGCCGTGAAGGGACAAAAGGAGGTCAAGGCCTGTAGGAATGACAACAGCAAACTTCATAGAAATGGATTAGTGATGTAGCTACCAATTATGCTGTATTTCAAGTCCGCAACAGAATCTGAGTTAGAGTTGGCCACATAGAACAGCTGCTCTGCATAGTGCGGGTAGCCAGTGACAGGGCACGCTGAGGATCATTGCTCCAGAAATAAAAATAGCCCAGAGTTTTGAGAAACTGGATCCTCTGTGCTAACTCTCCAGGACACTCACTCCCATGAGCCACTGTCCTTTTATAAACCTTATCAAAAGCCCCAACACATTCTCCACCCCATCAGCCACAGAATTTTGGAGTTACAGGTCCTTATACCCGGTTTTCGAGTTCTGTATCGGCAAGGCTCCTCTTTCTGAGGTCATAGTAGGATTTGGACATTAACCCTAATGTAAGCCAAGGATTTAGGAGTGAGTACAGGGCCATTTCTCCCCTCTTGCTCTGGGATTGAGTTTTCACATTTGTAAAACAAGGTTGATTGGTGCTTTGGTTGGATTTCTAACAGCGTAGTTTTTAAAGACAGAGATTTGTTTCATCACCACAGAAAAGGAGAAGAGTTAACCAGTAATGGAGTATGTCTTGCACCCAGATTCAGTCTGGCTTTGGGGGGACCCCTCTGGTTCCTTTTGAGAGAAATAAATGAATTCATATAAATAAAGTGCTTAGTGAATGCTTATAGTTGAGTGCTCAGTAATGGTTAGCTGCTAAATTATTATTGCTGCTGTTACCGTTGGTAAGAATGATGTATGTTACACCCACCACCTCTCATTAGTCAATGCTTATTGCCCTGTGCCGTCCCCTATGTGAAAAACTTACCTAGGTAATGTCGTTATGGTATCTTGAAATGTTTCATAGTAAAACTTTGAAGCTCACACTTTCATGTACTTATTCCTTAGAACAGAGGTTGACAAGCTGTAGCCCATAGGAGCAAATCTAGGATGCTACCTGTGTCCTTCTTTTAGGGTTTTACTGAGATATATTTCACACACTATTAAATTTACCATTTCAAGTGTACAGTTTATTGGGTTTTAGTATTTTGCAGCTTGTGCAACAATCTCTACAATGTAATTTTAGAACAATTTAACATCCCCCCCAAAAACCCCCCATACACACACACACACACACACACACACACACACACACACACACACACACGCACGCATGCACACCCCTTCATTCTTGATATCCCACTCCCCTTTCCAGCCCCAGGAAACCCACTAATCTACTTTCTGTCTCTGTGGATTTGCCTATTCTGGGCATTGCAGATAAATGGAATCATACAACATGTGGCCTTTTGTGATTCGCTTCTTTCACCGAGCTTAATGTTTTCAAGATTCATCCATGTTGTAGCAAGGATCAGTCCTCTGGCTTTTTTTTTTATTCTATTTTATTTATTTATTTGGCCATGAGGGCAGCATGTGGGATCTCTGACCAGGGATCGAACCCGCACCCCCTGCATTGGAAGGGAGGTCTTAACCAGTGGACCACGAGGGAAGTCACTACTCTGGCTTTTTAAACTGCCAAATGATATCCCATTGTATGTATGTATAGCATCCTGTTTATCCATTTATCAGTTAATGGACATTTGGGTTGTTCCCACTTTTTAACTATTATTAATAATGCTGATATGAACATTCATGTACAAGTTTTTGTGCAGATATGTCTTAATTTCACCTGGGTAGAAATTGGAATCGAATTGTTGGGTCATATGGTAACTCTAGGTTTGATATTTTGTAGAACAGACAAGCTGTTTTCCAAAGTGGTAGCACCTTTTTACAATCTCACCAGCAACATACGAGGCTTCCAATTTTTCCACATCCTTACCAATGCTTACTATTGTCTATCTTTTTTATTTTAGCCCTCCTAGTAGGCGTGAAGTGATTTGTATTTCCCTAATAACTAACTACACTGAGCATCTTCTCATGTGCTTGTCAGCTACTTGCATATCTTCATTGGGGAAATGTCTATTCAGATCTTTTGCCTATAATTAGGTTATTTGTCTTTTTGTTGTTGAGATATAAGTTCTTTTTATAAGCTGGATACAAGTACCTTGTCAGATATCTACCAGCTGTTTTTGTAAATAATGTTGGATAGAGAGCACATGGACTAAAAAGCCAAAAATATTTACTGCCTGACTCTTTACAGAAAACATTTGCCAACTCCTGCTTTAGATAAAAATATGTCACAGTCCATTTTTTTAAAAAAAAACACCTAAAATGCTAATTTGTTCACTCATTTATTTCACCATCTTTTTATCTTATGAAAATGAAGGGAATATTTAAATCAGAGGCTGTGTAAGTAGATATTAAAGACAGAGCTTCCTGTATCAGAAGGTATCCATCATTGTGCCTAATGTTTTTATATATGTGGTTACAGAGAAATTCCAGTCAAAGATCCTGAGCTTTCTAAAATATATGCTCTCCCTGTCAGTCAAGAGAGTGATTTACTTAATCTTTGCTCTAGTTTATAAACCTCTGAACAGTGTAATCAGCATAATGCTTGTTAGAACATTGGAAATGCCCTCACATGCTTTGGTGGAAAACAGTTTCTGGGATACTTTTTTTCCCCAACATGGCTCATGAGAGATTTGAGGATTTATTTAGCCACCCTTATCCAGGCAAATCTCCTAGTAACCTTAGTGGGATTTTGATCTCGGTGAAGATTAGAATATATATGACTCAGGCTAAGTGAAGGGCCAGAGAGGATAAATGAGCTGACGTACATTTCCCCTCCCTGGGAAGAGGGGGCATGACCAGAGGCTGCAGCATAAATGCTTTGACAGTCAGTCAGTGGACTCTTGCTCATGGAAAATGTTTTTGCCAGTCTGTGGTGGGAAAAGGACAGTGCTGATCAAAGGTTCTTTATTCCAATGGCCTCCTACAGTTTGCACTCACCAAGAGCTCCCACGTTCTATTCTGGGTGAAAAGATCTGCACGAGGTCGAGATCAGTGTCTGAATGTCATTCCTACTTCAAGGCCAAATTATATATGACCAGGCTCAGGCAGACTGGAGTGTACATTTGTCTTAAAACATAAAAAGGAAGTTCAGAGTGAAAACATAGTGCATGGGCATTTTATATGCTTTTACTTCACTAGCCTTCATCTATCAACTTCCAGATTTTTGCTGATATAGTCAGTTTTTTTAAGCCAAAATTATTTTTGTTATCAAATTATTTTACTTGTGTTATTTCTCATTTTTTATGCTCTTCTCACTTCCTCTCTTTCATGCTTTCTGGAACCCACTCCAACCAGGTTTCATCCATAGTGAATCATTTTTCGTCAGGGTTACCTGTAGCTCCTACATTACCAAATCCAAAATTGAACTTCAGATGTTCATTTTTCTTCGGTGAGCAGCACTTGGCCAAGCTGATCACGTTCTCCTTGCAAACCTCTTTACTTGATTCTTTGCCTACCTCACTGCCCACCCTCCTAGGCCTCCTTTGCTGACTTTGTTCATCTCCTGATTGTACATGTCGGAGGGCCTCAGGGTTCCTGTCCACTCTCAAGCTTTAAACACCATTCATGAGCTGGTGATTCCCAAGCCCAACCTCTCTCCCTTGACTACTCAGTGTCCCTGCCTCTCAAATAGGCCCATCAAATGCAATCGATTCCACATTTAAGTCATTCTAGTTATCTTGTTATTCAGTCTAAAAACTTTGGAGTCATTCTTTTTTAAAAAACATTTATTATGGATAATATTGAATATACTAAAAAGTAATAGAAGCATAAGAAGAAACCCATGTATCCTTCATTCAAATTCCTACTCCACTAATTAATGATATGACCTTGAACAAGCGACCCAAACCCAATGATTATGTATCTTCATCTGTCATGTGGCAGTAAAATGCTCACATTTTTGGTTAATTTGAGACTTAGAGGAAAATGAAAATACTACACTGAAAACAACTGGCACAAAACTGGGTGTTCAATAAATGTTGATGGTGGTACTATAATTGTTCTTTTCCAAATAATTAATATAATAATTCCATAGTCTTCATATTGTGGTTAACCAGAATGAATGAAGAACGGCAGGGGTTGGGTTGTATTATACTTTCTAACCCCATGCTCCTGCAAACTGCATTTATCAGGTGTGCAATTAATTATCTGTGCGACTTTGGGATAATTCCTTTCCTTTTCCATGCTTCCAATTGCTATTTGTAAAATAAGAATATGGAACTATATGAGGGTAGCAGATAGGTTTAGTCTCATAAGTCGACTCCAGTTGATCAGGAGTAGGTACCTAGAAAACAGATTAAAAAAGATTCTGAGGCCAGACATCAGCAATGTCTGAAACAGGTAGGGAGGCTGGTCACAGCTATTCTGAAATTTGCCAGACCTAGACTAAATGCTCTCCAAGGACTTTCCCAACTCCCAATCCTCTTTTTCTTTTTCTGGCTCTTCTTGATGAGTCTTTGAAACTGGGTCACATCCTATCCATCCAAATGAATACTCAGTGTCATTGGAGTGAAAAGTAGGTGTGGATACTCCAGTCAAGAATCTGAAAAGAGGGCAGACTTCCGGGAAGATGGCAGAAGAGTAAGACGCGGAGATCACCTTCCTCTCCACAGATACACCAGAAATACATCTACGCGTGGAACAACTCCTACAGAACACCTACTGAACGCTGGCAGAAGACCTCAGACCTCCCAAAAGGCAAGGAACCCCCCACGTACCTGGTTAGGGCAAAAGAAAAAACTAAACAGAGACAAAAGGATAGGGACGGGTCCTGCACCAGCGGGAGAGAGCTGTGAAGGAGGAAAAGTGTCCACACACTAGGAAGCCCCTTCGCGGGTGGAGACTTCGGGAGGCGGAGTGGGGGAGCTTGGGAGCCGCGGAGGAGAGCACAGCAACAGGGGTGCGGAGGGCAAAGCGGACAGATTCCAGCGCAGAGGATCGGGCCGACCGGCACTCGCCAGCCGAGAGGCTTGTCTGCTCGCCCGCCGGGGCGGGCGGGACTGGGAGCTGAGGCTCCGGCTTTTGTCGGAGCGCCGGGAGAAGACTGAGGTTGGCGGCGTGAACACAGCCTGCAGGGCGTTGGTGCGCCGCGGCTGGCCGGGAGAGAGTCCGGGGAGGGGTCTGGACCTGCCGAAGAGGCAAGAGACTTTTACGTCCCTCTTTGTTTCCTGGTGCACGAGGAGAGGGGATTGGGAGCGCTGCTTGAGAGAGCTCCGGGGACGGGCGCGAGCCGCGGCTGGGAGTGCGGAGCCCAGAGACGGACATGGGACGCTGGGGCCGCTGCTGCCGCCGCCGGGAGACCTGTGTGCGAGCACGGGTCGCTGGCCGCGCGCCCTTCCGGGGAGCCTGTGCAGCCCGCCGCTGCCGGGGTCCCGGGATCCAGGGACGGCTCCCCGGGAGAGCGCACGGCGCACCTCAGGCTGCAGCGTCACGCCGGCCTCTGCCGCTGCAGGCCCGCCCCGCACTCCGTGACCCTCCCTACCCCGCGGCCTGGGTGAGCCAGAGCCTCCGAATCAGCGGCTCCTTTAACCTCGTCCTGTCTGAGCAAAGAACAGACGCCCTCCGGCGACCTACACGCACAGGCGGGGCCAAATCCAAAGCTGAGCCCCTGGGAACTGTCAGAACAAAGAAGAGAAAGGGAAATCTCTCCCAGCAGCCTCAGAAGCAGCGGATTAAAGCTCCACAATCAACTTGATATACCCTGCATCTGTGGAATACCTGAACAGACAACGAATCATCCCAAATTAAGGAGCCCTGTGGATGAAAGGCTCTTGGTGCTGCAGCCAGGACTCAGTGCTGTGCCTCTGAGGTGGGAGAGCCAACTTCAGGACACTGGTCCACAAGAGGCCTCCCAGCTGCACATAATATCAAACAGCAAAAATCTCCGAGAGATCTCCATCTCAACGCCAGCACCCAGCTTCACTCAACGACCAGCAAGCTACAGTGCTGGACATCCTATGCCAAACAACTAGCAAGACAGGAACACAACCCCACCCATTAGCAGAGAGGCTGCCCCAAATCATAGTAAGTCTACAGACACCCCAAAACACACCACCAGACGTGGACCTGCCCACCAGAAAGACAAGATCCAGCCTCATACACCAGAACACAGGCACTAGTCCCCTCCACCAGGAAGCCTACACAACCCACTGAACCAACCTTAGCCACTGGGGACAGAAACAAAAAACAACAGGAACTACGAACCTTCAGCCTGCAAAAAAGGAGACCCCAAACACAGTAAGATAAGCAAAATGAAAAGACAGAAAAACACACAGCAGATGAAGGAGCAAGATAAAAACCCACCAGACCTAACAAATGAAGAGGAAATAGGCAGTCTACCTGAAAAAGAATTCAGAATAATGATAGTAAGGTTGATCCGAAATCTTGGAGATAGAATGGACAATAGAATGGACAAATTGCAAGAATCAGTTAACAAGGACCTAGAAGAACTAAAGATGAAGCAAGCAACGATGAACAACACAATAAACGAAATTAAAAGTACTCTAGATGGGATCAATAGCAGAATAACTGAGGCAGAAGAACAGATAAGTGACCTGGAAGATAAAATAGTGGAAATAACTGCTGCAGAGCAGAATAAAGAAAAAAGAATGAAAAGAACTGACGACAGTCTCAGAGACCTCTGGGACAACATTAAATGCACCAACATTCGAATTATAGGGGTTCCAGAAGAAGAAGAGAAAAAGAAAGGGACTGAGAAAATATTTGAAGAGATTATAGTTGAAAACTTCCCTAATATGGGAAAAGAAATCATTAATCAAGTCCAGGAAGCACAGAGAGTCCCATACAGGATAAATCCAAGGAGAAATACGCCAAGACACATATTAATCAAATTGTCAAAAATTAAATACAAAGAAAACATATTAAAAGCAGCAAGGGAAAAACAACAAATAACACACAAGGGAATCCCCATAAGGTTAACAGCTGATCTTTCAGCAGAAACTCTGCAAGCCAGAAGGGAGTGGCAGGACATATTGAAAGTGTTGAAGGAGAAAAACCTGCAACCAAGATTACTCTACCCAGCAAGGATCTCATTCAGATTTGATGGAGAAATTAAAACCTTTACAGACAAGCAAAAGCTGAGAGAGTTCAGCACCACCAAACCAGCTCTACAACAACTGCTAAAGGAACTTCTCTAGGCAAGAAACACAAAAGAAGGAAAGGACCTACAATAACGAACCCAAAACAATTAAGAAAATGGGAATAGGAACACACATATCGATAATTACCTTAAATGTAAATGGACTAAATGCTCCCACCAAAAGACACAGATTGGCTGAATGGATACAAAAACAAGACCCATATATTTGCTGTCTACAAGAGACCCACTTCAGACCTAGAGACACATACACACTGAAAGTAAGGGGATGGAAAAATGTATTTCATGCAAATGGAAACCAAAAGAAAGCTGGAGTAGCAATTCTCATATCACACAAAATAGACTTTAAAACAAAGACTATTAGAAGAGACAAAGAAGGACACTACATAATGATCAAGGGATCGATCCAAGAGGAAGATATAACAATTGTAAATATTTATACACCCAACATAGGTGCACCTCAATACATAAGGCAAATACGGACAACCATAAAAGGGGAAATCGACAGTAACACATTCATAGTAGGGGACTTTAACACCCCACTTTCACCCATGGACAGATCATCCAAAATGAAAATAAATAAGGAAACACAAGCTTTAAATGATACATTAAACGAGATGGAGTTAATTGATATTTATAGGACATTCCATCCAAAAACAACAGAATACACATTTTTCTCAAGTGCTCATGGAACATTCTCCAGGATAGATCATATCTTGGGTCACAAATCAAGCCTTGGTAAATTTAAGAAAATTGAAATTGTATCAAGTATCTTTTCTGACCACAATGCCATGAGACTAGATATCAATTACAGGAAAAGATCTGTAAAAAATACAAACACATGGAGGCTAAACAATACACTACTTAATAATGAAGTGATCACTGAAGAAATCAAAGAGGAAATCAAAAAATACCTAGAAACAAATGACAATGGAGACACAACGACCCAAAACCTGTGGGATGCAGCAAAAGCAGTTCTAAGGGGGAAGTTTATAGCAATACAAGCCCACCTTAAGAAGCAGGAAACATCTCGAATAAACAACCTAACCTTGCACCTCAAGCAATTAGAGAAAGAAGAACAAAAAAACCCCAAAGCTAGCAGAAGGAAAGAAATCATAAAAATCAGTTCAGAAATAAATGAAAAAGAAATGAAGGAAACAATAGCAAAGATCAATAAAACTAAAAGCTGGTTCTTTGAGAAGATAAACAAAATAGATAAACCACTAGCCAGACTCATCAAGAAAAAAAGGGAGAAGACTCAAATCAATAGAATTAGAAATGAAAAAGGAGAGGTAACAACTGACACTGCAGAAATAAAAGAGATCATGAGAGATTACTACAAGCAACTCTATGCCAATAAAATGGACAATCTGGAAGAAATGGACAAATTCTTAGAAATGCACAACCTGCCAAGACTGAATCAGGAAGAAATAGAAAATATGAACACACCAATCACAAGCACTGAAATTGAAACTGTGATTAAAAATCTTCCAACAAACAAAAGCCCAGGACCAGATGGCTTCACAGGCGAATTCTATCAAACATTTAGAGAAGAGCTAACACCTATCCTTCTCAAACTCTTCCAAAATATAGCAGAGGGAGGAACACTCCCAAACTCCTCCTACGAGGCCACCATCACCTTGATACCAAAACCAGACAAGGATGTCACAAAGAAAGAAAACTACAGGCCAATATCACTGATGAACATAGATGCAAAAATCCTCAACAAAATACTAGCAAATAGAATCCAACAGCACATTAAAAGGATCATACACCATGATCAAGTGGGGTTTATTCCAGGAATGCAAGGATTCTTCAATATACGCAAATCTATCAATGTGATAAACCATATTAACAAACTGAAGGAGAAAAACCATATGATCATCTCAATAGATGCAGAAAAAGCTTTTGACAAAATTCAACACCCATTTATGATAAAAACCCTGCAGAAAGTAGGCATAGAGGGAACTTTCCTCAACATAATAAAGGCCATATATGACAAGCCCACAGCAAACATCATCCTCAATGGTGAAAAACTGAAAGCATTTCCACTAAGATCAGGAACAAGACAAGGTTGCCCACTCTCACCACTCTTATTCAACATAGTTTTGGAAGTTTTGGCCACAGCAATCAGAGAAGAAAAGGAAATAAAAGGAATCCAAATCGGAAAAGAAGAAGTAAAGCTGTCACTGTTTGCAGATGACATGATCCTATACATAGAGAACCCTAAAGATGCTACCAGAAAACTACTAGAGCTAATCAATGAATTTGGTAAAGTGGCAGGATACAAAATTAATGCACAGAAATCTCTGGCGTTCCTATATACTAATGATGAAAAATCTGAAAGTGAAATCAAGAAAACACTCCCATTTACCATTGCAACAAAAAGAATAAAATATCTAGGAATAAACCTACCTAAGGAGACAAAAGATCTGTATGCAGAAAATTATAAGACACTGATGAAAGAAATTAAAGATGATACAAATAGATGGAGAGATATACCATGTTCTTGGGTTGGAAGAATCAACATTGTGAAAATGACTCTACTACCCAAAGCAATCTATAGATTCAATGCAATCCCTATCAAACTACCACTGGCATTTTTCACAGAACTAGAACAAAAAATTTTGCAATTTGTATGGAAACACAAAAGACCCCGAATAGCCAAAGCAATCTTGAGAACGAAAGAAGGAACTGGAGGAATCAGGCTCCCAGACTTCAGACTATACTACAAAGCTACAGTTATCAAAACGGTATGGTACTGGCACAAAAACAGAAAGATAGATCAATGGAACAGGATAGAAAGCCCAGAGATAAACCCACGCACATATGGTCACCTTATCTTTGATAAAGGAGGCAGAAATGTACCGTGGAGAAAGGACAGCCTCTTCAATAAGTGGTGCTGGGAAAACTGGACAGCTACATGTAAAAGTATGAAGTTAGATCACTCCCTAACACCATACACAAAAATAAGCTCAAAATGGATTAACGACCTAAATGTAAGGCCAGAAACTATCAAACTCTTAGAGGAAAACATAGGCAGAACACTCTACGACATAAATCACAGCAAGATTCTTTCTGACCCACCTCCTAGAGTAATGGAAATAAAAACAAGAGTAAACAAATGGGACCTAATGAAACTTCAAAGCTTTTGCGCAGCAAAGGAAACCATAAAGAAGACCAAAAGACAACCCTCAGAATGGGAGAAAATATTTGCAAATGAAGCAACTGACAAAGGATTGATCTCCAAAATTTATAAGCAGCTCATGCAGCTTAATAACAAAAAAACAAACAACCCAATCCAAAAATGGGCAGAAGACCTAAATAGACATTTCTCCAAAGAAGATATACAGACTGCCAACAAACACATGAAAGAATGCTCAACATCACTAATCATGAGAGAAATGCAAATCAAAACTACAATGAGATATCATCTCACACCAGTCAGAATGGCTATCATCAAAAAATCTAGAAACAATAAATGCTGGAGAGGGTGTGGAGAAAAGGGAACCCTCTTACACTGTTGGTGGGAATGTAAATTGATACAGCCACTGTGGAGAACAGTATGGAGGTTCCTTAAAAAGCTACAAATAGAACTACCATATGACCCAGCAATCCCACTACTGGGCATATACCCTGAGAAAACCATAATTCAAAAAGAGTCATGTACCAAAATGTTCATTGCAGCTCTATTTACAATAGCCCAGAGATGGAAACAACCTAAGTGTCCATCATCAGATGAATGGATAAAGAAGATGTGGCACATGTATACAATGGAATATTACTCAGCCATAAAAAGAGACGAAATTGAGCTATTTGTAATGAGGTGGATAGACCTAGAGTCTGTCATACAGAGTGAAGTAAGTCAGAAAGAGAGAGACAAATACCGTATGCTAACACATATATATGGAATTTAAAAAAAAAAATGTCATGAAAAACCTAGGGGTGAAACAGGAATAAAGACACAGACTTACTAGAGAATGGACTTGAGGCTATGGGGAGGGGGAAGTGTAAACGGTGACAAAGCGATAAAGAGGCATGGACATATATACACTACCAAACGTAAGGTAGATAGCTAGTGGGAAGCAGCCGCATAGCACAGGGAGATCAGCTCGGTGCTTTGTGACCGCCTGGAGGGGTGGGATAGGGAGGGTGGGAGGGAGGGAGACGCAAGCGGGAAGAGATATGGGAATATATGTATATATATAACTGATTCATTTTGTTGTGAAGCTGAAACTAACATACCATTGTAAAGCAATTATACTCCAATAAAGATGTTAAAAAAAAAAAAAAAAGAATCTGAAAAGAAAGTGAGGGGTTAGAAAGCTGCTTCTCCCAACCGGAGGGAGGTTTCTTTGAGATTTTATTGCATTTTGAGCATTAAAAAATAAATTAAAAAAAACATTTTCATCACAAGGGAAAGCAGGATAGTTCCCTGAAATTGTGCATATAAACCACACCCCAGTGATGCCATGTGAGGTTGGAGTATCATTTGCTGGTAGTTTTCTGTCTAATAGCATTTAGCAATGGATACACTGGTGGGTTTGACCCAAGTGAAAACAGTTATTTCCTGATCTGTGATAGAAAGTTATAGGTTTCTAACAGTTGTATAATTATGATAATGGGTGCTATGGATAGATCATTTTAGAAATTGAGCCACTTCCTTTGATATTTTGGATCTAAGACGAGTGTGATATTTCTGGGGTAACTTGGTAAACTTGAGTAATGAAATTTGATTTTCATGAACCTTCAGGAGGCAATCCTATGATTCACTTTTCAGTCTTTCATTTTTGTAAGAAAAAAACAAAATACCCAGTTGTCTGTGGGCATATTATCATCTGAAGCACAAGATTTTTCCCACAGGGTCAAGGATTTTTGCCTTAGTTTTAAAAGCTTTCCAGGTATAGATTTGACACTAGGTCTTCTTTCTCCACGATCTCTGTGGAAAAAATTCCTCCTGTGCCCTCTTTATATGCCTCATGTCTGTTGGGTCCTGCTATTGTGAATTTGTGATCTCTGGCAAAGCAAAAATAGTGATACTGTTCCGCTAAATATAATGAAGAAACTATATTTTACATGATTTTCTCAGAAACAATCAACACTAAACATGATATTTGTTCACAGTATTCCTTCAGTAAGGCTCTATGACTCTTTGAAGGAAGGGCATTTTTATAGGGGAATTTATAAATATGACAGCAGCAATAAACAGCTGAAAATAATCTATGAGGCGTTTGCAAATTACCCCTCATGAGCTGTAGTGGTTGTGAAAGATAATTTGTGGTTCTCACAGAATACCCTGCAAATTGGGTCTTTCATCTGTGATGTTTTTAACAGAGAAAACATTTCATTTCTCGTATTAACAAATGATAACGCTGAATTGTTAATCTAAACAATTTGATTTATATTTTTCTGTGCTGAGAGAATTGTTGACATTTTAGGGTAATTATTTTCATCGTTAACTGCTCTTTTTGGTGACTATAGGCAAAAGATAGAAATCTGAATACATGAAGGCATCATTTTAGTCATTCTCCTTAAAGACTTCTCATAAAGCAGGAATCTGTTTGCCTGAGTTATCATCTGTGCTTAGAAATCTAATAGGACGTGGGTGTTGAGGAGTGAGGATTCTAGCCACTTTCAGGATTTTCAGCGGTGCATTGGAAGCTCTGTCATGTAATCTCGGTGGCCAGGGGGACGGGATTGACCTGTACAGTCACCAGGCCTCCGGCAGAGCACAGTGCACTGCATGTCTTAAATCACAGCAATGAGAAGAGGCACTTGTGGTTGGCCTCAGTAGTTCCCAGCTTATGTAATATCTGTTCAAGTATCTCACAGCATGGTTGCCAAGATTACATGAATGTTCACAAGAACACCTCTCACCATGCCTGGTACGTAGTACGAACTCCAGAAACATTTGGTGAAATGAGGACGATGTATAAAAAGATCTTCTCGATTTCCTTTCTCATAGTGCTTTCTTGGCCAAGGACTCATGGTCCAGGGAAAGGGAAAGAAAGATTTTTTTTCCACCTGGAAAGTAATCCCTACAACCTTAGACTGGATGCTCAGACTCGCCCACTGAAGTGGTGCACGAAGCAGAGAAGAAAGGAAGCACCAGGCTTGGGATGGAGCTGCTGCAGCAGCTGACTTTCTCTGGAATCTCTTTTTGATCTTAAAATCCATGCTGATTTTTCAAACTACTCTTTAACGTACCCAGGTTTATTTTAATACTCAGAAAAAATTAACATCAAATTTATACTTTTTCCCCCAGAAGAATCATTTAGCAAAATTGCTGCTCCAAAGAGATGGCCCATCTTTAACTTGTGGGTGTGGGCAGCCCACACTAGTTGTGAAGCACTGTGAGCAGGTATAGATGGCCTCTGTGTCCTGCAGGGTAGGCTAGGGTAGGTTCATCCGTCTTTCCCTTGGCCTCTTTATACTGTTGGGCAAGGCTTTGGCCACATCAGACAGGGAAACAGTATTCCAGACTGAATGGACTGCCCATTCACATGCCAGTTTATGGAATGGACTGCTGATTTAGGATCCAAGCAACTTTTACATGGCCTGAAAGAGTGAATATAGGGCCAGTACCCTGAATGACAAATATGTTTTATCCTTTGAACCAATTCCAGTTGATTAGTTCTGGTTGCCTGTCTTAAGAAGGCATCTGTGGTGCATCAGGGCTCAGGGAGGAGTGCTGGGATTGATTAATGATGTCTGTCAAGGCCTCTGGAGGGACAGCTTGCCCTGTATTTGCTATTCCTTGCTTTTGCCAAGTCCTTAACTCCTCTGTGTAAAATGATTTTAATACTAACAGGTGACTAAGTATGAGATGGGACATCATGAGAGAGAGAGAGAGCAGGTAGATTCTACTTTAAGAAATCCTAGCATGAGAAAATGCAAATTTACAAAATACATAAATCTGGAGCCAATTATTGCCATTACAGAAAGATTCCATGAAAAGTTCCTTTAAATAGCGAGATCCCCTACTGCATTAAAATGATGATTCAATTTACAAAAATTTCCTTTGCATGCAGCTCTTCAGGACCGTGTCTGTGGAGTCAAGCAAGCCACACCTGATTTTATTAAACCCCAGCCTAAATAATGTTCAGGACGGCTGCTCCCACGTATCTCCAGCCTCTTGATAATTCCCACTCTATTCAGACTTCCTCTGACTTCCTATCCCAGAGTGTTGAGTAGACAATCTGGGTGGTGGTCAACAGCTGCTGGCTTCCACCCTGCCGCGGCTGCATTTCATTAGTGGGTAAACTGATTGCTCTGAGTATGTTTATGTGTGGGTGTGGTTGAACAAGCCTATGGACTCTGCACACTATGTACATAGATACAGATACACATAAGCCATTATCTCGCTCTCAGCCCACCCTAAATTCATTCCTGCTGTGAGAGTTATAAATGGAAGGTTCCAATCGCCTGGTGGATATGGCCTTTGGGTAATAGTGCCTCGAATTCCGCCACCCCATCCTCTTTGTGTTTGTTTATATGTTATTTACCCTTGCATCAGAAAACTTCCCCAGACCCTGGGCCTGAGTCCCATTATCCAGTCATGGAGCCCTCTTCTTCTTCTGTGGCCTAGAAAGCCCCAAATGGTTTTCTGATTTAGAAAATTAAATATAATCTGACTCTTGTGGCAAGCTACAAAATTCCCAACCAACAGACACTTTTGCTAAATATATAACATACCTAACATCTAAAAGTATCACCGGTCTATCATGAACTTGGACTATAGAAGCACTCAGTGCCCATTGGGTAAGGTTGCCAACTTCTTCCCAGGCACTCAAAATTGGGCAGTTTTTGAGTGGACCACAAAGCTGCCAGGAATGCTGGCACGCGTGTTTGTATTTCTGCTGCCCTGTAAAGGCAACTTAATGCAGGGAAGAGTACCTTGAAAGAGATGTATCTTCCCTTTCTCTGTGGACAGCCTTCCCCACATAGAATATTGTCATAACTTCTCAGGCACAGAGCACAAGTTATCATCTCTGTTTCAACTATGGTATTTTTTTAAAATCTCAACATCAATTTCTTCCCAGGAATACTGTCTTTTTTTACAGACACATTTTTTTTTTTTTTTTTTTTTCCTTTTGGAAAAAGAGAATGAGGCAGTAACAGTGAACCATCAGCCCTACTCAGAAACTTTCTTCTGGCCTATAATGATTATTCGTATTTGAGATGAAAGCTCTCAGGCCATTGAGCTGTCAAACAGCTCTTTTCCTTCTGTCTTCGCAGGCTCATTGATCTGAGCCAAGCGTCCCGCATGGTACTGGGCGGTAATAGCTGCATAGGTGCAGCCATAAATGACAGCCGCCAACATCATGAGACACACGATCCCACATACCACCCCCGTGATGATGATGGTGGCCACGGCGTGGCGCAGATTGGCTGGCCTCGGCTTGGGTTTGATCTCACACTCCCAGTGGTCTCGCTCCCCTGAGCTGTGGCTCTCAGGGGACCTGGGTACAGCCCGGTGGGCAGCACCTAGCTGCTGCACCTGTGAGGACTCCAGGTCTGGAGAAGGAAAAGGGCAGGGCTGGTACAGCTTGTGAGGGATTTTAAGGAGGTTCTTTCCCTTCCAGGTGTCCGGTGAGGCACAGATGATGCTGTCTGTTATTCCCCCTTTGAGAAACAAAAGCAAAGAATGATAGCAGAGCCTGATACAACCAAACTCCCAAATCCTCAACCTGTAAAAACTTAGGCAGATGGAATTTATAAAACACCTTTTTTTTTTCAAAAAATTTAACAATTGTATTTTATGATTTTAGGGTTTCTAAATTGGCTAAATGCTAAAAATGCCACACACTAAATGGACAATTATGTGTGACCAAGAGTTCATTAGAAGCCAAGTCACCTTTACCTTATAAATGCCAAGGGAATAACAATGCAAAAGCTGACAGGAAGGGGCACTGGAGGCCAGCCTGAGGGCACTGTTGCATGCCCTAATGAGCCCTGCCACACAAGAAACCTATTGTGCCAAATTCCCACTGGAGAGCTAAAAAATAAATAAATAAAACAAATGTCTTTTGTTGTGATGTTATGTGTTAATTACAAAGACCCTCTGTCTCTACCAACACTCTTCAGTGATGCCAAACCGGGAGGTCAGTGGCCCTGTGAGTGAGTGCTTTGTGTATCTGAAGGTTTGACGGGAATATGAGTTACGTTCATGGGATTAAATACAATTAACGTGTCTCCTCAGACCTCGAAACACTTAGTACTTAAAGTACCAAACTTTCTCAATGGTTTTTTTTTTTGGCCTTGCCGTGCAGCATGCGGGACCATAGGTCCCTGACCAGGGATCGAACCTGAGCCCCCTGCATTGGGAACGTGGTGTCTCAACCACTGGACCACCAAGGAAGTCCCAAGTATCGCACTTTCTAATGGGTTTTTGGACTCAATTTCCATTCTCTCTAAGGGGATTAATTTCCTCATGTGTGTGGACTACTATTGTTCAGGAAGAATTTGTGTGCCTAGAAGTTCTCTTCTAGAAAGAACACTGGGCTAACAGATTCCATCCTGGCCAAATTTGACCACCAATTTACTATTTGACCTCAGGCAGATAAAGTTCTCTGACTAAATTTTTTGCCATGAAAACATCCTATTTGTATCTGACTTGATAGTTTATAAAGCACTGTCAGATAAGTCCTCACAGCTCTGCTCTAATGGGTAATTCTTATCCAAGGTCATTCAGGTCATAAGTGGATATAGCAACACCGAAACCCAGCTCTCTCCTGTGATCCCAGTTTTCCCCGCTACACCTACCGCCTCTCTCTACTTCCTCCTCTCTGAAACATCCTGAGGTCAGTGGAGTTAACACATGACTCTCAGTAGAATCTCACCCCCATGAAGCCTGGCACCAATCTTAGCCAAGTTCGACTGGAGATTCTTTGTACACATCGTAGGTGAATTATGAAACTACCAGAAGTTGCCATGCGGGAGCTTGTCACTTCAATGTTTTTAGAACCTTCCTTTGTATAGCACTTCAGAGTTTTGGGAATGCCTTCACATCCATTCTGTCTGAGCCTTATAAGCTGAGTCTTACCATGGCCGTATTAGTAGATGGGGCCATTTTGCAGTTCAGGGGTTATTGTGGCCCAGGTCACACTGGGGTCAGTGGCCATGACAAAATTCAACTCATACCTTTTTTGCTTTTACTGCTTCAACTGAGTCACCTATTGCCAGAGTCTCTTGGGCCCGTCCTGGCTTCTTCAGTGATCCCCTGAGGCAAGAGCCTCAACTCTAAAGCAAAAAGATAAGAGGAATTTTCTCCTTTCCTGAGCTGAGGTGCAGGAGGCCAGAGGTGTGGGGTGCCTGTTCTGGATGAGCCCAAGGCGCCATCAGGCTGCACCGTGATTAAGGATCCCTGTCTCAGAGACCGTTTCAATACTCTGCCTGGAAGCTGGTTGTAAAGCAGAAGGCCAGAGAGCAGAAAAGAAGTGTGGGGGCTTGAGAAGAAGTAACCATATTTAACCCAGGCAAAGAGCACTGAGACTTTCATCAGGGGAAGAAAGGCCACCTGCCATGGGACCAGCAATTCCACCAGCTGACCTAGACTGGGGCGGTTCACCCAGTAACTTCAGGGGTAAGCTCTGTCTTTCTCCAGTTCCAGGCTTCCTGCTGTTCAGCATTAGGGTGGGAGGCATGGCCTCAGGACACAGAGCCAGGAGAATACACAGACTAGAGCCTGGGATATTGCTGGAAGACAGGGGTTATGGCCACCAAGAGCTCCGTGGCCTCCTGTGTCCTTAGCCAGGACTCACTTCCCAGCCTTCCACCACCATCTCCTCAGCCGTGACCCCAGGAAGCAAATCTGCAGATGATAGCTTGAGGGTCTCAGTCTCTTCTGGATTCAGAGCAGCTGACAGTGCAAGAAGCTCCAGCTTTCCAAGCACTCACATTATTCATCATCTGTCCACTAGCAGCTCTTAACTCCTGTCTTGGGAAGAAATGGGATTCAAATCTTGAGTCTGACCATTACTTTGCTGTGCAACCCTAAGCAAGTTACTTGACCATTCTGTGCCTCTGCTTGCTCACCTGGGAAGTGGGAGACTGGGGTAATAATGAAATCTACCTCACAAGATTGCTTTGAGGACTCAGTTGGATAAAGTATGTCAAGTATTTAGCACAATTCCTAGCCCAGAATAAATGTTTAATACAGTTAGCTGTTAGCATAAAGATGATTTGTTTAGTTATGAATGGAGAGAGAGGAATGCTAATTACAAAATCTATGTGCATGTTTTTGTGGAGGAGACATTATTAGGTATTCATCAAAGCATGTTTTTTCTCTGTTGGGTCCACAGGAAGATGAAATTTCCCCACCCTTTGTGGTCAGATTGGGGCCTCGTGATTGAGTTCTGGCCAACAGAACCAATGAGTGACACTTCCAGGCCGCAAAACCCCCTGCTTCATCCTCCATATACTTTGTTTCCCCTTGGTGGGAACTAAGGTCTTGACCAATACCTATTCCCTTATTTTGCCTTTATTCAATGCATCAGTAGTCAGATTGTCTCCTACATTCACTTGGGGATTTTATTTAGTTATTTTGGGACACCCAGGTCTTGTTATCCCAAATAAATTTTGCCTTCCTCCAGAGAAAGACTGTCATCTGGATGGGGCAGCTCCGCCATGAGGGAGCGTTGAACCGCACTGTGGAATCTGAGGACCAGAACGGGCCTTAGGAACTCCCTGGCTTAACACTGTCCGTTTCCACCAGGTGACACTGAGGGCTAGTGAGGGGCATCAATTTGCCTGAAGATCACCAGTGAGTTTGTGCCTGAGTAGGGGGAGCTATATCATACCTTATGTTGCTTCTAATATCCTGGACCTGAGAAATATTTTTTGTCAAGAAATATTTCTAATTGATGAAAACCATCTTTCTCTGATGCTTTGGCTTATGCTTACCATTTAGTCTAGAACACAATAGCTGAAGCCACTTCACCTCTAGATGTAAACACTTTTATTTGCAACCTCCTATAAAAGATTTTTGTCACATTATATGGCCTCTGTTGTAGGTCAACTTGAAGATCAGCTGGTTAGTGATAAGCTATTGGCTATTGTTGAGAGAGATTCTTAATTCAATATTATTTATTTGAACTCATGTGCTCTCTCCCACTTCCTTCTGTGTAACTGCTGCAACCATCTGGACTCTGTTGATTCCCTAATTCATGTCTGGAGCTCTGATA
This sequence comes from Aethalodelphis obliquidens, assembly GCF_003676395.1. Taxonomy (NCBI): domain Eukaryota; kingdom Metazoa; phylum Chordata; class Mammalia; order Artiodactyla; family Delphinidae; genus Aethalodelphis; species Aethalodelphis obliquidens. Next base: position 3,856,839 of record NW_020837966.1, read on the forward strand.
TCTTCCCAAATTATAGGCTCAGATATATAGCCACCAACTCAACAACACTCCTTGGCTATGTAATGGGCATCTCAAACTTGACACGCCCCACATTGAGTTCTTGATTTACCACCTCCTACACATACTTACCCATTTCCCCTATTCCCCAGCCTGCCCCTTATCAGCTACTGGCATCACCATTTATCTGGTTACTCCTGAAGGACAAAACAAAATTGAATTTCCTATAATATACTCTCTTTTCTTTATCTCCCATGCCAACCCATTATAATTTCTATCAGTTCAATATTCTAAATATCTCCCAAAGTTGATAATTTCTCATCACTCTGGTTTGGGCCACCATCATCTTTTCCCTGCATGACTGAAATCACTTTCTCCCTCATCCCCCTGCTTCTTCTTCTGTAGCTTTTGGTCTACTCTCCTTAGAGTCACCAGAGTGACCTTTTAAAATGTAATCAGATCATATTGTTCCCCTGACTAAAATTCTTCAAGAGATTTCCATCTCGCCTAAAATAAAATCCAAATGTCTCAGCCTATTCTGCACGTTCCAACATGACCCAAGTCCTGGGTACTTGTGCTGCCTTATCCTCTCTCACTCCCTTCCTCTGTTCTAGCCACTCATTTGTCCCTCTTTCTGTCCCTCAGTGGAGCCAAGCTTACTTTCCCGTCAGGGCCTTCGCACTGCTGTCCTTTCCCCCAGTTATCTCATGGTTCATTTCCCCTCATTGTTTCAGTTCTGCTCCCCCATGTCACCTCCTTGGAGGGGCCTTCCCTGTCCTTCCCATCTGAAGTGGAACCCCCATCCCATTACTCTCTCCCCTTACCCCACCTCTAGCACTAACTGCTATCTGAACATGGGTATATATTTGTCTTTTTTAACATGTTTCTACTGTCAGAATGTAATGCCTATGATGGTGGGGAGTTTCTTGTTCACTGACCTTTTCTCAGTGCCTAGAAGTGCCCCTGGCACATAAGATTCACTCAAGTATAGGATGAATGAATGAATGATACTTAAAAGTTAGGAGGAAAGAAACACTGTGACGTAGAGGAAAGAATGCAGGGCCAAGACCTAAAGCCACTCATTCTACTTCTGTCTGTGCTTCTACTTTGTGACCTTGGTCAAGTCATGAACATCTCTGGGCCTCCATTTCCCATTGATAATAGGCTAGCATTGAGTTAGAAGGGGTTGGCAAACTTTTCTATAAAGAGCCAGAAATACTTCACATTTTAAGCCTTGCCATAGTCTCTGTCCCAGCTATTCAACTTTGCCCTTATAATGCAAAACACCCACAGACAGTAAATAAATGGGTGTGGATGTGTTCCAACAAAACTTTATTTACAAAAATAGGAGGTGGGGCAAATTTGGCTCTTGGGCTATGGTTTGCTGACCCCTGAGTGATTTCTAGATCCCCTCATCTTTTATGTTCTGGGATCTCTTGCTTTGCTTTTGATATCTGGTTAAAGAAATAGTAGTTCCCTTTGGAGAGGGTACCTTACTGTATCCAGTTTCAGTAACAGTGGTGTTTGCTAAAGCAGAATGGATAATATCAGGGAAGATTCACAGCTGTCAAATGGTCAGAAGCAGACAAAGAAGGGAGGAAAGTCCTAAGGAGAGATAACATGCCCCCAGTTGGATCACACTTGAAAATCAAAATTTGGTGTCATTTCAGAGTTGAGTAGTTATTTAGGTGATGATTGAAATTCCCTCTTCCTTAAGGGCCTACATTTCCCAGAAAAATAACTTAATGGTATTGTTAATCAAAGACTGGAAAGTTGGGGTGGGGAGAAAAAAAAAGTGGAAAGTTATCTCCATGAATCGTATCTGTAGATGATTTTAAATACCTGAATTTAAACACCCTTTAATGACTCACTTGCCTCTTTTGCCATACCATGAAATGACATCAATGTGAAAAAGCTTACATGGAAAAAAAAAAAAAAAAAAAGCTTACATGGATCCCTCAAATACTCCTCAACATCCCTTCTAATGCAGAGAACAGATGAGGTTCATCCTAGGCTGGTAACACACAGATAGGCATTACTGACCTTTATAGATAAACGTCTCCAGCCAGAGTTTAAGACTGAGCAAGTGGCAATTGCATTTCCAGAGGTTGTCCTTGAGAAATAAATGCCTCACTCTGGGCATGGATTCTAGGAGGGCTCGATCGAGCTGCTGAAGCTGGTTTTGTTGGATCGCAAATACAGTTAGGTTCTCCCAAGGCTCACCCAGGGATGTGGGAAGGTGGCTTATGTTGTTTGATGATAAATCAAGTTCCCTCAGCTGTGGGAGGGAATGGAAAAGTCTGCTTTCCAGGGAATGCAGGGAGTTCTGGGTTAGGTTTAAGACCCGCAAGTGCTGAAGTCCATGGAAAACTCCGGAGGTCAGATTTGAAAGAGAATTGTTGTGCAAGTTCAAGGCTGTGAGCTGTGGCACTGACTTAAATGCAGAAGCCGGAAGCTGACGTATCTGGTTATCTTGTAAGTGCAGGGTTAGAGTCTGAGGAGGCAGATCGGAAGGGACTTCAGCCAGACCCTGCCGGCTGCAGTCTACAAAATTTGAAGGTGAGTGACAGTGGCACCTCTCTGGGCAGCCACACACCACCGGGAGCAGGAAAATCATAGTTGAGAGCAGGAGCAGTTCGCCTACAACAAACAGAAAGAAACTGTGATAGGAACCAGTTTGTAAGTGGTGTCAGCATTTGTTTCCCTTTAAATTCACAGGTAACTGGAAGGTAGATGAAATAGGATATCAAGTAGAAATGTGAAAAAATAATTTGGGGGGCACATGCCCTGTGTACAATGCAGCAGAATTATCTGGGACCAGAAGTTTAGAAGCATAATACGGAGTTCAGATATTCACATTTCTTAAATGTATGCTGCAGGTCAGTGCTGTCCAATAGGACTTTCTATGCTCATTGCAATGATCTATATGTACTGTTTAATATTGTAGCCATTATCTGCATGTGGCTGCTGAGCTCTTGAAATGTGACTACTGCAACCAAGGAACTGAATTTTTATTTGCATTTAATTTTTTTTTTTTTGCGGTACGCAGGCCTCTCACTGTTGTGGCCTCTCCTGTTGCGGAGCACAGGCTCCCGACGCACAGGCTTAGCGGCCATGGCTCACGGGCCTAGCCACTCCGCGGCATGTGGGATCCTCCCGGACCGGGGCACGAACCCGTGTCCCCTGCATTAGCAGGCAGACTCTCAACCACTGCGCCACCAGGGAAGCCCTGCATTTAATTTTAATCAGTTAAAATTTAAGTAGCCATACGGTGCTAGTGGTCCATATTGGATAGGGCAGGTCTGAAGCATTCTTACAAATTGATGTCCATCTTTGCAGGTATAATAATTCCATGAATGATGACCGGCTCTACTCCATTTTTATTCAAGAGATTTTAAAAACAAAGAAAAGCATTAAAAATAATATAATAAACACCATGTTCCTGTTACAAAGTTCTGTCTGTTATTCATAGTTTGCCATATTTCTTTCATCTCTTTTTTCTTTAACTCAAAGTAACAGTGCATTACTGATACCGTTGAACTCGCTTTGATGAGCACCCACATCATATTTTCCAACAGGCCCCCCCCTCTTCCCTACCATTTGCTAGTGTATCCCTCCAGGCCTTTTAAAAACATTGCAGTCCCACTACTGGGCATGTACCCTGAGAAAACCATAATTCAAAATAGTCTTGTTGGGTGGGGCTAATGGTAGACTCTGAGAGGGCTCACGCCAAGGAGTAATTCCCAGAACTTCTGCTGCTACTGTCCTTGTCCCCGTGGTGAGCCACAGCCACCCCCACCTTTGCAGGAGACCCTCCAACACTGGCAGCCGAGTGGCTGACAGGGTCTTGGTGCTCCAGCCAGGTGTCAGGCCTGAGCCTCTGAAGTGGGAGAGCCAAGTTCAGGACATTGGTCCACCAGAGACCTCCTGGCACCACATAATATCAAATGGCGAAGGCGCTCCCAGAGATCTCGATCTCAATGCTAAGACCCAGCTCCACTCAACAACCAGCAAGCTATAGTGCTGGACACTCTATGCCAAACAACTAGCAAGACAGGAACACAACCCCACCCATTAGCAGAGAGGCTGCCTAAGATCGTAATAAAGTCACAGACACCCCAAAAAACACCACCAGATGCAGTCCTGCCCACCAGAAAGACAAGATCCAGTCTCATCCACCAGAACACAGGCACCAGTCCCCTCCACCGGGAAGCCTACACCACCCGCTGAACCAACCTTACCCACTGGGGGCAGACACCAAAAACAACGGGGACTATGAACCTGCAGCCTGTGGAAAGGAGACCCCAAACACAGTAAGTTAAGCAAACTGAGAAGACAGAGAAACACACAGCAGATGAAGGAGCAAGGTAAAAACCCACCAGACTACACAAATGAAGAGGAAATAGGCAGCCTACCTGAAAAAGAATTCAGAGTAATGATAGTAAGGTTGATCCGAAATCTTGGAAATAGAATGGAGAAAATACAAGAAACGTTTAACAAGGACCTAGAAGAACTAAAGAGCAAACAAACAATGATGAATAACACAATAAGTGAAATGAAAAATTCTCTAGAAGGAATCAATAGCAGAATAACTGAGGCAGAAGAGTTGATAAGTGACCTGGAAGATAAAATAGTGGAAATAACTACTGCAGAGCAGAATAAAGAAAAAAGAATGAAAAGAATTGAGGGCAGTCTCAGAGACCTTTGGGACAACATTAAACACACCAACATTCGAATTATAGGGGTCCCAGAAGAAGAAGAGGGAATAAAAGGGACTGAGAAAATATTTGAAGAGATTATAGTTGAAAACTTCCCTGATATGGGAAAGGAAATAATCAATTCCAGGAAGCACAGAGAGTCCCATACAGGATAAAACCAAGGAGAAACACGCTAAGGCACATATTAAACTATCAATAATTAAATACAAAGGAAAAATATTAAAAGCAGCAAGAGAAAAGCAACAAATAACAAACAAGGGACTCTCCATAAGGTTAACAGCTGATCTTTCAGCAGAAACTCTGCAAGCCAGAAGGGAGTGGCAGGACATATTTAAAGTGATGAAAGGGAAAAACCTGCAACCAAGATTACTCTACCCAGCAAGGATCTCATTCAGATTCGACGGAGAAATTAAAACCTTTACAGATGAGCAAAAGCTAAGAGGATTCACGACCAAACCAGCTTTACAACAAATGCTAAAGGAACTTCTCTAGGCAGGAAACACAAGAGATGGAAAAGACCTACAATAACAAACCCAAAACGATTAAGAAAATGGTAATAGGAACATTCATATCAATAACTACCTTAAATGTAAATGGATAAAATGCTCTACCCAAAAGACATAGACAGGCTGAACGGATACAAAAACAAGACCCGTATATATGCTGTCTACAAGACACCCACTTCAGACCTAGGGACACATACAGACTGAAAGTGAGGGGGTGGAAAAAGATACTCCATGAAAGGAAATCAAAAGAAAGCTGGTGTAGCAATTCTCATTAAAATAAAGGCTATTACAAGAGACAAAGAAGGACACTACATAATGATCAAGGGATCAATCCAAGAAGAAATATAACAATTGTAAATATTTATGCACCCAACATAGGAGCATCTCAATACATAAGGCAAATGTTAACAGCCATAAAATGGGAAATCGACAGTTACACAGTAATAGTAGGGGACTTTAACACCCCACTTTCACCAATGGACAGATCATCCAAAATGAAAATAAATAAGGAAACACAAGCTTTAAATGACACATTAAACATGATGGACTTAACTGATATTTATAGGACATTCCATCCAAAAACAACAGAATACACTTTCTTCTCAAGTGCTTGTGCAACATTCTCCAGGATACATCATATCTTGGGTCACAAATCAAGCCTTGGTAAATTTAAGAAAATTGAAATCGTTTCAGTACCTTTTCCGACCACAGCGCTATGAGACTAGATGTCAATTACAGGAAAAAATCTGTAAAAAATACAAACACATGGAGGCTAAACAATACACTACTGAGTAACCAAGAGATCACTGCAGAAATCAAAGAAGAAATCAGAAAATACCTAGAAACAAGTGACAATGAAAACACGGTGACCCAAAACCTATGGGATGCAGCAAAAGCAATTCTAAGAGGGAAGTTTATAGCAATACAATCCTACCTCAAGAAACAAGAAACATCTCAAATAAACAACCTAACCTTACACCTAAGGCACTTAGAGAGAGAAGAACAAAAAAACCCCAAAGTTGGCAGAAGGAAAAAAATCAGAAAAATCGGATCAGAAATAAATGAAAAAGAAAGAAATGATAGCAAAGATCAATAAAACTAAAAGCTGGTTCTTTGAGAAGATAAACAAAAATTGATAAGCCATTAGCCAGACTCGTAAAGAAAAAAAGGGAGAAGACTCAAATCAATAGAATTAGAAATGAAAAAGAAGAGACAGCTGACACTGCAGAAATACAAAGGATCATGAGAGATTATTACAAGCAACTATATGCCAATAAAATGGACAAATTCTTAGAAAAATACAACCTTCCAAGACTGAACCAGGAAGAAATAGAAAATATAATCAGACCAATCACAAGGACTGAAATTGAAACTGTGATTAAAAATCTTCCAACAAACGAACGTCCAGGACCAGATGGCTTCACAGGTGAATTCTTTCAAACATTTAGAGAAGAGCTAACACCTATCCTTCTCAAACTCTTCCAAAATATAGCAGAGGGATGAACACTCCCCAACTCATTCTACGAGGCTACCATCACCGTGATACGAAAACCAGACAAAAATGTCACAAAAAAAGAAAACTACAGGCCAATATCACTGCTGAACATAGATGCAAAAATCCTCAACAAAATACTAGCAAACAGAATCCAACAGCACATTACAGGGATCATACACTGTGATCAAGTGGGGTTTATCCCAGAAATGTAAGGATTCTTCAGTATATGCAAATCAATGTGATACACCATCTTAACAAACTGAAGGATAAAAACCGTATGCTCATCTCAATAGATGCAGAAAAAGCTCTCAACGAAATTCAACACCCATTTATGATAAAAAAAAAAAAAATCCAGAAAGTAGGCATAGAGGGAACTTACCTCAACATAATAAATGCCATATATGACAAACCCACAGCCAACATCGTTCTCAATGGTGAAAAACTGAAACCATTTCCATTAAGATCAGAAACAAGACAAGGTTGCCCACTCTCACCACTATTATTCAACATAGTATTGGAAGTTCTAGCCACAGCAATCAGAGAAGAAAAAGAAATAAAGTGAATACAAATCGGAAAAGAAGAAGTAAAACTGTCACTGTTTGCAGATGACATGACACTCTACATAGAGAATCCAAAGATGCTACCAGAAAAGTACTAGAGCTAATCAATGAATTTGGTAAATTTGCAGGATACAAAATTAATGCACAGAAATCTCTTGCATTCCTATACACTAATGATGAAAAATCTGACAGAGAAATTAAGGAAACACTCCCATTTACCATTGCCACAAAAGAATAAAATACTAGGAATAAACCTACCTAAGAAGACAAAAGACCTGTATGCAGAAAACTATAAGACACTGATGAAAGAAATTAAAGATGATACAAACAGATGGAGAGATATACCATGTTCTTGGATTGGAAGAATCAACATTGTGAAAATGACCATACTACCCAAAGAAATCTACAGATTCCGTGCACTCCCTATCAACATACCAATAGCATTTTTCACAGAACTAGAACAAAAAATTTCACTATTTGTATGGAAACACAAAAGACTCCGAATAGCCAAAGCAATCTCGAGAAAGAAAAATGGAGGAATCAGGCTCCTGGAGTTCAAACTATATTACAAAGCTACAGTAATCAAGACAGTATGGTACTGGCACAAAAACAGAAATATAGATCAATGGAACAGGACAGAAAGCCCAGAGACAATCCCACGCACCTATGGTCACTTAATCTATGACAAAGGAGGCAAGAGTATACAATGGAGAAAAGACAGCCTCTTAAATAAGTGGTGCTGGAAAAACTGGACAGCTACATGTAAAAGAATGAAATTAGAACACTCCCTAACACCATACACAAAAATAAAATGGATGAAAGATCTAAATGTAGGCCAGACCCTATAAAAGTCTTAGAGGAAAACATAGGCAGAACACCCTATGACATAAATCACAGCAAGATCCTTTTTGACCCAGCTTTTAGAGAAATGGAAACAAAAACAAAAATTAACAACTGGGACCTAATGAAACTTTTGCACAGCAAAGGAAACTATAAACAAGATGAAAAGACAACCGTCAGAATGGGAGAAAATTTTTGCAAATGAAGCAACTGACAAAGGATTAATGTCCAAAATATACAAGCAGCTCATGCAGCTCAATAACAAAAAAACAAACAACCCAGTCCAAAAATGGGCAGAAGACCTAAATAGACATTTCTCCAAAGAAGATATACAGATTGCCAACAAACACATGAAAGGATGCTCAACATCACTAATCATTAGAGAAATGCAAATCAAAACTACAATGAGGTATCACCTCACACCGGTCAGAATGGCCATCATCCAAAAATCTACAAACAATAAATGCTGGAGAGGGTGTGGAGAAAATGGAACCCTCTTGCACTGTTGGTGGGAATGTAAATTGATACAGCCACTAGGGAAAACAGTATGGAGGTCCCTTAAAAAGCTACAAATAGAACTACCATATGACCCAGCAATCCCACTACTGGGCACATACCCTGAGAAAACCATAATTCCAAAAGAGTCATGTACCACAATGTTCATTGCAGCTCTGTTTACGATAACCAGGTCATGGAAGCAACCTAAGTGTCCATCGACAGATGAATGGATAAAGAAGATGTGGCACATATATACAATGGAATGTTACTGAACCATAAAAAGAAACGAAATTGAGTTATTTGTAGTGAGGTGGATGGACCTAGAGACTGTCATACAGAGTAAAGTAAGTCAGAAAGAGAAAAACAAATACCATATGCTAACAGATATATATGAAATTTTTAAAAAATGGTTCTGATGAACCTAGGGGCAGTATAGGAATAAAGATGCAGACGTAAAGAATGGACTTGAGGACACAGGGAGTGGGAAGGGTAAGCTGGGACGAAGTGAGAGAGTGGCATGGACATATATGCACTACCAAATGTAAAATAGATAGCTAGTGGGAAGCAGCTGCAAAGCACAGGGAGATCAGCTCGGTGCTTTGTGACCATCTAGAGGGGTGGGATAGGGAGGGTGGGAGGGAGACACAAGAGGGAGGATGTATGGGGATATATGTATATGTATAGCTGATTCACTTTGTTATAAGGCAGAAACTAACACACCATTATAAAGCAGTTGTACTCCAATAAAGATGTTAAAAAAATACTTAACAAGAACAACAATTGGAAATAGCCTTATAGCTCATGTTCTGATACAGGCACTATTGAATGTGCTTTATATATATTAATTTAGTCCTTCTAACCTTGTAATTTGGGGTCTATTATTATGCCTCTATTAAAGGTGATGAAACTGAGGCCCAGAGAAGCTAAATCACTTGCCCAAGGTCACACAGAAGTAGTAGAATCATGATTTGAACCCAGCAGTCTGCTTCCAGGGTCTGTCATGGTCCTTACCTGCTGTGCTTTACTGCCTGTAAATACTTTTACATAACACACATGTACATACACATACTACATAATGTTTTGCATGGTGGTTTTTTAAAAACTACATAAATATAATCATAGGCATGTTTAATTTTCAATATAATCTAGTCACTCAAAACTGATTCATCCACATGGTTATATAGAGAGCTCATTAATTCCTTCTAACTTCTATGGAGTATTCCATGGTGAGGCCATGCCAGATTTAATATTTAGCCCCTCCCATACTGACGAGCATTTGAGTTGTTGCAGTTTCTTTCATGACAAATGGTGCTGCAGAAGGCATCCTTATGCAGAGCTCTTTGGCCGTGTGGAAATGCGTACGGGGTCTCTAGAATCGACAGGAACCTCCTTGTCAAGTTCAGAGAGGATGCTGAGTTGACATTTTCTTAGGTGCTTCTAGGTCAGTCTCCAATGTAGCTCTATCCCTTCCTTCTTTTTTCCTAACACTTGAATTTCAAAATATGGCAAACATCCGTCAAGGACATTTTGTTAAATTGGTAGAGGAATTCACAGGGCCAGGCAATACTATTTAAAACTCAAGATGGTTATCTACTCAGAGAGAAAGCTCTTGAGAGAGGTTTTTTGGTTTATTTGTTTGTCTGTTTTTGGCCTTAACTGGGGAAAAGTACAATGTGGCTGTCAAATGCACGGAGGCTTTTCCCCTTCGTCCTTTCAATTCTCTGCTGCTGCGAACAGTTCTTTAGGGCAAGAGGGAAGATGTTTGGAGAGCCTTCCGAAGGAGATTTTGCTCAGTTTAGTCTAGCTCAAGGTATGCAAAGCATCATAGTCCCATTGCCTCTTCCAGCATATAAAAGAGCGAAACCCTTGCTTTCCTTTCTGTAATTTAAATAAATATAAATCTCAGTGCCAAAGCATCTTCCGGTTAGAGGAGAGTTGCCACCCTCAATTTAGCTGTGGGTCTCAAGCATTAATTAGTTTCAGAAAGTCTTCCCACTCCCACCCACCCCCTCCAAGTGGATGATAAATGAACTCCAACCTGAAGGACTGTGTTTTCTATGAAATGGCCCATGACAGGCCAACTGCATACCCATTCATGACTGTGTACATTGGTCCCCTCCCCCTTCCTCTGACCCAGCATGGCACAAACATAAATCCTTCTATCAGAGACAATTTTTAACATCTGTTTGGTCTTTTGAGAAAGACAACTTGAAAATAAGCTTCCCACAGATACTTTCCTGAGGGGCGTCCCACTTTCTAAGGCGGGAGGGAATTAATCATGGCTCACCTTCCATGACTGAGTCTCCACCAGCTTACCCGTTGAACCTGAAGCCCACCTTTATTAATCTGCAGACCAACACACCGAGGGCAAACTCCAAGTCCAGCTTTTCATTCACTTTTTTTCTGAATCCTACTAGTGCTTTTCTTCAATGTAGAGAACAGTTGTCGCTTTCCGGAGACACTTATTTAAGCAGCCCTTTCCTTGTCTCCATCTGGCTGGGGTTGTTTTCCATAAGAGGATCTTTTGATTGTGCTCTCCCCCTTCTTTCTCAAAGCGTCGCCCTCCCCAGGATCATCGCTGCCTTTCCCATTGAGCCGACGAGCCAGAAAAAAAATGTTTGTCAAACCTCGGTGAACAGCTGTAGCATTCAAACATGACCCCAGTGGCTCAGGCTTTTTGATTATTTAATCTGCTTGAAGTCCAGGGCACCAAAGTAAAACTATCTACTTAATCCGGTCCTGGTTTCTGAATTCTGTTGACTTACTAACCACACTGTGTCAACCCTCATTGAGTTGGGGGACACTCGCTGTGGATCCTCGATCTGGGGGTCTAGCAACAGAGCCAGCAGAGTGTGTAATATGAGGACAAATTGGCCTGCTGGAGGCTGACACGGTTTCCACAGTGCACTGTTTGGTCACCGAAGGCTTATTCAGCCAACATCCGCAGGGATTAGCTGTGTTGACAGGGTCTTGATGCCCTGAAATTCATAGCCATGGTTTCCTTTCGTGGGCATCACTGCCTCTTCTCCCTGGGGCCACAAATACTTCTCAGCTGCTTCTTTGCTTGCTCCCCCCCGCCCCACCGCCCTCACCCCCTCACTGAATTGACCTTTCGGTTTGCATGCCTTTGGAAATACTTCTCAATCTTTCATCGTTTCCCTGATGCTGAGGTTCTGGCTCTTTCCTCATTTTTCACATATAAAACAATAAAGCCGCCCCCCATGAGCATCAGGCATCAATGAACTGTGACTGTTCTCTAATTGAAGCCATTGGAAACTTTCCCACCAGGGGCTGGAACATTTCTTTGAATGTGCAAATGCCCCTCCATTTGCTGAGGTGGGATTTCAATGTCAAAGCTGCCCTTCAACATGCCAAAATGTTCCACATGCCTATGGTGAAAAAAACATGCTTTTCTTGAGGCAGTGTGAAGTGGGATCCCTGGCCCCAGGCAGTGTAATAGAGCAGTTGAGTTTGGGGTTTGGAATCAGCTGGGTCTAGATTTGAATTCGGCTTCACCATTTACCAGCTTCATGTCTCTGGGCAAGTAACTTGCCCACTGAAAACCCCTTGTCCTCATCTCTGACATGGGGATAACAGTTGTTTTTGCTTCATAAAATTGTTCCCAGGATTACATGAAGCAATACATGTCATGGCCCAGAGTGCCTTAATAAATGGTCACAATTACCCAGGAGAGTGCTTTCCAAGGCTTCTGTGCTGCTAGCATTCAACTCAACCTTGACTCAACAGGCAGGAGGGGGTCCTGACAAAAGACCAGGAGGCCTGGCCCCTTGTGCCACTCTGGCAGTACCCTTGGGCATGAAGTTGAAAATTTGGATTGTGACTATCCTTAATGGCCTGCTCTTTGGGATCCCTTTCCTCCTTTGGACAAGCCCCGTCCAGCCTCACAGAACCTAGGACACTCATCCTGCCTCCTTCCTGAAAAATCTGCTTCACTCAGCCTGTCATCCTTCGTCCTTCTCTCCAACATTCTTTGAGCGTCCGATAATACAGGGGGGAAAAGTCAGATGTAGACAACAAAGAGCCATTTAAATCTTAATAAGGGCTAAATGGTTCCTTCCTCTCTTCTTTCCCTCCCTTTTTCCTATCTCTCTACTTTCAGGAGCACAGAATTTAATAATAATTATTTGTGTGTGATACATGACCATCAGTGGCTTGTATGTAGCATTCAGTCATCAATGGGTCATAATATGACAAACACCTGTGAATCTAACACTCATTCTAAGAACTGGAAAGCTTCCAGTAACTTATATCAACCTGCATGCCTCTGTGTTTCCCAGGGCCCAGCAAGCTTTTTTTGTAAAGAGCCAGGTAGTAAATATTTTAGATGTTGAGGGCCATGCGGTGTCTGTTGCAACTACTCAACTCTGATGTTATAGCACGCAGCCAACCACAGACAATCTGTAAACAAATTGTGTGCCTGAGCCCCAGTAAAACTTTATTTACAAAGACAAAACAGGTAGACGACTAGATCGGCCCACAGGCCATAGTTTGCAAACCCTGCTCTATCCTGCTGTCTAGCCACTACTGCCACTGCTCCACCACGGCCAGCTGTCACCCACCCCAACTGCCACTGCCCCACTGGACATATCCACCACCCTGTCTCCTTCTTATCTGTAAAATGAGAGGGCTCGAGAGGATGATCTTTAGGCCCCTCTTATATCTAAAACCTTGTCATTCTGGTCAGAGTGCTTGAGTAGGCTTGAAAGGCTTTGTATTTACAGACTTCAGGGGAGCTTGGACAAAAAATTTGAGTGTCTCTTTGGGTTACAGCAGAGCTATTTAGCCATGTCCTGCAGGGCCCAGCTAGGGTCCTGGACTCAGAGGCCTGAAAAAGATGTATCTGTTGACAGCATAGCTGGGCATAGGAGACCAGGACACCTAAAGGAAAACTGCAGGCAGTCGAGGATACCTGCAGTTAAAGCCAGGCCATGTGGCTGAAGGAGGAAGCGCACTTCCGTGGTGCTTACACTCTGAGGTTGTGTGGTCTTGGGCAAACCGTTCACTTTCTCTGAGCCTCAGCTTCCTCATCTGTGGAATGCCTACCTCACAGGAGGCAGGGAGGATCAAGGGATACATGTTAAGTGCATGGTACAGGTCTGGTAAAGCAGATAATCAGAAGTGGCATCTCCTGTAAGCAGTACATCTTCTCAGCCCTCAAACAGTCTTGACTGACAGCTCCCAGCTAATCTGTGAGCACCCTGGGAATACGCAGAGAGCCCCCACCACTGCTGGTCTCCTGGGAGCAGTGGCCTACTGCCCAAAGGGGCTCTTTGGTTCAGTTGGCTCTAACGGTGATTCAAAATGGGCAGTGCACACTTGGAGTGGAAGGCTCCTGGACCTAGAAAGACTTTAGATGCAGGGGCTGATTGATTTATTCCATCTGACCTCAGCCCAGAGAACAAAGGGAGGCTGTGTGATCTGCATGCTAATACCTGCAGTGCCTGCCTTCTGTCCCTCCCTCCCTCCGTGAGCCAGAGCTGAGAAGTGGCAAGACAACTGTGCATTGAAAAGAATCACCGAGGAATGACATCACACGTCAGGTGAGGTCAAGCGACTCCCGTGAGGGGCTCCTGTACCAAGATCTAGTCAAGAGCCCAGTTCCCCACACAGACCTTGCTTCAGACACACCCTCAAAGGAATATGGTGGCTACCGTTACACTGCAATTTCAAGAATTCCCTAGTTTCTGTATATTTTTATATAAATATATTTCCTATGTGCTTTTGCCCGTTTTAAGTCAGAATGTTTCCCTATATTCTTTTGCTCATTTTAAGTCAGAAAATTTCCTCACATAAATTGGTCTACTTAACATTTCACCTCCCTCCAAAAAAAAATCAACAATTATTAACATTTAAAATGGATTGTGTCTTAAAATCCAGCAAATATGTAATAGCTCTTTCTCCCAGGTGATATTATACAGCTATTTTAAAAGAATAAGTTAGAGCTAAATATATCCACCTGGGAGGATATTCATAATAAATTGTTAGGTTAAATAAATCAATCTGAATAGGAATGCACATTGTATAGTCCCATTTATGTTGAAACAAACAAAAAAGAAAACCCAAAGGTGGAAGGATTAACTCTAAAAATGTGCGTTGGTTTGTCTGAAGATGGAGTAAGTGGGGAAGGATAGACACTAAATTGATAATACTGCTTATCTAGAGGACAGCAGTAATTTAAGAGGAAAGAGGAAAATTAACTTTTTTCTGTTTATACCTCTGCATATTCAACTTGCTACATACAACAAACACATATTACACCTGTAATTTTAAAAATACAAAGGAAATGAGCTGACTTTTGTTAAATAGCAAGAAGAGCTTCATTTTGTTCACTGGAATATTTGAGATGGCTTATCCTCTAGTTACTAGCTGTGTTATATGTGTAAATAACATCCTTAAAGTTCAGCTCCTCTCACTCTAGGAAGATTAACCCCAAAAGTGCCATCTGTCTTTCTTTGCCAAATGATCTCCACATGTGACCAGACCTTATAACTCAAAGGAGCACTTCTCCCAGTTTTAATGTCTGCTTTGGTGAAATTTTGGCAAAGTGCTCCCCCCATCCCCATCAGTGGGCCCCATCCAAAGCAGGTGCTGTGGTGATCTGATGTGGGGTAGGCAGCCAGGCCGAGTGACAGCTGCAGCCCAGGATAGCCTGGAAGAGGCCCTTGGTACCACAGATCGATGCAGAAATTTCATTTAATTATGAAGAGAGATTGGGCACTTGGAAAATATTTCCCTGCGGTTGTGGATGACCAAACAGCACCTAGGTATAAAATTTATACAGAGCTTTTTAAAAGACCTCAGTGTTATTTTCTCCTTTCTTCCTTCCTTCCCTCCTTCCTTGTTTCTTTTTTTCTTTTTCTTTTTGGTCATATGAAACATATAGCAAGAGAACTAGAAATATATATTTTAAATGGCTATCATATCATTCGTTCAGTGCTTACAATGGGCCAGATATTGCTAGGGATTTATATTAGGTAAATTATAAATCCTTAATGTAACTGCTGTAACAAATAAACCTCCAGATCTCAGTGGCTCCACACAACAACTTATTTATTGTTCTTATCACAGTCTAGCTCAGGTTGACAGGGGCCAGGCTCCGGTACAGTCATTCAGGGACTCAGGCTCCTTCCATCTTGCCACTGTGCCTTCCTCTTAGTTCTCAGAGTTCTCACCATTAGCTGACTGATGGTGGAAGAAGATGAGGACCCGGCGTTGGCCAGGCCTGGAAATGGTACTTATCAGTGCACTTACATTCCACTGGCCAGAAAAAAATCACATGATCATATTTAACAGCAAGGGAGGCTGGGAAATGTAGTCTAGCTGTGTGTTTTGGAAGAAGAGTCGTCACAGGTGTTGGAGAGCATTAGCAGTCTCTGCCTCCACATTTTATTTGCATTATATCACTTAAAGTTGACAATAACTCACTAGTCTATAAGCTTAAGATGGTTTCTTTGATTTCTTCCCATAGTTTCTACAATACCATGTAGTATGCACATGAAATTAATGTTGAATGAATGAACAACAAAACTAAAGCGCAGAAAAGTTAAGCAACTTGCTCAAAGTCTCCAGTGTATTTATTGCAAACACATGGATTGTGAGCATCCATATTAGGTAAAATATTCAGGGAACCTATAGTTTTATGTATTTTATGGCTTAAGATCTTTTTAAAAAATATAATCCATTCTTTTTTATGGTAAGCTACAAATTTTATTATCTGGAAGTTCTAACTAACTGAGAAGATAAAAACACGGTTCCTTTTGAGCCATTCGGCCGAAAATCAAGGCTGCCATATGGTTTCTCTAGTAAGAAGGTAGGAAGGATATGTGTACCTCCTCATTCTTTCTTGCCTTTTGGATAAGGTAAAAATTCAGGTTCAAGGACTTCCTAGGGTCATTCAGTTTACTTCATATGACTATCCACAGAGTTTAAATTCCTTTTACCTGGCCTTGGGATGTTTGATAAAATGAGTGGAATAGTGGATATGAAATGTGTGCCTCCAAGCTCCCTAAAGCTAAGGAAGACAGTGGCCAGAATGCATGAGACTACTTCTTAGCATCTACTTGTCTAGTGAGCCCAGGTCTGAGCTAGGGGCCATGGGAACTAGGAAAGACATAGCACGCTGGCTCTTGGCCTTCAAAGAACTTACCAGTTTGGAGGGTGCTGTTTAGCAATTCTTACTTATTTTATCAGTCAATGCTGATCGTCTCATCACCTTGCACCTGTTAACCCATGTGAAAACTGTACATGACTTGCTTGGACACCGACACTGTCCAACTCTCTGAGAACCAAGTCTTGGAAGTCCTTTGGCTGATAGCGGAGGCAGACCTAGATGCTTTTTCTTTTTTGGTCTGTCCACTATGTCAAGGTTAGAGGAAGTAGACTTCCCATTCCAATGTCTTCCCAGCCTCAGCCTCCCAGCAGTTGGTTTGCCTGCATACTGGATGTATGTGAAGATAAAGATGCATTTCAGATAAGTATGATTAAAGGTAATTAGTGAGCTCATACAGCTGGTGGAATAAACACAGGCAGATGCTGGTTGATATAAAGCTAATGAAAGAAACAAAAGGATCAAGAAATATGGCAGCTTAGGAAGCCTGGCCAAGGCCTCACACTGACACATTGTTTTACTTAGATCTTTTGATTGGCTACTTTTGTCCTTGCCCCAAGAATATAAATTGGAATCAAATTCATGTTCATGTTTGATTGTTTACTTATGTTACACATAAAATGAGTGTTTTGTGCAGCTCTTCTTGGTAATTTTTTATTTGCTTTTGTACTTTTATTATAACATGATAAAAGTCCAGTTTTTGAAATAGATGACAATGTGTTTTTCATATTTTCAAGTTATAGCAGTGTATGTATATTGTGATGAAATAATGAATCTGTGTTGTGCCATTTTCTCTTTAAAGTTTGCTCTATGTTGGCTCTTTGCTACATGTAGCTTGAAAATGTTCTGGAAAACACAGTTGTCTCAGGCAGGATTTACACTGTAACTCACCAATTATAGATTCCAAACTTTAGGAATCCTTTTCATTATTCCAGGCTTCATCTGCCCCATTATTTCATTTTAGAACACTATCCCTATTAAAAGAATGGAATCTGGAGTGAAACCATCTAGATTCAAATGCTGTCTCCAACATTAACTGGCTCCATGACCTTGAATGAGTTATTTAATTTCTCTGATCTTCAAATTCATCGTCTGTACAAAGGAACCCAACTGGCAGATTTGCAAGGAGGATTAAATAATATTTTAATGTAAAAATCTTAACAAAAAATGCCTCTGCACCTAACAATACATTCTCTATTAATGTGTCTGTATGACATGTATCAACTAGGCACTTAGGCTGTATCTACTTGCACTAATCTGTTTGGAACAAAAACAAACAAGTTAAATGCAAAGGAGCGTTTTGCCTGTGTGACAGAGTTCGCCATCTTTTAGGATTATAAAGCACGCGTGTATGTGTATTTGCCTGGAATCATTCGCAGTCTGAGTGAATTTGTGCTCTACATATCTCTGCTTGTCATCAAAATAGTTCCACAAACAAAAGAAAGTTGGTTGTTGGTGTTGTGCGACTGCAGCCTTCATGTGGGACTTTTGTTAACAAGATAAAGGTCCTGCATTGACTCTGATGCAGCTTTCTTCCAGGTTTATAACAGTCAGCTTCCCATTCCAGTGCAACAGTAATGGTCTCATCCTTTCATTTCATCCAGGAAGCCCATATTGGGTCACCTACTATGTGCACATGCTGTTATTTTTTTTAAGGTTTACCTACCAATCTTTCCTCTAGTTAGTCCGTCCTTGGTAGGAGGCCCTTTTCCCCATCCTTGTGTAATTAGAGAAAACATGTAGTCATCTCCCCAGGGCTGTTTAGCTTTCATGATGAAGCATGACTATCAGAGTCTCGAGGTTGATACGAGTGGAAACATTTGTGTTCAACAAGCAGGCTCCTCCATGTGTTGTCAACATTTCATTTGTGATTCTAATTAGGGCCGAGGAGAAAATAAACTCAGTGTACTGCTCTCCACTGCTATAGCTGATGTTTATAAGTTTCTATCCATGGCCCTGGGTTGCTCCTACCATGAAGGCATTTGGCAATACAGCTGCGTGCTGCTGCCGTGTGTGATGAAGAGCTAAGATGGGTAAATCTACTGGGACATTACTAAGAATGAGCAATGTAGGTGTTTACTTCTTAGAGACTGGAGTTTCTTTAGTTTCTTTATTTTTTGACACTTTAAATGTTCCTGAAAGTGAAAACACCCTTATGTAAAAATAGGGTATGTTAGAGGCACTCTCATTGTGACCCCTATCTCATCTCATCTTCTCTGAAAGTCTGCTATAAATTTCATTGTGTATTATTTCTTTATTAAGGAGGCATCTATTGAGCGTTCCTGACCTGTTAATCTCTGTGTTTGAGGATATTATGGGCATGAAAATAAGACAGCAAAATAGATGGACCTACAGTCCAAATGGCCCCTACAGTCTCACAAGGAGACATACATATTTTCAAATATATGAAAAACTACAGCCATGAAAAGTGCTAGGAAGAGGAGGTACATGATGTTGTAAGAGAATATAGTCAGGGAATCTGACTTGGTAGCTTGGGGCAGCCATCCCTATGGATGTTTTAACCAGCTGAAATCTGAAGGATGGGCTAGACTTCAATGCAGAAAAGAAAAGTGATGATGAGGTAAAGTCATTCCAGGTGAAGACATGGCATGTGTAAGGCTGACAGGCCAGAGAGATGGCACAGTGCCCTAGAGCTACTGGGAGGCCAGTATGACTACAGCACAGAGGGTGAGGGGAGAGCTCGGGCAGGCAGATCCTGGAGAAGAGGTGAAGAAGCTGGTTGTGGAGCCCCATGCCCCCATCTTCCACTATAACTGTGTTATTGATTTTGAAAAGCTCTCTCTCCCTCTCCCCACCACCCTCACACACACACCCACCCACCCACACACACACCCCTCTGCAAGAATGCTGCTTCCTGGTGTGGGGGTCGGGGTTAGAGCCCTGCACTGAGCCCTGTACTGTATGTTGGGAGGTGCTGTCGCTTCACAGGCAGTGTCCTTTGTCAACTCCACCGTCTCACCGTAACTAAAGAGATGCATCTTGCTGTCCTTCATATGCTTCTTGGGAGAGGTAGAGAGGATTGCAACTCTGCAAGCATTATGAAATCTCAGTACACATATGTCAAACCCTGAGCTTTTCCTTATAGATTGTGGCTGTGGGCGAATCCATTCCACACATGCCTGAGGGGCTGCAGAATGGAGCCGTCAGCCTCCTCACACAGGGAGTCAAGGAGGAGTCGGCCCTGCTGGGGCACTGAGGCTACTTTGATGGAACAGAACTTTTCCTCCTGAGTAATCCTGTGCATGTAAGTGTGGATGTGATACCTAGCATTCCAGGGGTGGCAAATAGGTGCTTGAGGTAACATTTGTGGGCCCAGGTGGTCCCACCCAGCAATCCTATGGAGCCCAGCATGGCCTTAGAATCCTTTCCAGCTCAGTAGTCGAGACAGACAACTGGTGGCATTCTGCTAACATAATCCTAGTTGCTGTTCCTGAAGCAGATCCTTGCCATTCTCAGAAGTGACTGATAAGTCTGGAATACAAAGCCAAGGGCCAATTTGCTGAGGGGAGAATTTGAATCACGCCCTAGGAAGCTACTGACTGAGCCCACCTACCCCTCCAGCTTCTACATCTTGATGTAAACTTGGTATTTTCTCCTTGTCCTTGTAAACATGGTAATTTTTCTACAGTGATAAAAATAAGCTCTTTAGTTTTTAAAATGGACTTCAAAAATGACAGACAAATTATTAGGACACACTCAAACAGAAGTTAGGTTTGTGGTCTGTGCATTTGCACAGGAAACCCCTGGCATGCACTAGAAATATGATTAAGTCAGGGGATGGCACAGGCATTTTGTGTTTCTCAATTTGGGCGTGTGGGTGATCCCCAGGTAGAGCTCCTTGTGATTGTCAGGTGTCTGCTGGGAGTGGCAGGTCAGCAGTGAGCTCATGTAGGTTATCTTGCTGAAACTTCCCCAGCAGAGCAGGTCCACTGGCTTAAGAAAATGAAGTACCTGGTCCAGAAGAAGTCCATCTGAAAGGGTAACAAAGGTTGGACCACACACTGGGACCAAGAGGAAACAATCTAATTTCCCGGTTTTTTCTCTGCTCTTCCATCACATTAGAGGCGGCAGAGTGCTATCATTAGCAGCTTATTCTTTGTTTGGTTCCTCCTCTGTCTTGAAGTTCAATTGCTCTGACTGACACAGTAAGTCCCTAAATTCTCAGGGCTGAATTGAGACATCTAAAACTCATAGAAGACTCAGAAAATCTCTGGCACGTGGTGCTTTACCTGGAGACCATCACGAGTTCCTCCTCCATTCCAGGAGTGGAACTATTATTTTCTGCATCTTACTGAAGGAAAACCTGAATCTTAGTGAGGGTGTCACTTGCCAGAGATCAGTTTGTCAGTAGGAGAGTGGGAACTTGAGCCTGCATTCCCTGATTTCAAAGCCTTTTAACTCCTGTGTTCTTTTATTGCATCTTATTCTTTTCGTCAGCAAAGGACGGGCCCTAAAAGAGACTTAGCTCAGACACAACGGACTTGGTAGAATAATGCGCTCACCCCTACCCAGCAAGACCTCTGCCTTTGTAGGTCTCCATTGCCCATTGCTTCTCGGGGCTAAGGGCCACCAAGAGAAGAGGACAGTTTGCCACCTGTCTGTTCTGGGAAAGCATCTTGGGGCCAGAGGTGAAGAAAGCAGGGCACTTTGTGCATGGAGCTAGCGTTAATCTGGTCCATCCCCAGAACGGCACTGTCAGTCAGATCTCGGCCGTATTTGTCATGGCTGCTCCCCTCTTCAGAAGCTGCCCCCACAGGCCCACCCTCTCTTCATCGCTGGGCAGCTAGGGGAGAACTCCCTTTGATCTCTAGACTGGTAGCAGGAAAAGGCTGACATTTTGTGGGCTTCCTCCTGCCCCTCTGCCAGGCGGTTGTTTGGACAGCCACATGAACAGAGCCCCTTGGTCACGCTGGCTTTAAACATCCAGACTCAAGACAGAGGAGCATGGCATGGGAGAAGGTAGAAGTGTCACGACCACTGCCTTCACACTGAGGGATTCTCGGTCATAATGCAGAGGAGAGGATACTGGGACTCAGGTCTGAGCAGATAAGCAGCTCTAAAAAAGGAAGAAGATGGAGAGGATGGAGGTGACCTGACCACCATCCCACTGGACAGCTGGCCTTCCAGGGTCAAGAAAGAACCACACACCTGCCACGTTGGTTTATAGCCTTGATCTGCAACTCCACGCCCTGAATAAAAGGTGTCGGCCTGGAAACGGATCAGCTAACTTTTGAGATACATCCACAGTTTAAAAAAGTAAGACAGGTAGCTCTTGGGAGACTTTGACTCTTTTCTACTTATCCTCCTTCACAAAGGAAAGTTTTCGAGTCAAGTAATTCTGAATAGGGAACATTTGTCTTAAAAATATATTCGACTTCCCTATAGTATAGTATACTTTGATGCATTAAAATACAGCTCGCCCCACTCAGATTACTGCTTCGGTGCCTACTGCTATAACATTAAACTATTCCTCGCTGATACTTTATTAAGCTCCACCAGCATTTCACATGCAGACATCTCACAGAGCTTCGGGCCATATGTTGTATATGCTGTCAGGCTGAACTCTGACTTTAGTCCTTAAAGCCCCCTTCCCCTGTATCTTTATATAGTGCAGCATTTTCAAAAACTTTGCTACAGGCTACACCCAAATTGTGGACTGGTGGAAGTAAACGCCTCTGGTTGTGTAGGTGTGAATACCTAAAAAGGAAAAAAAAAAAAAGGGTTGTTTTATGAAAAGTTCTTGTTTCCTGGACATCACCTTTACATTTATTCTGTATTTGATATTATTATTTTTTGACCATTT
This sequence comes from Aethalodelphis obliquidens, assembly GCF_003676395.1. NCBI lineage: Eukaryota > Metazoa > Chordata > Mammalia > Artiodactyla > Delphinidae > Aethalodelphis > Aethalodelphis obliquidens. The sequence continues at coordinate 3,879,405 of NW_020837966.1, forward strand.
TTGGGGAGAGATGGAATTTTTTTGAAACCATATGCAAAAAAGGGTGTGCATTTATGCACAGTGAGATCAGCTCTCTAGCAGGGAGCTAAAGGTATCTGTATGTTTGCATTTTGAAAAATCGATGGGTATAGCCATAAATGCCGATTCTTTTAACAAGACTAACTTTGTCATTTAATAAGGGAGATTATTTCATAGATTTAAAACCAGTTAACACATTTAAAACTTGATAAGACAAGGCAATCCTGGTATGTTTCCTGTTCTCCAGTGATTAAAGCAAATCGAACGCTGAGACTAGGGGAGGTTTTCTCATGGTAAGAGTAATGCCATGAATGTTTCTCCTGGTAATGCAATTAGGAAATATTGGCCCCAGTTAATGTAACTTAAACAAAACATGTTGTCCTCGTCAAACTTGTTCAAGTTGTTAAACAGGCAAAGCCTTGTCCAAAAAGTTAAAAAACAGGGGCATATAGTGTTTCCATGGAAACTCTGTTAAAATACTGATTTGTGGATATGATCATAATCAGCCCCATAATCTAATATGACTGAATTAAATGAAAAAGAACCTCAGTTATGAAGTAAGCCCCCTGTGCAAGAGTGTTCTTACACATGCAGAAAACATATGGATCCTGAAGGACGTTATTTTCAAACTACTTATTGGCGCAGGGATGGACCGTTAAGACTTTGGTTTTGTCTGTCGCGTTTCTCCCCCTTCATTCATTGTTCCTCTTTTTTTAATGCTGGAATTATGCGGGGGAGCAGTAAATAAAGTCTTGATGACATTTGGATTTCTTAATATGTATCATTGCTCCCCACACAATACTCCATATTGTTTTCATTGTCTTTTTTGACAAAAGAAGATAACCCAAGATATTTAACCACTTGTGGGACGTTACGAGATTAGGTTTTATTAAGGTAATAGTTTTTTCCCACTAATGGGATCTTGGTGGAAGATCTATTCTAACCGAATTTTAATGATTCAGCTTCAAATGAATGGCTTTGACCTCTAGGGGCAAGGGCCCATGCCGAGGGTTGGGGTGAGTGTCCCTGGGACTCTGGGCAGAGACTTCAAGGACGTGCACTGGCCTCCCCGCCACACCGTTCCACGGCTCAGTTTGCACCTGTCTGGGCTGTAGTAAAAATGGAAACTGCTCACCATGGGATAAACTTCATTCTGGTACCATAGCAAAGACAGCTGTCTTTCAGCAAACTTACTTGATTTATTTGGCAGTTGTTCCACCCAGAGACAGTCACGGGTGGTATTGGTGGCCTCAGTTTCCTTCTCGAAAAACTATGTCCTTGGTCATGTACGAACTTCAAATGGGGTTTACCGTGTGATTATTAGCAAGAGCCTGGCAATCATTTGCACCTTAGCTTCGCATCCTAGAGCATCTGTAGAAAGGCTCTGTGATAGGGCAGTGACATGCGAATGCATCCCCAAACAGGTGTGTCCGTACATATCACACCAGTGTAGTCCCTGGATGTGTGGGGCATGGGTTCTAAGGTCACAGCATGTCTGAGATTTACTTTTTGGACAGAGATGTGCCAAGCAGAGTCAGACAAAGCGCAGAGATTCAGACCCTGACCCAAGGAGCAGAGACTGACTTCTCCCTATGTTCTCCCATCCACCTCCCAGAGCGGTTTTGCCTTCCAGGTGTGCACACCTCTTCTTATTTGGACACAGGGAGGAATAAACAATGAGAAAAGTAGGTCAGGCCTGAGAATTGTGCCAGGAGCTTGAATCTGCTGATTATTTACTCCCCTTAACGTTTCACTTTTATTTCTAATTAACTTGGGTTTATAGCAAAGTAATGTATGAACACAGTTTTTAAAAATTAAATAGTACTAAAAAGAAGCTTACACAGAGAACAAACAGGCCCTTGACCCACCACTCCCCCTCCACTCCCAGCCCCTAGTCCCACTTCCCAGAGGCAACAGCTTCCACCTCTCTTAGCAGCTCTATTTCTCATTAGCAAATTGAAATTACTGGGGTTTATTTAATATCAGAGATTGTTCATTTACTTCCTTTAATACCCAGTACTTTGGATTCCTTACACCAGCCCTTCTTACCTTCTCACTATTCCACCAGCACAGCTGCATACCTATCTCATAGTTTCTGATTAATTAGATAGTGATTATATTATTAGGCCCATGTATGTATATTCCCTACTGTGTTAAATTGTATGCTATTGTGTGTTTTCTTTTTTATGATATTTTTCCCTGGACTGAAAAATCTGTGTGCCTTTTTACTTGCTTAGTTTTCCTTCAACCCATCCCTATTTTTCCCCCATGTGTTTCATCAGATATCTCAAATGCCTGTTATGACTATTTCCTAGATATTCAGTTTTCTGTTATTTCGTCATTCTTTGGAGAGACCTTGCTCCCTGCACCTGCTGCCATTCTGTTGCAGTCTGGATAGTTGCTCCCCAGTCCTGCTGGGCAGCTGGGTTCCTAAGTTATCCCTTCACCATTTTCCTCTGCTGTAACCGTCTTTATCCTAGAGCCATGTCTTCCTTTTTTTCTGACTCAATTACTCATTTTGCTCACATTCTCCAGTAGTTTTCTTAGAAAGGAAGAGAAAATGTTTTCATCCCTTATAGCATTAAAAACACCCTAATTCTGCTCCTATACATAATTATCATGTGGCTGGGTATAAGATTCTGCACTGGAGATCATTTTCCCTCAGAATTGTGAAGGCATTGCTCCATTTTCTTTTGACTTCCAGTGTTATTGTTAAGAAGTCTGATGCTATTCTGATTCCTATGATATGACCAAGTTTCCCAACCTCCATCCCAGAAGCTTTCAGAATGAACTCTGGGTCTCTAGTGTCCTGAAATACCGTGATGCTGTGGGTCCCCCTCACTCATTGTGTTGGGCATTTTGCAAGCTCTTATGATTTAGAAATGAATATTCTTCAGCTCTAGGAAGTCTTCTTATGTTATTTTTCCAAATCTGTTTGTTTTATTTATTTTTCTGAGAGATTTTCTTTTTCCAACTTTTTTTTTTGCTCTTAAACCTGTTTATTTTGACACTTTTCTTTTCAATTTCCAAGAGTTCTTTTTTACAGCAGCCTCTTGTTGTTCCAAGGACACAATGCCATCTTTGATCTCTCGGAATATATTGTCTAAAGTTGTTGGGTTGTTTTCCTGCTGTTTGTGCTATTAACTTGAACTCATTTTTTTTTCTGCTAGTTTCTGTCTTTCTTTTTCGTGTTAAAGGCTCCCCACAAATATGTGTGGCCTAAGTTCTTATTTAGCAGTGAGGCACCAAAATGCTGATTGAAAATTTCCCCACCAATGGGCTTTACTTTTGGGTGAATCGATGGGAACCCAGCCAATTTGGGGAATGGGAATATGCTAGCAGCTCTAAGACTCACTGTTGAATGAAAAGAGGTACAGAAGGGGAAGGAAGTAGAAGCAATGTGAGGGACAGAAGCAGTGTGAGGGATAGAAGCAATGTGAGGAACCATTAAGAGCAGGAAAGAAGATGAATATAACCATTCCAGTGGAGAAGAAAAATTAAAAGTGTAATTTAACAAAGAAGAAAAGCAGGTTCACACGCACTAATGCCTTGCTCCAGAATACCAAAAAATAATGACAGCGGCTATGTGACTTCAGGGAAACTGGCTCCAAACCTAGGAGGAACAAGGGTTTTGCCCAACATTGGAAAAACACCTTGCTTTGCCCTCTTCTCCAATGAATGCGAAGAATCCAATCCTTTCTAAAACAGTTGAAACAAAGGAACAGATAAAAGGTAAGAAATGCAGCTTTGGAAGCAGATGCGGTTTATTAAAAAGAATCCCTGGGACTGTTTAGTCCCCAACTGAGATTACTCTGAAGGAACAGAGCTCTAGGGTGAATGATCTTCAGCTGTAATTGTAATACTCTGTGGATAAAAATAGTTAAGCATTGTGAAAAATTAATCTGCCTGTGACAGTAGTGCATTTAAGATGATTAGAGTTATCTGGAGAGCCTTAGGCAGGGAATCGGCAGCTCTTTGCTCTTGCCTGCTCTAAGCAGTGACAATTCAAGGAGGGTTTCCATGTTTGATTATAGGATCAATTGGTGAGAGGGGGAGGGGGGATAGTGAGAGAGTTCCAAGGGGACTTTGTGGATCTGAGAACCTGTTGCTGGGGAGGGGACGGTAAATTGCTGGCAGAAGGGTCATCATTAATCCTTTCTGGAGCCCCATAAGGAAAGTGATCTTCCATTCTAGGGGTTATTATCAGACCGAAGCTAACAATTCTTGTATTCTCACTATGCACCAGACGCTGTGCTCTATCTGACTTTATCATCCCAGCTTTTACAACCAAGCAGAGGGAGGTTAAACGCTGGATTCTAACCCTGAGCCCACCATTAGTCTGTGCTGCCTCTTGACTCTTTCAGTAGACTAAAGGAACAGGAAAAGGGTAATCTTTCAAGCAGTACTAAGGCAAACCTAAGAGACACAAAACAAGGAGCACAAAATGCTGTAGCTGGGGCTTGCTGGACAGGGAGAAAGGAAAGGAGTTGCAGAGTCAGGCTGGGCTACCCATGCAGGGTAGGGCTTTGCAGGAGTCACTGGGGCATTTTTGCCCGAAAACCTGCAGGAGAGTATTGTGTCTGTGGTACAGCAGCATGGATCCACAGCATCCTGACTGCTAGATATCCCCCCAAATTGCCTGGTGCCCTGGGGAAGGACCCTGGTCACAGTGTGGAGATGGTAGAGACCTAACAGTATGCAAAGGGAGTCCTCGCTCTGACTGTACCCCATGAAAATAGGAGGTCCTCAATCTATCAGCCAGGACTTGGTCCTAGGAACAGAAGCTACTCTAAGTATTCCAAGTATAAAGGACTTGAATACAGGGAATAAGAAGCTTTTATAATCACTGAAGGGTGGAGAGATGTGGGTCAAGAAGCATCCATGCAGATGGCTCTTAAGAATTCACATGGGATCTGCTTCAAACTTCACATCTGCCAGCACATCTGCCTGCAACTGCCTCCAAAGCCACATGGCGTCTGTCTCTTTGCTGCCTCTAAAACTAGTTGACAACTCTCTAGTTGACAAACCCTAATCCAGAGCCACAAATGGAGGAGATTCTGGGAAATGCAGTCCTAGCTTTTCTTCTTCAGTGCAGGACAGGCCTCCTAAGGAGGAGGTGGTGATGTCAACTTGAATATCACCCACCAATACCCTGGAACTTCCTATGACCTCAAGTTACAATGGCATTCTATTTGTACCACTATTCACCACCACCACCACCCCCTCCCCCCGCCACCAACAAGCCCACTGTTTTTTGGTTGTCTTGATGATGGGGTAAGATAAGAAACTTTTAACCTGGGAAAGTTTAGGTATGTGTGAGCCTAGGGTCCATTCCAGGTGACCTCCTGAGATCCCAACAAGCTAAGTGGTTCTCTCACTGTATCAACTCATACCCTGGCTCAGTAAAAACTGTAAGATTCTTGATAATTGCCCATGACAAGAAATGAGAATACTCCTGAAAGGTTAGCAACCAGGCCCTTCATGCAGATGCACGTCTTTGCCTTCTTCATTATCCAGTGTGGTTACTGAGAGCAGTTAAAGGGCTTTGAGTGTTCACCTGGTCTAGGAAAAGGTACCATGTTTCCTGTAAAGGTTCTACTATGAGCCCCAGCATGGTCATGCTGCCCTGGCACCACTCAACGATGGCCATGGTTGCGTGGGGAGCTGCATTGGGTAGATGGTGAGGCTCCCTAGGAAGGAGTACCAGGATTCATTAGTTATTCTTGACATGAAGTCAGGAAGGGCAGCACGCATGCCACAGATTTGCCTTCCATGTCAGTGATTGGATTTGCCTGCAAGGAGGTGCTTATGTGATGAATCTCTGTACATAAAGATAAGTTGTCCATCTCCCATCAGAAGGAAACACCAACCTAGACTACAGCTGTATTTGTCAGGCTGCCATCCATTGCAAGCAACAAAAAATCAAACCCGACGTCGCTTTAAGCAAAATCAGTAAATTAAAGGAAGTTAATTATTTGATTGGTTGGGGTGGGTGGAAGTTCATTGTTCCTTAACTAAAAAGTCCAAAGCTATATCTGGCTTCAGATACAGTTGGATCCAGGGCTCAGCTGAAGCCACCAGTGTTCTTAGTTTCTTGTTTCACTTGTCTTTGTGTCAGCCCAGTTCTCAAGCAGACCCTCTTCATGCTGTGCCTCCAGCACTCATCTGATCAGCTTGGCAGACTCGATGGAGAAAAGCCTCCTCTTGCCTGAAAGTTTCAGTTCAAAGTTCTGGGGCTGGCTCTCACTGGCAAAGCGTGGGTAGATGGCCATCACTATGACGGAGGAGGGGAGGGTGCATTCCTGTGCCTGTGGAGTGGGGGGCAAACCCTATGCAAACCATATGGACTGAAATTGGAGGCAGGACATGTCCCTAAAGGAAATAGTGTGGGTGTGGGTAAGGGGAGTGGGGCTCTTCAACCCCTCTCCCAAAAAAGGGACATGCATGCCCAGCTGGCAGAAGCAACAGCTGTATGTTATTCCAGCCCAGCTGGAGTTAGAATCAGTCTGGGCCATCTCTGAATCATCTCAGTCAAGTTGCTAGCTTCTTTGGACTTCTAGTTACTCATTTGTGTAATAAGTAGGTTGGGTTCAATGGTCCACTCCACCATTCCAGCTCTAAACTTGTGCTAATCTGTCCATCTATGCCACAACCAAATGGACTGCACTGGGATCAGGGTCCATTAGCAACATTCTCAGCAAGTGGATGGGTTACTTATTTCAGGCCGCCTTGTGCTGTAAAGCAGCAAAAAGCAGCCTGAAAAATCTCCCAATGTTTTTGGTCGGGGTCTGAGAAAAGTTCAGAGTGGGTTTTGAAGGGACACACTCCACAGAAGCAACCGTGGTCTCTGCCACAGACACATCCATCCTACGGGATCCTAGATAGAAGATTTCTTTTGCCTGTAATTCTCTTGGAAAAAGGGCCCCCGCCAAACTCATCTGGTGTGCTGTGCTCTGGGTAGAAGTAATTGCTTTTATGGGGCGTTATTCATGTCTAGTCTACCTGAGGGCCACCTCAAATAATGTTTCTCTAGCTATTAAAGGCTTTATCACGCATGAAGCCTCTCCAGTATTTTTCTTTAGGGGAAAAGAAAAAGATTCCTCTTGAAGTTTACCACCTCCAGCGGCAATTTGCTGCCCATTTCAGGGCCATGTTAAGTGGTTGGCACCTGCAAAAAGGGCAGTCTTTTTCTTTTAAGTGCAGCCGGAAAATGGGAGTCATAAGTGAAAGTAGGGAACCGGGAGAAGTATTTCCATGCGGCTGAGGTAGCTTTCTTGTTTTGTTGTGAGCTGGCAAACTTCAACATGCTCAAGCAGTGTTTTGTCAAATTTCTTAAATGCTGAATGTGGCACTGTCCCAAATGAATGTAGATGTTATTTTAGTGCTAGGAGAGATTTATTTTAATGTACAGATGCAGCCACTACAAAGGCCCCTTTTAATCTACTGGGAGCTCTGTTCCTTGCTCTTTTACTCTGTGCAACCCTCCTCCCCATTCTAGGGAAAACTGGTATATGCTGTGAAATTGCAGAGTATTCCCTCCTTCCCTCTTCATCCCCCAAGGCAGTGACATAAGTGCTGACAATAATTAAAATTAAAATGCTTTGTGAAAGAAAAAGCAATTTGCAGGGCTTCATTCCCTTGCACAGCCTGCCTGGAATTCAGAGACAACACTGCTTGATAAAAGAAAACGTACCAGCAACACAGCCCACTTGCCCAGCTCCACACTCAAGCAGAGCAGCCCCAAGAGAAGCATTTCTTTATTTAGGAAATGTTTCCTAGATAGAAAGGAAGCACAGAAGGAGCTGTTCCTTTACTGCTCACCTCCAAGATGGGAAATCCATCCATTGAGCTGAGCCTCAGGTACCAATATCTTGCACCTTGGTGGAGGCCAAAATAAACAGGAAGGGAAGCACAGAGGAAGCCATGGGGACATGTGAGGTTTGGCCCAGCCAAATCTATGCTTTCAAGGCAAGACGAGAGAGGGGAGCTACAGACAAAAGCAAGGAGTTTGAGGGGGGGGGGGGGGGGGGCGTATGTGGTTGGGGGCTGCTCACCAGACTCACTGGCAAAGGAGAAACTGAAGCCAGGACAGTTTTCAGTCCTATCTTACCCAAAGATCCCTCTTCATAATAATTTGGAATATTCCCTTTACTATCCCAAAATGAGATGCATAGAAAATATAACCTGTTTCTCTACATGCTGCCCAAAAAAAAAAAAAAAAAAAACTATAGAATGCTCCCACTATGATATCAAGAAATAAAAGGAGAGTAGTTTATAGGAGGATAATATATATTTTAGTGTGTAAATGTTTGGGCAGAACTATAAGAAGAGACAGAACGAAGAGGCCAGAAGCTTGCACAGAATTTCTGTAAATGCAATAGCTGCTGTATGGGCCTCTCAACCACAAACCGTGCCTCCTTGGTGATGGGATTCTCTGAAATAGTCAAGTTTCAGGCAAAACAGAGTGTATTTGTCTCTCTCTTTCACAGGACTGAGGTTACATTTTTAGAAATTTTCACGTGCAAGACATACTTTGTATTTAGATGTAGAACAGAATTCAGTTCAGGGCCCAGCTATGGATCATGCTTTCCAAGCACATCAATACCAGGCAGAGCACTTGAAGCCCTGAGGGGCATGGAACCATTCTTCGTTGGGGTCTGTCTTGTGAATTGTAGGCCTTCCAGTTACTGTAACAATCAAACTACAAACTTCCAAAACAGTCCCCTAGGGGGTGATGCAGCCCCATGGAGAAGCATGTAGGAAAATGGGCAGCAGGCTCCTGAGTCAGGCTTGTGGTCTCGAATCCCAATTCCATCCGGTTCTAGCAGTTGTGTGGCCCTAGTTAAGTCACTTGACCGCCTGCAGGTTATCTTTAAAATGGAAAAAACATCTCCTCTCTGAGATTGCTGAAAAGTTAAGTGGGATAATGTTAGTTGGGTGCCTGGCCTACAGCGTGTGCCCTGTGTGTCCTCTATTATTGGGACCAGCTCCTGCAGCCCTTCATGTCCTGGGCCGTTTCTTCTGTCTGTTTTCTGCTTCCTTAGAGACAAAGGCTGTTGTCTCTGCTCTGAGGTGGGTACGGGTTTCCTTTGGGCCACTGCCTTGTTTCCAAGGAGGCTTCTCTCCTGTCTTCTTTCTTCAGAGAGGGGCAGCAAGCATGAAGGCCTGGAGGCATTGAAAGATGCCAGGAGCCTCTGAGGAACTCTTTTTGGCCTGCAGGAAACTGATCAGTTCACAGGAGTTGGAAAGAAAAATTAAAACGTAAAGCAAAATGTATGAGAAAATGTGTAGATTTACCAGTCTCATAGTAAGCAAAGTGTTAGTCTTTTCTACAGGGATAGGCTCATTAAATACATATTCTTTTTGAGTAATTTTAGGTGACTCCCTTTAGCTCATTCATTTAGATATCTGTTTTTCAACGTCTCTGAAGTCATGAAGATCTGGGTTCAAATCCTAGTTCCTCCAGAGTCCCTCTCAGCTTCTAAACCATGTAGTTGACCTCTAGGTTGACCACTCAGAAACCTTCGTATCCTCAGAATTAAAACAGAGGTGACAGTGACAGTATCTAGCTGTGAGGATTTTATCGAATCTTCAGATTTTACAAACTCTCAGCAGAGCTGCAGATGTTCTGGGTAGTTGTGATTACATCAGGTCCAGCTTGTTTAACTTTTAGCAAAAAAGAGGAAACGTTCCACAGTGGTTTGAAACCCAAGGTCCTTGCAGGTGACATGGAATCCACAAGGAGTCCAGGCCAGGAAACGAAATGAATCTGGGGCCTGTGATAGAGTATTGGCAGCACCTTAGATTGGTGAGTGGTGCACAGTATATCAGTCTTGGAAAAACTATGTGGAGACTCAGCTACACGTCAGTGCCGTGCACGGCATCCCCATTCCAGCCCAAGGTGGCCCCAGAGTCAGTCAGCAGCCCCCTGGGCCTTATTGACAAGCCAGCAGGGAGCCTCGGGCTGCGCCGTCTGTCTGCAGCCTCTGGCAGCAGTAGCAGGGCTAGCGGAAGCCAAGTTCCAGTGTCCCAGGATAGGAGCAGGGAAGGCTGACACCTACGAGGACGTCCTGGTGCAGGTCTTTCCTCCGGGCTGCCACATCTCTGGCTTCCCTTTCCAGTCAGATCTTCTTTCCCATGCAGTCAGTTTAGGGGCTGGAGGCAGGGTGGAGAGGGGAGGAACTCGCCCAGTTCCTCCATTTTGGCAGTTGCCATAATGTCCTTCCAGCCCTGAGATTCCTCTGGGCCTCAGCTTTGGAGACTCGAGTTCCTCTGTGCCTCCCTTCGCCACGGCCCTAAGCATGGAATGCTTTAGATGAGGGAATGGAGAAGAGCCAGGGTGTGCCAGGAAACTCTGGGAAGAATGTTGGTAACAACTGTCTTTCAAAGTGTTATCCCTCAAAGAAAGCACAAGAGGCAACTGATTAACTGCCTAGTGCCTGGAATATAGTGCATTTGCTTGTTCATTCATTCGTTCAGTCAGTCAGCCTTTACTGAAGGCTACTGGGTGCCAAGGAACCTTTGGAGAAAGAATAATTGCCTGAGTTGAGGGGCATTGAGGTCAGGCAGCCTTACTTACCACTGAGGCCTGTCTACAGTGGTCTCTACCCTGCTGAGAGGGATTTGGACTTCCTGCGAAATCAGAGAAGGAAGCACCCACCCTGTCTCCACAGCCCACCCTGGCCCCGCACAGGAACATGACCAGTGCAGTCTGTTCTGAAAGCCAGTTCAGGAACCCAAATGAGAGACTCAAGTATTGCCAAGTATGTGTTTGGGAGCAATTGTTTAATGACAGAAAATGGTTTTTCCATCCTCAACATCTGCCTGGTTAAATTATGGGACAAAACTGGCATCCTTCACCCCATGGCTAATTCCCAAATATTCCAAGCTCTTGAGAGTCCAAGAGGTTGGAGGGGAAAAAAAGGCTTGATTACTCCAAAATGCTGTTCACCCCTCTTGTACTTCCCATTCCCTTCTGCCTCCCTGCTCAAAAACACATTGTGTGCAGCTATTGTGGGAGGACCTAGTCCAGGTTTGCCATAGCCGAACACGTTACCACCCAGGTATCTGGCTTTAGAATGGGGGTCTAGATGGTGAGAGGGAACCAGGCCCGATGGTGTGCTGATCTTGTCTTTGCAGGCTGCCTTCCCGCATGAGCACACTCAGAAGCACATGGTCTTTCCAGGGCTGTTTCTGTTGTTCTCGTCCTTTCCATGTCAAATGAAATGGAGGCACTGGATAGAGACTGAGATAATGGCCTGGTTGACCCACTATCAAGAGGGCAATTCTGGCGCTTCCCTGGTGGCGCAGTGGTTGAGAGTCCGCCTGCGATGCAGGGGACACGGGTTCGTGCCCCCGTCCGGGAAGATCCCACATGCCACGGAGTGGCTGGGCCCACGCATCCGGAGCCTGTGCTCCGCAACGGGAGAGGCCACAACGGTGAGAGGCCCGCGTACCGCAAAAAAAAAAAAAAGAGGGCAATTCTGCTTCTGAGGAGCTATCCCCAGAATGCTCACCAGATTTTGTTTGAACCTCCCTGTTAGGCCCTGCTTGTTGTCTGATAGAGACTAGGGAAGTGTACCTTCTTCACTTGCACTGGCCATGCAGATGGTCTTGGAGTTTTCTCAGACACTTCACGCTTATTCCCAGCTTGGGGTTTTGCATGTGGCCTAAAATGCTGTCTCCACCGTCCCTCTTCACCAGGTCACTAGGTCCTCATGAATTCCTACTCATCCTATAGGTTCTCCCTCTTTATTGACTACTTCCCTAATACTATCTTAAGAGAACAGTAATTCCAAGACACGCCTGGTGAGCAGACAAACATGTTTCATGAAATAATTCATTTACAAGCAAAATCAAAACATGCTGAAATTTACCAAGCTAAAATGCTGGGCCCTTGAGGTGGAAAAGATGGGCAGTGTCTGGCAAGACACAGATGAGATTGATGTGCCAGTGGAAAAACTCAGGGTTCCAGGCTTCACTCAGCCAGGAGGGATTAGAAACAAGACTGCACCTCACCATCCAATCCCAAGTGCCCTCTGCTGAGTGGGAGTCCATCATCTCTCACCTGATTCGATGAGTGCTACCAAATCCTAACCAGCCCCGCACACAAACTATACAGCCCACTACCTCCACCTGCAGATATTTCCAAAGTGTGGATCTGTTCACATCTCACATCCATCCCTTGCTGAGAACCTTTTCATGGCTCTTCATTTCCCTCAGGACAGAGCCCAAGATACCTGGATGGCAAAGGTAGGTCTCCTGAGAGAGAAAACATTCTGAGAATAGTTGACATCGCCATCAGCACAGCATCAAACCGCCTGGTCATTCCTTTGACCTGTATCATAAGTGCCTACCTGGGCTGGGCACTTCTCTAGGTACAGAGAATATAGGTGTAGACAAACAGCCTCTGCCCTCCAGGAGCTTAACGCTAGCTAGGTAGGAATAAAACACAGTAAATAATACATAATATAATTTAATGCCAAATACGGATTAATGCTTTGATAAAAATAAAGCCAGTTTGACTATTGACAAAAAGACCATCAGAAGAGTCCATAGACCAAGCAAAATCAGGTTTATTCCCTAGCTCAGTGAGGGAGAACACCACCCTGACAGGGTCTTACGAGTGTCCAAGACAGGGTAGTCAGGCAGGTGTTGATAGGGTTCTGGGGTCTGGGTGGGTCTTCAGTGTGGGAATCTGATCGGGATTGGGTTCCTTTAAGAATGGTGTACCTCTTGAGTCTTGATAAATGCAGAGTTGTTTGATAAGTGAGCGGATTCTGTAGTTAGGCCCTCTCTTGTTCTTGATCAGTCTGTTGTTCAGATAAGTTGATTTAAGGGAAGTTTCTCAAGTAAATCATAAAGTATTTTTACTGGTTTATAGCCTTATCTTTCTGGGCAAGAATTTTCTGTAGTAAACAGTAAAATCACGAAAGTCATGCTGATGGAGGCGACCTTGGTTTCCAGTCCTGATATTTCACTGCAGAACACAAGCTATCTCAGTGCTCTCAGGGCTAAACATGCAACAGAGGTCACCCCAGCTTATTGCCTGGGGTGTGCCATGTGACTCTCAGTGTAGGATTGCCAGATTTAGTAAATCAGAAATTTTTATCTGGCAACCCTATCAGAGTGCTGTGAATTTTTCAATGAATTGTCTGTATATTAATTCTAGATTTTCAGCTTCTCCTGCAGCATCAGAATAACTTGCAGGATCCAGAAGATATTCCCACAAGGCATCAGCTGAGCTGAGATGCTCACTTGTCACCAGCACAGGGTGGTCTCTCATTCACCACAGTTCCCACCCAGTCCTGGAGGGATCTGAGTTTTGGGGGGTCTGAATGGACTCAGAATCCCTAGGATGAGCTGGGTGTGCTTGGACAAGTCCCTTTCCTTCTCTGTGCCCTGGAATATAAGCTGGAGAATCAGAGTAACTGGATACCCTCCTCCAGCTCCATGAACTGTCCATGTGAATTTTTTTTTATTGACAAATATTTGATTTACAATATTGTATGAGTTTCAGGTGAACAGCAAAGTGATTCAGTTATATATATATTTTTTTCAGATTATTTTCCATTGTAGGTTATTACAAGATATTGAATATACTTCCCTGTGCTAAACAGTAAATCCTTGTTGCTTGTCTATTTTATGTATAGTAGTTGTTTGTATCTGTTAATCTCGTACTCCTATTTTATCCCTTCCCTTCCTCCCTTTCCCCTTTGGTAACCATAAGTTTATTTCCTAGGTCTGTGAGTCTGTTTTTTTTTTTTTTTTTTTTTTGTGTTTGTTCTCCGGGTGCGCAGGCTCAGCGGCCATGGCTCACGGGCCTAGTCGCTCCGCGGCATGTGAGATCTTCCTGGACCGGGGCACGAACCCGTGTCCCCTGCATCGGCAGGCGGACTCTCAACCACTGCGCCACCAGTGAAGCCCTGTTTCTGTTTTGTATGTAGATTCATTTGTATTATTTTTTAGATTCCACATATAAGTGATATCATATAATATTTGTCTTTCACTGGTTGACTTCACTTAGTATGATATTCTCTAGGTCCATCTCTATTGCTGCAGATGGCAATATTTCATTCTTTTTTATGGCTGAGTAGTAGTCCATTTTGTGTGTGTGTGTGTGTGTGTGTGTGTGTGTGTGTGTGCGCACGCACCACATCTTCTTAAACCAAATCATCTGTAGATGGACACTTGGTTGTTTCTATGTCTTGACTATTCTAAATAGTGCAGTTATGAACATTGGGGTGTGTGTATCTTTTCGAATTAGTGTTTTCTTTTTTTCTAAGTATATACCCAGGAGTGGAATTGCTGGATCATATGGTAGCTCTATTTTTAGTTTTTTAAAGAATCTCCATACTGTTCTCTGTAGTGGTTGCACCAATTTACATTCTCATGTGGATGTTTTAGTGCTGCTTTGCATTGAATACAGTCATCAACATCCAGCTCAGAGGTGTTTGGCAAATATATGTGACCGTTCTATTATGGGTTTTGAAATGTTTGGAAATATGACCCCTGATTTTGTTATAATCTCTTTGGTAACTGTTATTAGGTGGTGACCTAATAAGAAATTATTAACTGGGGAGCTATAATTTGGAAACTCATAATTTTCTTAATGGACATTGATTTGCGTAACCCTGATTAAAATACAATGAAGCCTGAGGCTTATTAAATGTTTTATTCTGAAAGTTTGAAAGGATGGGAATTGACTCTAAAAATGTACTGGCTTGAAAACCTTATTGAAATAATATTATTTGAAGAGTTTTGTGAGCATAAAATGATCTGACAAAAACTATTCGATGCCAGCTTCAGTGGCCTCAGAAAGCTGAGGGAATATAGGTTTCTTCAGATGAAGTCTGGAAAAATGCTTCCAGATTACCTCAGGGGTGAAAAGAAAATTATTATTCCATTCCACAGCCCTGCTAATTCTTTTCAACATTGATTCTGTCAAGTAATTAGAATCTAAATGGAGGAAACATTCATAATTGTCATTTATTATACTTTACCAAAGGTGACTGCTCCCAAGAAGCTCTGACAGGACAAAAACAAAGTGACTACAAAAGAAATGTGTAGGCGAAGGGATCAGGCCTTCCTACACACACATTCCCGGAAGCCAGTCACAGACAGTGAGTGGGTATGGTTCCAGATTAAAACAGACCTCTGCAGCTATGAGTCTTCAAAGAAAATCTTCTGCTATCGCGTTGTCAATCAAGCGATAATGAGTCCTGTTTCCCTCCCTCTCTCTCACCACAGACATATATCATGTAGCTCTTTGTTACTTAAAAGCATGTATAAGAAAGATTACCCCCCCTCCACCCCAATACCACAGGGTATACTTCAGAAGTGAAATATGCAATCGGTGAGGGGTTTATATTTAAAATGCCTCCTCCCCTTTTATCATTGTATTTCTTCACTCGGCATAGGCTAAAATATGAGGTGTGCCTGCTCCTGTGAGAATGTGTTTTTTCCCCCTAATTTCTGAAATAATACCATACCTTGGAGATTAATGTTCAGGCTTTACCAAGATTATAATAAACAAATAGTGGCTTTGATCTAAATATTTTTCAAAAGGTTGTTGCTGATCATTCTCCCGTCCCTATAATCTTTTAAGAAAGCCTTTGGACTTGCCAGTCTGACACCCAGGGGGGCATAAATGCAGCTGCCTTTTCTTCCCCCTCGTCTCCATGAGTATACTCTGTTCTCAGTTTCGCCCAAATTAGTCCCAGGATTTCAGTTGTGTTTTTTGTCCAACATTCCATCATGCAAATCATTAAAATCTTCATATGAAATATTTAACAGATGAGTTATGTCATAATTCACATTACAGTTTTAAACTGTTATTCATGTGGTAAGTCATTTATCCTGGACATTAGCAGACCCCTGGAATGGGCTTGTATTTGATGTAAGGAAGGTTAGAGTTCTTTTCCTCAGCGCTCCAGGACAGTGGCCTTTTCCCAAACCCCCAGTTAATCATGAAATATTCCAAAAAAGTGACATTCAGATTCATTGTTAGTTCTACTTGCAATTAACTATTTTGAAAACAAACAGAAGAAAACATTTAAACAAATGTGGCTTGGCTAGCAGCTATTACAGTTGACCGTTAATTAAGGCAAGTTGTAATCCAAATGTGCCATGGCTTGTTACTGTCACTGCAAGCCGTCATTGCTGTTGGGCACAAAGGAATGAAAATTCAGGGACTCTGTCAGAGGGGGGCTGAGGACAAGGTGGGAGATATTAACCCAGCTGTGTAAAAAGAGCCACTACCCTGCTTGAGAAATATGGCCAGAAAGGAGCTCATTTTCTAGTTGAGAAAACGTATGGCCAGCATGTACTTGTAGAATTTGGATTTTAAGAAAACTTGTTCCACTCCTAAGTGATGAAATACAAAGGAAATCCTTAGCATGTATTTTATTTATTAACTTATTAGAGTTTTATTTTCTCTAATAAGGAGAAGGTTTTCTACCATATTCCTACCCATGAATTGGAATTGGAATCTATTAGAAGAAAACACTCCTGTTTGTGGGCCAAGCCAGCCCAGGGGAGCCTGAGCACTGGAATGAAATAATTGTCCCCATGCTGCCAGCAGTAGCCAGTCAGTTGAGAAGCTTTGTGTCCGGGTAGCCTGGCTGATGAGCACATGGAGCTGATGGTGACAGTATCAGGGACAAAACCCTCTTGGATTCTATACGCTGACCTATCTAACCTTGTCCTGAGTGTGCATGGATAATCACAATTCCAGAGGGGTGAGTGATGGGATTTGAGGACTGGGACACACCTTTCATTAATCCTGAAGGGGAAAAAATCCATTTCAAGCTTGCTCAGCTGGAAAGGAATCTTTGCCTTCTGTTTTCTGCTTCATTTTGCCAGTGCTCACGTGGCCTTTCCCCACTTCTAAGGTATTATAATTTTGTAGAGTGTTTACCCACCAACATTACATCCTGAGGGACCTTGGTAGCAGTGGACAATATGGATTTATCGTGGATGAATCTTCTGTTCAGTGTCAATATATTGGCACAAAAGGTGTACTTAGTGGTGAAATACAAGCAAAAAGGATTAAAAACTAGGAACAAATCATCACATGAATGTTGACAACACTGTCAACCCTTTAGAGTGTTCTGATACACATCCTTTTATTTTGTATCATTTATCCCCATCCCACGAAAGTCCTGTTCAGAAGCTAGAGCCAGTGTGATTCTCTTTGTAGAGACAGAGAAGTGAAATGATGTACCCATGGGCACTCAGCTGTCTTAGAAACAGTGTTCACAACCAGAGCTCTTGATAAACACTTTCCTGGTTATAATTTGTTGATGGCGGCAGG
Source organism: Aethalodelphis obliquidens (assembly GCF_003676395.1). NCBI lineage: Eukaryota > Metazoa > Chordata > Mammalia > Artiodactyla > Delphinidae > Aethalodelphis > Aethalodelphis obliquidens. The sequence goes on from NW_020837966.1 coordinate 3,896,737, forward strand.
ATTGTTTTTCTGTCTCCTGGATGAGCTCTCTATGTGTATGTGAATATATCGCATGGCTGGAGAACTGGGCAAATGGAGGTAGGGGCGTTTTGTGTGAGCTTGCGTGCCAGGCGTGGTGAGCACTGTTTTACAAACCCGATTTGTGCTCCTAGGGGTAAGTTGCCAGTTGAGGCCAAGCCCACAGAAAATTATTTCTAAATGAATACAATATGAAAAAGTTATTTTATTTCTAATTTTACATGTAACATTGTTCTTTGGTGAGTCTCGGATTACACTTGAATGCATGTCTATTAACCTGATATGAGATGCATGCATGATTTCATCTTGAATGCATTTGAATATAATAGCACTGGAAATGTAATTTGTATTTTCAAATTTTATAAAGCAAAATAAATAAATCTTGAGGGTGGTAGCCACATTGAGCATATTGCATTGATTTCTTTGGGTTTCTCTCAAACTAATTACCATCTTCCCCTTGCAAATCCAGGTCTTCTCACACGGGCAGGTCTGTCTGCTCTAGATTCTCCATACCTAAGTCATCCTCATTTCTTTCACCTCCAGGTAGTGGGTAGCATGGATGGGTCTGTGGGAAACGTTAACTTTCATCCTCAAGGGACACCAGTGTCCACTTCCTCTCTGTGTTCCTTCCTGTTATCAGTGATGACTGTCCAATTAAACTCTCTGTGATGATGAAAATGTTCTGGATCTGTTGGGTCCAGTATAGTAGCCACTAGCCTCATGTGGCTATTGAGCAGTTAATATGTGGCTAGTGCAACTTAGGAACTAAATTATTAATTTTATTTAATTTTGATTTAAATAGCTACATGTAGCTACTGGCCACCAATGTGGACAACATAGGACTGCAGCATGTGAGGTCAGCTGTTGGTCCCAATTCCAGTGCACTCATCACTGACATTCTGCAAATGAAGTGCCATTGTGTTTTGGTGCTTGGATCATGCTCGACTCCGTCAGCTCTGAATATCCTGAAGTATGATCCTCTCTTCAGCGATTTGACTGCCCTCCCCAGGCCTCCATCCATGGCTGTTGCATCCCTTATGTCTTCATTTCAATACATTCACCACCTGTCACGTATCTGGTTTCTGATAAACATTGGACGAAGAGAGGGAGGGGAAAAGTAGGTAGGAAGGAAGTTAGAGAGTTGGGGAAAGAGGAAACCTGGAAGGAAGATATTTCATGGAAGCTCTGTGGTCTGTATTGCTGAGCTGAAAATCTGTACTCACGCATACTTTAGAGTATTGAGGTATGTTACGGCAACAGTAACCTGACTAATTCAAAGCAAATTATGAGGTGTCAGTGCTCCAGATGCATGAATATTTCATATGAAAGGCTCTGGGGCTCTTTGGGATGACAATTCTCATAACGATGATTTTGCTGTTTTGTTGGTTTCCAAAGACCATCCTAGTGTCTTAAGGTCATTGTCCTAGGAGGCTCACATCATATTGGCATTCTAGGAAGGGTCCCCAGGGATACTTTTCTTCTGGGTCAGTTCTGCTCCTGGGAGGCGAGTAAGAAACCACCAGATGCAGTCATGGAAAAGGGACTCTGTCTCCATCCTTGTGTTGAAAGTTCCTAGCAGGGAGCCGGGGAGCCTTTATAATCAAATGGAAGTGAGGAGCACCGTGAACTCCAGGAGAAATATGTTGATGATTTTCTGGACTGTCTAAAAAATTTCAAACCCCAGGAATGGTGTTTTAATTTTCTGCATTCTCTTTGGGACTTGGGTTTCGCTAAAGCATTTTCAGTCCTTGTTTTTCTTATTAAATTAGCAGGATTGACTTGAATCAGAATATACCGTTATGGCTTGAAATGTTGAAAGAACAAAATAGACGGGCATGACAAATATCTCAGGTTCCATTTGGGACGTGTGGGGGATGGGAGAAGAGAGGAGGAGTTGTTGAAGTAATGATGATCTTTTTTCTGATAAAAGTTGAAAACAGGAAAAATAAAACTGGAACAAAACAAAGGAAAATAGCAAGAGGAAGCTAAATTTCTGTTTGTGGAAGCTTGTATTTGTTTTTCTGAATAGAATTAGCCATAGGAATGCCCTTAAGCGTTTTTGTTTGTTTGTGGAGGGGATTTTTTATTCTGGTTTTTTGGTGTTTGCTTGTTTGTTTGTTTTTTACTTTAAATCAGTTTGTACTTAAGAGATAATTAGCCAAATGCACCCAGTGGCTGTGGCTGCCTGACTCACCTCACTCTCCTGTCTCCCACTGTCCGGGCCATTTCCTAGTCCCTCCTGTTCAGGGCTTTCATTGTGGACCTTCTGAAATACAGATCTGAGGTCCTTTGACTTTTCTACTTAAATATCTTAAATGGCTCCTCAGACCCTAAAGCAGGTGTCAGCAGACTTTTTCTGTAAATGGCCAAGCAGTAAGTTATTTTAGGCTATGTGGGCCATTCAGCCTCTGTTGCAACTACTCAGCACTGCTGTTGTACCAGACAGTACGTAAACACATAAGGGTGCCTGTGTGCCAGTAAAACTTTATTGATAAAAAGAGGCTAAATTTGGCCCTTGGGCCAACTCTTGGCCTACAGGATACTCTTCAGGTGTGTTGGCCTGACATTCAAGACCATTTTCCATTTGACCTCAGCCTGCACAACCATCTCCCCCACTCACATTCTTTCAAGCCTCAGAAGACAGTATGGTCTTTGGAAAGGCTCCATCCTTTTGCCTGTGCTGTTTCTGCACTTGATTCTCATCTTTCCTCTGTTCTTACTTTTTCTATGAGTTAGATCTCCATGCTTTATCTTACACAAAGTTCTTACCGATTCCCCCAGGCCAAGTCTGCCCCATCCTCTGTGCTCCACAGTTCTCTGTTTAAGCCTCTGATGTTGCTTTTACCACGTGGCCACTCCCCACATAGACTCTGAGGGAGCATGTGGTCTCATTCCCCTTAGCACCCAGCTTAGAGCTTGGCATAGAAAGCGCCACTGAACAAATGGTCGTGAAATTGACCCACCAATGGGCTTGTGAATCTCTTAATCATAGAGAAGTATATTAACTTGTAGGTGAATGTACTACAAACCCGGAAGTGGGAAACCATGGGCCAGAGTTGCTGGAAGGGATGTGGGCAACAAAAAAAAACACAGCCAGGGCAAAATGGAGCAGATCCATTATAATCAAGACTGTCTGGGAGTCCTTTGGCATCGACCTCATGGCCCAGACAGGGAGTGAGTGAGGAGTGAGGGAAGTAGTGTCTAGTTTAGGGCATCAGGACCAGGGAGAGGATGCAGCCTGCTGGAGGGAGATCAGAGAGAAGCAGCCTGCATGATTAATGGGATGGAGGGACTGACTCATGAAGCAAGATTAAAGCACTCTGAGGAGCTGGGATACAGACCGAAAGGGGCAGATGATAGCAGGCTGCAAGTATGTGAGATGGATAAACACCCAGGAGGGAGCAGCTAGCTTCATTAGAGAGGTGAAAACAGGGCCTCCATCAGAGAATGGGAAGGGTGCTCAGAAAGGGCATGGGTGACTGACAGGGGAACTCAGTAGACAATGGGTGGGCCAGGGGCAGCTCTGGGTTGCTGGGAATAGAAACACCATAGAAAGGTCACCGTGGGGTGACTCTCTCAGGGAACCCTCTGCTTTTATCCTGTTGTGTCTCGAAGCCTGCCGTGGCTGTTGACCTTGGCCTGAAGAGATACACACGGAGGAAGAGAGAAAACTCGTTTTCCTCCCTCCTCTTAGATACCAGTGACTGAATGTCACAACAGTTTTTAGGCCTTCTGCTCTGAGGTCAGCTTTCTCTCATCCTTCCCTGTGTTTGGTAGAACCAGAGATACTTGCCTCAAGCCCCTTCTTAAGTCCAGGTCAGGCTCTTACCTCTGCCTGCCGGTGGATCTGACTAAAAACCCAGCCAGCACTTTGGTTTACAGCTTCCTCAGTTGGTTCGTCTCCAATAGGGATATGGATCGTCAGGCATTTTGGAAGACAAGATTCATTTGAAACTGCAGTGAACAGCCTTCAGGCTTCAATATCAGCCTCCTTCAGGTATTCTCTGAAATTTTCTCCAGGGCTAGGAAGAGCAGTTTATGCTATAGTCTGACCAAATGGCCCATATCGTGGTAGGTCCTCCATAGCCAACTTGTTATCTACAGTAAGGCCTGTGGAGTAGCCTAGCTCAACCCCGGATGCACATTCAGATCACCTGAGGTGCTTTTTAAACATACCCATGCCTAGGCTCCACTCCCAGAAATTCTGATTTAAATGGCCTTAGTGTGGAGGGGGAAGGCACCAGGCATCAGAATGTTTTTTTGAAGTCCCCCAGATGGTTCTAATGTGTTGAGAACTGCCACTGAAAAACCTTTATTCAGGTATGATTATAATTCACACTGATGTTTATCTATCTATGTATCCATCCATCCATCTAGTGACTATACTATCACCTGAACAGATTTTCTAAAAAAGCAATCATTTACCAGTGAGTCATCTATGTGCTTGGCACCTTGCTGGAGGCAGGGATCCAGTGGGGAGCAACAACATGTCCCTGTCGCTGGGGAGCTTGTGCTCCGGAAGATGGAAGACACTTTGGGTAAAGCGGGATGAACCCAGAGTGCTGAAATGGTGCATTTCAGAGTCTTCCATTCTGCATGTTACAGCCATGCTTAGCTCTAGTCTCACCCTAGAGTCTGACATTCTAAGTGCAAAGATAGAGGATGAGTCTCTCTAAGTGTACATATCCCAGTTAACTTTGACTCTCAGGTCTTGCTCCAACAATTTGTTTAGGAAGTAGAAATGTACTTGGTACTTATAAGGGTAACAGCCCAAGACCTTCATAAATCTTCAAGTTCCAGAAGCCCGCAGAAGAATGTTTACCCAAGGTGGGAGTTGGTGGGGGGCATCTAACATGGTGGCCACATAAAAGTATATGGGTGAACTTGGTTTTTCTTTGTTGTTGTTTTTTTTTTTTGGTAATTGTGTATCTCTTTTGATAGGTATTATTATGTAGATTGAAGTTACTGTAGGTATTTCAGCAAAAGAAAAAGCATGTGGAAAGATAAATAACAATACTGGTGGTATAAGGATATGGCAAAAATTGGGGAAGTTGTGTGCAATGGACTGAAGTTTGCAAAACGGCCCAGGGCTAAATGGTGTCCCTTGGGGAGTGCAGTGTTTCCAGCACAGAGTCTCATTCTTTCTTTCCATCTCCTCTAAAGTTTTCTCACCATCTGACGAGCTTTTTTCCCTGACTTGAGTACTTTCGAAAATGGTTTCAAGAGTTACTTTGTCTTGACTTCATAGAGAGAAATATTCTGAGCTTGTTCATTGCCTAGTTCTGAGGTTCCACCGAATTCTTCTTCCCAGAGTTTCAAATCACTTTCTTAACCTCTTCCATTTCTGCACATTTCTCTTACTAGAAGTAGCATCCACTGTTGCCTTAGGGAACTTTCCACAGACAAGCAAAGAACTATATAATTCCACCAGAGTTGCTGGGGAGAGAAGATCACTGAGATGTGGATGCTGGGGGACAGTTCAACAAAGTCACATCATGGCCAAGTGACTTGCTTCCAAACACCAGCCTCAGGACAAGTACTTTTCAAGTTTCATATCTCAAAAATATATGCAGAGTACACATTTTAGGCATGCAAGTTCATGCAATGATAATTGGGAACCCTGAAATGGGAACCCTGAAGAAACCGTGATCTTCTGAATATCCTTCTTATTTCCATTCCTGTTTTCAGCTGTGCTGGGGAGGGTGGTGACCACAAGTATATGAATTTTAGAAACACTCAAGTAACATCTCTCCAAAAAGCCATCTGCACTGTGCTCAGTTTGTTCTGTCAAGAGTTCTATGAGTACAGGTAACCTTGAAAATTCCTTACCTGAAAGATAAAATGTTTTAGTTGTATGCTTCACTGTAAATTTAGTTTTTAAGTGTTCTTATCTGATATGCTTACATCAGCATCTTACCTTGACAGATAATTTTCAATGATAATCTTAAATAATTGTGTAAAGAGATCTCTAATGCCATGTTTTATTTATAATTTGTCCAAGCTGTAGGCATTCAGATGAAACTTGAATTTTTCCAAAGGAAGTTCTGGACTGCCAGCAGACAGGTAAGTTATAATCAGCATGTTGAAGCATTAGCGACACTGTTATTATACAGGTGTTCACATTTGAGTACCCGGAGCCTAAAAGTGCCAGATTTCCGATGAATATTTGTAAAATGAACTGCTGGGCTGCTCAGATTACCTTTCATTTCACTGCAAAGTAAAGGGCTGACAGCGTGTTAGACACCACATGCTGGGAAAGCAGGGAATTTGCTCCTGCAACAGTTGTAATTGTGAGATCAAACTAGTGACCTTCTAAAAGAGAAGTGTTTCTTCTAAGTATTGGGGACTTTTGCAGATTTTCATAGTGACTTTCTTTTAATCTTGTGGTGCCCAATTACTTATTTGTGAATCTCTTTTGAAGGCTTTTGCATAACTAGGTTAGACTAAGCATGCCTTCTTTGGCCAAGGGCTTCTCTGCCTTGGATAATCTGGGAACATTCTTTACTTGCACTATACATTCTGTACTAAGTAATCTCAGTGGTATTTGTTCAGTAATTCAGCAGAAATGGCAACACATAATTTGCCTCCATCTGTCCAATTCTAAATATTGAAATGGTATATCATTTCTTAAATGAAGATACTTTAGGAAACTATGTACCAAGAACACAGACAGGAGTTTTAAAAAAAAGTCACTGGGGGTTAATTTAAAATTAAATGAATACATAATTATATTTCTTGTTACTCAAAGATTTGAGGTCTTAAAAAGACATCAATATTGAATGAAGCATAAACTAAAATGGACAACATAAATTAAAATGAAAAAGGGCCCTGTTACCCCAAAATTGTCGTTTTTTAAAAATAAATTTATTTATTTTTGGCTGCGTTGGGTCTTTGTTGCGCGAGCTTTCTCTAATTGCAGTGAGCGGGCTGGCTTCTCTTGTTGCGGAGCACGGGCTCTAGGCACATGGACTTCAGTAGTTGTGGCACGTGGGCTCAGCAGTTGTGGCTCACGGGCTCTAGAATGCAGGCTTGGTAGTTGTGGCGCACGGGCTTAGTTGCTCCGGGGCATGTGGGATCTTCCTGGACCAGGGCTTGAACCCGTGTCCCCTGCATTGGCAGGCGGATTCTTAACCACTGTGCCACCAGGAAGTCCCCAAATTGTCTTTTATATTACTGTTTAGAGCTGGTACTCATCCTAGAGAGTACATTCTCTTTGGATGAAATTTGGATGAAATTTACATAACAGGCTAGGACTTTGACAGGCTGTCCTTGAGTAACTAAGTGGCAGTCATAGCAGACGCTGGTGTGTCCAAATGACACGTTTCCTTTTGTTTCCCCCTCACCCCACAGTGCGCCTCTCTGGATGGCAAATGCTCTATCAGCTGTGATGATGAGGTATGATGGCCTCCTGGCCCTGTGTCTGCCCTAATCAAGTTGGGGGTGGCAGGGGCGGAGGCGGGTGGTGGTGGAGTGGCTGGATAACTAAGGGTGTTTTCTCACAGGGGGAATGTCTCACAGAGCCAGGTCTAACAGATGGCTCTGGACCAATCTCCAAAAACCCAAGGACATTTGCTTTGTTTCTTTCTTTTTCTTTCTTCTCCCAATCAGATAGTTTATGAGAGCTGGAGAAATGTGATGTAAATGTCCCACGAACAGCACTACTGGGACTTTGGCATTTTATAAAAAACGATACAAATTACTGCCATTTGAAACTCATATTACAACTCTCAAAGTTTTCTCCCCATGGGGTACCTCTTTTCATCTTCTTAACTACCCAATGAAATGGTTAGGAATATATGACCCATTTTGCAGAGGGAGAAACTGAGGATCAGAGAAATAAAATGACTTGCTTAATTTCGTGTAATAAGCCAAAAATCAAAGAGTTGAAAACTCAGAATGTTGCATTCTAGCATAATGCTTCCCTCCTACAACTCCCTTTCCCTCCCTTCTTTCTTTCTCTTTATCTCTCTCCCTCTCCCTCAATCTTGGGAGGAGGAATTTGAATTCCACACATGAGCAATAGAAGAAAAAAGATTACCACTGTCCTAAGTCTGTCCATCAGATTTAAGTTTTTACAGCATCCAATCCCATGTATCTTCTGCCCCACATTTTGGATCAAGCAGGTGTGAAGTGGCCTTTCACTTTGGCTTAGGCGGCCTTCCTCTCTCTGAGTCAGCCAAACCATTAGTCAATACATAAACTGGAACTTATAAATGATCACACATTCATATTCCTTCTGGTTACCACAGGGATTAAAGAAATCCTAACCAAACGTAATTCTAACTCAGAAAACATAGATTAGAAGTATATTTCCAAAAAGTAGGTGAAGCAAAGACAAGTAGAGAAATATAAAAGGGAGTCCAGGGTGAAGCTAAAGTACAAAATGCTCAGTCCCCGAAGATCTGGCTGCCAGTTTAAAAAAAAACATAATTGCTATATGAGTTACTATCCAAAGAGTAAAAACTAATCAATCATCTTTTCAGCAAAACCCCAATTTTTCCTGACCATCAGATCAAAAATAATTTTCCTGTAGGAAAGAGTACCCTATGATGTTTTATGATCAACACCCTTTCAGTAAGTTTGGGGATGCCATTCATAGGATAGTCAAGTGGCTTCAAACCTCTCCTCTGTCTTTGAGGCATTAATTGTCTTACTGGAGTGTTCAGCTCAAGACAACTCAGCTCAACAATAATATTGATTAATCAGTGTCACAAGGCCCTATGTTAAGCCCTTTACTTGTACAATTACTAATCCCTATTTGTGGTAAAGGAACTGAGGACAGTTGGTTGGTTAGTTGGGTGACTGGATGGATGGTTGGTTGGCTAGTGTGATTGATGGTGTTTTGGATAGTTGGGTTGGTTGATTGATTGGTTTCTAGTTGATTGGTTGGATGGATGGATGAATAGTTGGTTGAATAATTTGATGAATAAAGTTAGAGGCAGTGTTCCTACAACCCACACTGCCTCTGTGCATTCTCATATATAGAAATAAGTGGAAATGGATTCCCACTTAGACTTCAAAACATACAATATATATTAGTTGTTCAGTAACTGATTTCACAGGTGGTCTAGCATAGTGGTTAAAGGTATAGGCTGTGGAGTTAGAACAGCTTCAAACTGTGACTCTGACAGTAATAAGCCTTGCCTTTGTTTCCTCAACTATACAATGGGGTAGAAACACCTACCTCACAGAGTAATGATGAAGATGAATGAGATAATATATGAAAACTGTATAGCACAGCTCCTGGCGAATGGTAAGCACTCAGTAAACATTAGCTATCAAACAAAAACGTCTGCAGACGTGTTCTTCCCTTAGAGTAGTGGCTCACCTGAACCTAAAACCTCAGACGGCAACCACATATACACTTCAGGCAATGACAGTTTCCACTTGGGCATGGCTTCCTCACTACTAATGATCTCCTTTAGCAGCCATTGGGATGGACCCCCATTCAAATATCATTTTAAAAGTTCACACACTTTGAAAATTAAGCATGGAATTTGCTGGATTGCTGAACTTGATCTGATGCTCATTTTGCACTTTGAAACTATCATCCATTTCCCATTTTGACTCTAAATTTTGGCTTCAGGCAAGCAGTTGACATCGTTTTAAATGGAAAAGCCAGGCCCCTTTCCATCCTTTCAGCAGACTCTTTCCACGTGTCATTCCCCTTTCATAGCTTTTAATTAAGTCTTTGAGGCCATGTCCCTCCACTCTCCGAACTGCCCTCGAGTGATCAGGTCCCCATTAAAAACAGCTGTGGGGGCTCATTAAGTTCACATGCTTCTGGCTTCTCCTCTGTACTGAAGACCTGGCCCAACTCCCACAGACTTATCAGACATGCTTTGCCTTGGATCCACTCCAGTCCCTCTGTCTCTCCCAACAATGGCCTCCCTGGGCCTTGGCTAGAGTGCCCTGGGCCAGTGGGTGGAGTCGGTATGGCCAGATGTCTTCCTGGCTTGTAGATCCATCTTCATGGAGAGCCTGGCCATGGGCCTGACTGACGACTTTAAGGAGCTCCATTCCACCCAAGGCGAACGTTAACTTCAGAACCTAAGAGGCAGCCTCTCACACACTCACTCATTCCTTCAAGACACGTTTACTGAGCCCTCCTTATGTGCCTGGTACCTCCAACACCCAGGGAGTCAATGGGAAGCAGAGTCAGAAATAGCCCCTGTCCTCCAGGAGCTAACTGGTTAGCAGGGGAGATGAGCGCACATGCTTATCAGCTGACTTGCCTCCCCAGCCTCTTGCTATAAACTATGTAACAACTTCCCTTTCTGAGAAACTCAATTTGCAGCAGTAGGATACTTATAAAGAGGGCACACAGTAGGTAACCAATAAACGTCATACGCTGAATAGACACAAGCACAAGTCCTTCAGGTACTCACTATGCACCTTGCTCTGTGCTCAGCAGTTTGTACTCGCTGGCCTACTTAATCTCACCACTCCTCTGAAATAGTTGTTGCTGTCTCCATCATTCAGATAAGGAAACTGAGACTGGGAGTGTTAAAAGGCTTTGCTCAAGGTCACACTGATAGCAACTGTCAAAGTCTCCGATTCTCAAGCTAGTATCTTAGCCTCAGGTAACACAGGTAACCTTCCAGGTAACACAGGCGTGGTGCTGTGTTTCTCACCCCCAAGTACACTTTCTCCCCAGCTTTCCTTTCTATCTGTGACTGCCCAATTCCCATGGCCTGGTTTGGGGCTCTAAACCTCAGATATCTACCTGACCTGCCTTTGTGGCCTGGAATAGGACTTCTCTGAGCAATACTGAGTCATCAAGTAGTTGAAGAAAGATACCTTTTTAAAAAAAGACAACTTCTCTCACCTACTCTGTCTTTGTCTCTGCATTTTTCAAACAACCTCATCTTTACATGTTTTGTCACAGGTGGCTGTGGAGTGGTTGCTTACAATATCTGTCAAAACTTAGAGCTCCTGGTTTCCCCAAGCCCTTCAGCCTGTCAGTCTACCCTTGGGACAGGGCTCTGGGCAGACTCCTTCTGAGAGATACAAAGTAGCGTAGTAGAAAGTAGCCTAGAGATACAAAGTAGCATAATATCTAATTTGGGGCAGAAGTAGCATAGTGAGGGAAAGCTGAGAAAATATCTCCTCTATTTACTTTTACTGGAGGAGGGAGTATGCAGAAGGTGATTGGCCATTTATTGTAAAGAGACAGAGAAAACAATTTATCAGACTGGAATCTGGCTAATTCTGTCCTGTTTCATAACCCAGTACCCTGCTCGCTTTACTCCAGTGGCCTTACTCCATTCCACCATACTTCCCGATAATTTAATCAAGGAAGGTCTGTTTATGAAGTCTTTACAGAGACTAAATATACCTAACATAGCAATATTGTCTATAATGAAAACTAAATGACACCTTTCAGATTAAGGGACCCAATTCTACATCAGTGACACAGCATCCTTGCTTCTGACCTGTGATTTTCTCAGTGATTTGTCAATCACAGTGTTGGCAATATCTGTTTCTTACAGATGCCTTCCCTCTGTGCCTTCCACACCAGAAGAGAGTAGGAGCAAAGGTGGATACCTGAGAAGTGAGTCTCCTAATGGCCAATCCAACCTTAATTCCACCCAGTGCTGGCCATTATAAGGAGCACAGAGGTCCTCATTTCCAAGAAATGAGGGTGGGGAAAGAAACAAACATTAATGGCAAATAATGAAACATTTCAGTGAAGCTTTGTCTCTAAATAAAGTGGAAATGGTGAAAATACATTTATTTTATTTAACAAATTTAAATTATAATTGCAGTCATACTCTAATTCTATAAACAAAGGACACATTTGGTTTGGGAGTAGGGAGTATAATATTTCTGATAAAATTATAAAAATCACAATGTAGAATCCTTCACTTTATATTTGATTTTCTCAGAGTGATCACAAGGAAGGTCAAATGTAGTGGAGTTTGATCAGTTTCCCCAGGAGCTTCTCTTAGTCCCTTGCTTTTGAAATCATTCTCTTCAGAAGCATCTTTCATGTTATCTGTGGTGACGTTTTCTTTCTTCATGTGTTACCTCTGACAGATACTAGTGTGCCAATGGCTTCCTGTGTGATTGGAGCTGATCTCCAATATCACTTTCATGGACTTCATGAAATATTGCCTCTTTCCGAAGATTTCAGTTGATTTTATAATCTATTTGCTTTGTACTGTCTAATATTTACAACATTAGATGAACAGAGATTGACCAAAGATATAGGTCTAATAGCAGCAATACCAGTTGGCTAGGGATGTTTGAGTAGGCACTCACTTTATAATTAGGGATAGAGGGTGAGTTATGATGACTTTGGATCTCTATGCAATTGCAAGGATTTGGAGAGTCAGTATTTTAATATGGAGGCCACTTCTATGCTCAACATGTATGACTGAAAGGAGGTTAACCTCCCTTTGCATCAGGGTCTATATCTGCAAAATGACAATCAGGATACTCAAATAAACAAGGGTATAGATTTGTCTGATATGACCCAATTAACTTAAAATTAAGCTTAACTCTGCATGTAGCTCGTGGCTGCCATATTGGACAGCAGAACTCTATGAGTGCTTTCATAGTGCTGTGTCCTAAAAAAGGAGAATGTTTGTCAAGACTACCACCAGGGACAAAGTAGTCTTCTTGCAGCTAAGAGCTTCTTTTAATAGCAAGAGTGTGACCAAGTCATTCATCTGGCCCCTTGGGATAACCAAGAGAAACGCTTGCTCACCAAAGCAGCCGACTCATTTCTAAAAGATGCTAGCAGGGCTTTTAATTTTCTGCCGATTCTCCACCATTGCCTACTAATAAAGGATGCATCTTTCTGACCAACTTACTGCTGTACTTTTGTGCCTCACTAAAATCGACTACACAGATAGGTAAATGTCCCAGAAAACACCAGCCCTGCAGTGGTCTGGAGCTAGGGGAATTTAGCTCAGGGTAAAGACATGTTACAAATTAAATGTTGCAGTCGGTATGTAAAGCTGCAATAAATAGAAACTGAGTTACATCAAGAACGGAATTAAACCTTAAATTTAAACTCCACAGCACTGTAATTAAGACTTAGCCTGTAGCAAATCATTCACTTGAGATTAAAGTAGTGTGGGGGAAGCAGAGGTTTGGGCTTACCTTGCTACAATTTATAAATCTGAGCTACCAAAAGCTAACAGCCCTGCCCCCAAATCCAACTCCCAATTAAAAACACAGTTTGAAAACCTTTAGGAGGCCTGAGGGGACCCTTTAACAGAAGTTCTGCCCCTTCCCTCCTGCCTAAGTCTATGAACAAATTAAAAAATACTACCTGGTCCCCTGATGGTCTTCTGAGCTGACACGGTGTTTTCATTAATACATCATTAAATTAATGGCATTGTGCTGGCGTTTTGCTTTCAAAACAGGCCGTACTTCAACCACCATGAATACAGGCTTGGGGGCCTCTGGACACTTTGTTCCTGGGAAATATTATTCAGGTCATAAAAATTTTTGAAAAGGAAGATAAACTGTAATGCATAACTTTAAAATGTATATTCTTTTTATCCTAATCGGGGATGTTCAAGGCTTGCTTCGTGTTTTATTTTTGTTAATTAGTTTTGAAGAGTAAGTGCTGGGGTTAGCTTAACCATAGCCTTAACTCCTAGAGCCAGCAGGCATTTCCAGTTCTCCCAAAACAGCCTAAAATAGGTGTCTCTCAGGTTGGAAGTACGTCATTTCGTGTAAAAGCAGTCTGAGAACCCAAAGTTGAAACTGTGGTGTTTTTATTTTCTAGACTGTGAACTGTTACCTCATAGACAATAATGGATTTATTCTGGTGTCTGAAGACTACACACAAGTGAGTGAGAAATTTCTACCTACTCAAAGTAAGGATCCCAGACTGTGCTTGGGTCTGGGGGAACAAATTATGGTGTTGAAACTTTGAGACATGATCTGTATTTAAGAGGTAATAGCAGGAGATTATAAAACCTTATTTCCATCCCTTTAAGAATGTCACAGCCTACTTCTCAGCAGGCCCCAAAGAGATTTTACCTCCAGAGAGGAGAGGTGGGGAGGGGTGCAGAGCCCAGGGTCTGCTCCCTCACTCATAAAATGTTCAATTTATGGAACTCTTTGCCTTGACATGGAGGTGCCTGAAAGAGTTTGGGCAGTTTTAAGGAGGTTTCCTCCTTTTAATATTTTATCTTTATATATATGTAATTTATATATACACACAAATATATGTATGTATTTATGTATGCCAACGTAATTATTCTTTATGGCTTTCTTTCTGGTTCTGACTTTTTAAAAATTAGTTATCTGAGCTCAAGGATTAACTTGGGTTCTCAACACAGGGGGACAAGAATCCACATATAGAGGAAGAATGTTTTTCATTTAATTGAGCTGTGTGCAGTACAGGGGCAGGAGGGAGAGATGGAAAGAAACCAAGCTAGGGCGCTCAGCAAAGAAAGCTCCACTGATATTTGGAAATCAAAATAAGAGTTAAAATCAATAGCATTGTAATAGAGAAACACGGGTTTCTTCTTTAAAACTTGGTGGCTGACAACTTTTTCTGCAATTAGAAATGAAATTAGCATGTTAAAAGAAAGTCAAATCCAGACAAGTTTAGCACTGTGGTGTAGTAAAGTAACACCAGAAGTGGAGGCGGATGGTTTCTGATGCAAACTCTCTTCCTCAACTAGTTTTGGGATCTTGGGTGCATCACTTAACCCGCCAGGGACTCCTGGCGGGCTCTATAAAAGGAGGATGGTTGACTAAAGGAGGCTTCTTCTAACTCTAATATTTGAGGATACTAGCTTTTTATAATGAAGTCTCATTTAAATCATTTAAAATATTTTAATAGTCAACAGTGCAATAGACCCATTAATGCCTAATTAATTAATTGCCTTTAAGTATGACTCCTTAGTGTCTCAGCTCAATGGCTTGTTAATTTGTGAACACGGGCTCCAGGTAACATGTGGGAACTGTGCTTCAGTTTCCCCTCTTATCTATGAGAACACTGTGGGATTTTCTTTTTATCAATTTATTTATTTTATTTTATTTATTTATTGTTTCTGGCTGCGTTGGGTCTTCGTTGCTGCGTGAGGGCTTTCTCCGGTTGTGGCGAACGGGGGCTACTCTTCGTGGCGGTGCGCGGGCTTCTCATTGTGGTGGCTTCTCTTGTTGCAGAGCGTGGGCTCTAGGGGCGCGGGCTTCAGTAGTTGTGGCACGTGGGCTCAGTAGTTGTGGTTCGTGGGCTCTACAGCGCAGGCTCAGTAGTTGTGGCGCACAGGCTTAGCTGCTCCACGACATGCAGGATCTTCCTGGACCAGGGATTGAACCCATGTCCCCTGCACCGGCAGGCGGATTCTCAACCACTGCACCACCAGGGAAGCCCATGTTGTGAGATTTTAAATGCACCTTTGGTGGGTGACAGTTACACAGTTGAGACTCAAGCTGCGCATACACGGTCTCCTCAGATGCTGGACATCACTGGATGTTGGACAGTTGATGGACATTAGATAGGAAAGGTGAGCCCATGAAACAAGGCCAGTCTCTTGGGAGCAGGACTGGCCATAGGCCTATAGTAATATGCCCATGTGTCTGGGAGGAGTGAGAAACCAAATCAGTCCTCTGTGAGGAGAAGCTCTGTCATCCTGCCGTAATCATGGAGGGCTGAGGGTGGGAACCTGATCCTGGGGGAGGAAGGACATGATGATGTCTTCCAGTGGTGATTCTTGGACCAACCAACAAAGTAAACCACTGAAATAGTGACCCTTTCCCAAGCCATGGCCACTACATGTGGGTCCTGATCCATGCTTCATTTCTGGATAGAATAGCCCAGGGAGCCTATGGGCCTGCCCTGCCTCAGCTTGTTTGATGTCTGGTTTCCTGTACTCCAATTAGGCTAATTCTTCTTCATCTTACAACCAGTTCCATTGATACTGGCATATTTACACACAAGAAATGCAAATGTCCTTCTTGCTCCCAGTGGCAGCGCATACCCACAGAGTTTGCCAAATGTTCAAGTGTCCCTGGAGTGAAACAGGCAATGCTTGACCTTCAGTCAGTGAAAATGTCATTTCCTTCTTTCCTCCTCTCTCTTCGGACTTTTTGGCGAAGTCTGTATGTGCCTTTCTGCCTGAAAACTCCTAGGAGCCTTGTTGAGGTCACTGCATTGTAATGGAATCAGGATTTAGTTAATATCATACAAAGCCTATGGAATTTATATAATTTGGGCTCTGAGTGTAATGCCGTCCACCCACGTCCACATAAGCTATAAATCCTCAGAGCACCCACAGTACAGATGGGGGTTCTCTACTGATCTACACTGGCCCCTTCCAGGGTGTTGGCAGAGGAAGGCTGTTGCTCCAAGCTCTGTTCTGCTGTATTGGATACACCCTCCCCCTTGGGACACTGATGATAGTGGCTCCAGGAATCTGGAGGGATGCCCGAGGATGTTAATCCTTCATTCCGCCTTTCAGAGTTGGCAAATCTCGGCCAGCACCAAGAACTGGACTTGCAGGAGCATCAGCCTGGCGCTGGGGAAGGACTGGTAGGCCTCCAGTGCCCTGAAGACAGCCCCAGAGCTGGGGTTGGCCATTGGAAGTCTGACTGGCCAAGCCTTCTTTTCGCAGGGCTAGACAGCTTCATTCTTGGTCAACATATTAACTGCCTATGGACAAAATGAGGGTGTTCCTCAGAAAGTAATTTAGAGAAAGGACATATTCTCTGCTGTAGGAAATTTATAGAGCCGATGAAGAAGACTGCTATATATCCCTAAACAGGTCATTTAGGAATTATAAACTATTCTTTTTATTACTGCTTAGGAAGCCCTTTCACAGCCTGTTTCTGTCTGTATGAAGTAGTGTTTTAATCACAAGGGATTGAGAGCAGATTAATGCCTACTCCCTCCATCCAAGAGTAATGGTGCATGCGTGTGTGCTTGTATGCATGTGTGTGCACACGTGTGCATGTGTGTTTTAATTACAACACTCAGCACGTGTTATGCAATGTCACCCTTACCCTGCCTCCTCGCCCCTGCCATGTATTTGGAATATTCACATCTGCTTATTAGTTTGCTCTGTAATCCCATAACTTCTCATGACTATTAAGACCTTTTCCGCTGTTATGTAACAGTAGTCCTGAAAACCTGCTCTTTGCCCCTGTCAGCTCCAGGACACAGAGTGTGTCCGTTTTTATTTCTCCTCTGGTGTTTGGGCACATTATTTATCTACACTTCCTCATGGGTCTTCTTTTCTTCCCTGCAGACTGGAGACTTTTTTGGTGAGGTGGAGGGAGCTGTGATGAACAAATTGTTAACAATGGGCTCCTTTAAAAGGTAAGGGATTTTATGGTTCCTTGCGTCCCCCGAGAAAGTTTGCCTAAATAAAATAAAACAAACTAAGGTCAAATAAAGCAAGCCCAGACTTGACCCCATGACTGTGTTCATGCTCCAGAAGATCTTCTGAAATTCGATGCCTTTTGCATGAGTGTTAAGAGTCTCAGAAACTCAGCTCACAATGCATTCCCTGTTCCCTTAGCGTAGCATTTATTAGAGTCTGGTCCTGAAGTCAGAGCCTGCACTGGGAGGTGATTATGTTGGTCTGAAACAAGTGATTGCAGAGAAGTAGGAAGCATTTTCACCTGGTCAAAAGGAGGAGGAGGGTGTCTTGTCTCACACTGACAAACTGGGGCAGCTTGCTAGAAATCTGGAACTCAGAGATGGGAAGTGATGTTTAAAGCCTCGATATAATTTTAGAAAATCATGTAAAAGTTCACAAAACCTGCTCCCAGATGGAGGTAAGTTTAAATCTGTTGCTAGAATTGCTAAAATTGGTGGTAGGGACCACTCCATTGAGTTGTGAGGGCTCTTGTTGACCCTAAGTGAAGCTCGTATAGGATGATTTCCTCACAGCCCCGCGTTCCCTGTGCGCAAGCCAGCCACGCTTTGGGGAACATCAAAGCCAATGAGAAAGATCATCACCCTGCGAGATCAGGAGGCCAGTTTTGTCCCCCCCAGGAGTCAACCTGTCTCCCTTCCCTTGGCCTCCCAGGGAGAACGGTGGTCTATTAGTGGTGCTTTCCTGGACATATATGATGCTGTTAAATATATGATATCAGGAAATGCAAGGATGGACCTAGGCTCACCTGTGAGAACTATTGCACATTGGTTGCCAGTGGGAAAGACAGTCCCCCCAATTTTTTTCCCCCCCCCCCCGCAGCTGAATGGCCAGGAAGTGTTAGCTCAGGAAATCAGACTTTTAAGCTACTCAATAAGACCAACTGAGTGCTGTGCTGAAAGCAGGGAATTCAAAAATGATGACCCAATTCTTGAGATTCCGTAGCTTGTTTGTGGCAGAAACAAGGAAACAAGAAATGATATTTTTAAATGGCATGACTCCAGCACTTCTGCAATCTCTGACACACTTGCTCTCCAGCCTGCCTGAGTGTTCACCCCTGCTCGATGCCCTCTTTAAAATTCAAGTACATTTTTTCCCTTCTTTTGCCAGGAGTCATTGTACATAAGCTTGAAAACTGGACTTGGAGCTGGGCTCGGGTTGCTCTGCTGGACTGTCTGCCATCCAGGGCACCGCTGGTTTCTTGTATCTTTATGTGGATATGTACATTTGTATTGTGTTAGCTTGTTTTCAACTTGGTGGGGGTAGGGAGAGACAAAAGAGGAAGAATAAGCACACACATGTTTCTCATTTGAAAGCATATTTTTCAACTTTTTTAACAAAATGACTTTTTTTTTTTTCTCTTCCCTCTTAGATATTCCTTTCAAACAGTTTGGTGGGAGAAAGAAAAAGGTTGTAGCAGAATTTTGAATTCCTAGACTTCTCCTTAATGTGGGTGAAATATAGTTGACATGAATTTAGAACTTTCACAGGAGTAGCTAGCATATTTGAGAAAAGAGGAGTGCTGGGACTCTCTACTAAATTTTAACAGCAACTGCTGTCATTTGGGAATTACTTGACAAACCTCCTAGGCTTCTTTGAAAGGCCCCCTCATGAGGCCAGGACAGCAATGAGAGTTTGGGTTTTGGAGTCAGATGGATTGGGTTCAAATCCAGGCTCTGACATTTACTAGCTGCATGACTTAGAATAAGTCATGTTACCTCCCCACGCTTTGGTTTCCTTACGTGGAAAATGAAGATGATGATAATAATTACTTGCAAAGGTTGCTGTCAGAGCTAATGAGATAATAATAAGCATAACGTTCTGACACGGTGCCTGGCATATATTAAGGGCTCAGTAATTGCTAGCTGCTGCTATGATTTTTGTTGTTGTGGATCTTTGACTTAGCTTTTTACTTGGCACCAGGTGATGCTTTTTTTTAAATTTTACATTCACACATATCGCAATGGGCTTCCCATGACACCTGGTGATGGGGTCTCCATCCAGTGTTGGGGTACTGAGGTCCTCCTGGAACTCAGACGTTCAAGCCCTTGCCAGCATGTTTACTCAGAAAATAAGGTTGACAGTCCTTTTATTCAGAGCAGATCTGTATTTCAGAAGCACTGAAAGGATGTAGCCAAAAGTAACAGTGCCCTGGGACAGATGTCAGGCACCATGTTAAACTGTACCCCACCCCCAAACACAGGATACATGGAGGTTAAGTTGCTTTGGTGGCATGGCTGAGCCCTGGTAAAGCTCAGGATCCATTCACGTAGCAGACATCTCATCTCAGCATATTGGACAGTGCAACCTGGCACCAAGTTTCTTAATTTGGTCTGCTTAACACCCATTTCTAAAGAAACGCCTTTCATACACGAGAGCCCTACAAACCATCTTCTTCAGAAAGACAGAGCTCAAAGTACAGAACAGCATCTCCCTTTATCAGCCTCCCATTTATCTCTCTCTCCAGTGGACCATAGTCACTGCCTCTCTCTCTAAAGCAAAGCGATGCTTGCCTGCTTGGCATGGACTCTTTCCTTGATCGTTTGGCCACTTACCTGGTGACCCGATGGCCATTCTACTTAGGTGCCATCAGAGGGAAAGAACATCCACTTGTGCATCTACAGTGCCATGTGGGAGGAGGGGAATTTGTGTGAACTGATTTGTGTGAACAAATTACCAACTTGAGGGAGCTTTGAGAAAGTTCTTCAGCAGCATGTGCAAACCATCTAAGAGGTGAAGTGGTCACTCTTGGTCACTTAGGCTGAGTCTCTGACTTGACTCTGTCCATCCAACTTACAGATGACATAGTGCCCAGGGCCAAATAACATACCAATAGCCTCAGCAATGTGAAAATAATGAAGGTAGCAGTGGCTACCTTCCCAGAGCACCTACCACATACCAGACCTAGGTTGCAGCTGCAGATCTTACTTCTTGCAGTCCTTTCCAACAACTTGTGAGACAGTTATAAACAGGACCAGTGCAAAATGAAAACGTGGTGCCCCTTGCTCAAAAATTATTGAGAGTTTCAAGATGGCAACAGCAGAGCATTAAACAAAGCACGCAGCCCTTCTAAGTGCAGGGTTCTGTCCAGTTACACAGGCCACGTGCCCATGAAGCTGGATCTGGGTATATATGTACCTATTTGATAGATGGAAACAATGGGGCTTGGAAAGGTTAAGAACTTGTCTCTGTGTAATGGAGCTGGATTCAAACATCCTGCAGTCTAAGCACAGGGAGAATTTTCTAGCCTCTCCCCTTTACCTGGTTCTATGTACAGTAACATTGAGTAGTGCATGGAACTTCCTTCAGTTTTGTTTGAGACAAAGTGAAGGATAGCCAAGGAGGATGTTGGCCCAGCAGTGACTTATGTGGGCAAACAGAACTTTCAGGATGGAGGCCAGCCGAGTGATAAGATCACCCAGATTTCTTTTAACTGAAGTTGATAAATTCTTAAACCAAAGCCATGTCCCCAGGCTTCACATATTTTCTCATAAGATACCATAAGATATTTTCTCATAAGATACCATATTCCAGGTCAGCTTTTTGTGTTTCAAACAGAGGACTTGAAATGCCTTTTTATTCTTACCATGGAAAGTAAATGGACTCCCTAAGTGGCCCTGACTCATTTAGGGCTTTTCATTTTAGCTGCTTTTCTCTTTTAACTCAAGTTCGTGTCCAGTAAGAGCCTTGTGTTCATATTTCTCAAAAGCCACAGTCCATGGCTCTCCTTGCTGGCCTTGGCAGTGACTTTGCCCTTCTCACAATACTAAGAGAAAATCTAGTTTCAAAATATTTTTTATTATACAGTAATTCATTTATTTCACCACCCCTTCTTGCCCCCAGTGATGGAACTCAATGTCAAATATCCAGGGAAAAGTGAGAAAAAAAAATATATAGCTGGTCATAGCAGAGTCCAAGATTCCTGATAGGGCCTCTTTGATATACTGGACTTGAAATATGAAGACTTCAGGTTGAGCCTCAGAATGGCCACTGTGTGGCCGTGGACAGATTCCTCAGTTTCTCTGGGCCTCAGTTTCTTTGCCACCAAAATAGGAATTTTGGTGAGATGGGATTTTGTGAGAATCACCTGAAATAAGAGAAGTGAAAATGCTTTGCAAATTGCAAAGCTACTACAAATAGGAGGTAAGATTAGCTCTTGGATAAGAGCTCCAAATGTCTGAAATCTTTTTTTTTTTTTAATTTTCTTCTCTTCTTTTTTAAATCACTAATGACCCCCAAAAGGTAGTTACTGCACAGCAGTCATAGTGTTGGGCGTGGGCCTGTGGGCTTGGACTCAGCTAGCACCCCTGGAGAGCTCTTAAAACACACCCATGCTCCAGCTGTTCCCCAAGAGATTCATATTAGATTTGTCTGGGGACGGAGCCCAGGCATTTATGCTTTTTTTTTTTTTTTTTTTAATGCTTTTTAAAAGCATCCATGTGATTCTCACGTGCAGTCAGGGTCAAGAAGTACTAAGTTAAACGCACCAGGTGCCAGTCTAGGTGCTGCCCAACTTCAAACTTGCCTGACTTTTGGCAACTTTAACTCCATAATTTCAGTTTTCTCTGCAGCAAGATGAAATTGAAAGAGTGATTTTCGTACCTGCAGTGAGGGTTAAGTGGAATAATGCATGCTTTTACCAAATATCCTTGTGGTTTCTGCCAAAGGGTCTTCCCTTGTTCTTTGTGTATTTAAGTAAGCTCGAGGAAGGAAAGACCCATGGGGCACACCTGGCCCTTGACTTGCAGAGAAACGAACTGCTTGCTAACAATTTGTTTTTGCTTTGGGAG
Source organism: Aethalodelphis obliquidens (assembly GCF_003676395.1). Taxonomy (NCBI): domain Eukaryota; kingdom Metazoa; phylum Chordata; class Mammalia; order Artiodactyla; family Delphinidae; genus Aethalodelphis; species Aethalodelphis obliquidens. Next base: position 3,918,896 of record NW_020837966.1, read on the forward strand.
CTACTGAGAATTCCTGTCCCTCTTGGTTGTGTCTCTTCCATTTTGTTCTGTTTTGTTTGTTTTATGTGCGTGGCGCAGCATGCCTGAGCTTTCACCCCTCCAAGGCCATTCGTATTTTCCCTGCGGGGCCTGGTGAACGTCCTCCTCACCTCACCCCCTACACATTCGTTAACATAGTCAACTTGTGTAGAATTCCCTGTGGCGGCTCCTTCTAAATTGCCTTTCTAAAAAGGTGTCTCGTCAGGTAGGATTCAAGACTTGGACCATTTCTACCCCTGTCTCCATATGATGGAACTGCACTGGCTCCATGGCGGGTGACTGGAGCTTTCCCTGTCTTTGGTGATTGCGTTACATTTCAGCGAATGCCCTGGCCTTGGAATCCAGAGAGTGTTAGAGGAGAAGTCTGTTATGTTTGGATGGCTGCTCTAATACCGACTGCTCCACCGATGTCTAATACTCAACAGCTCATGTAAGGAATGTAATGGCTTCTTGGCTTCCTGTTGACCTGGCCGTGTCCACTGAAGTATGCTTTGTCAGAGGTGGCATTGAAGGGAACAAGAAGACGGATTGGCTTGGACAAGTGTGTTTCTGGGCCAAACTTTCTGGAATGCAGAAACATGGGGATTCCAATGGACTGCTCTTTAAAACCCTAAAGCTGCTGCTTGAGGATCCCCAATCACAACAATAACAATAGCCACCGTCATCTACATCATAATAGCAGCAGGTCTCATTTATTGAATTATTGCAGTCTCATTATTGAATCATTGCAGTTGACCCTTGAACAACACAGGTTTGAACTGTGGGAGTCCACTTATACACGGATTTTTAAAATCGTAAATACTGAAGTGCTACACAGTCTGTGGTTGGTTGAATCTGTGGATACGGAACCGTGGATATGAAGAAACTGTGTTTACAGAGGGCAAATTGTACTCGGATTTTCGACTGCACGAGGGTCAGCTCCCTAACCCCTACATTGTTCAAGGGTCAACTGTACAGGCAAGGCATTATTCCAAGCAGTTTGCATGCATTACCTATCCTCATGGCAAATCCATGAAATACCTACTATCATTATTGCCATTTGACAGAAGAGCAACTGGAAGTGGAGGCTTCAAGTGTTTTAGTAACTTGTTCAAATTCACCCACAGTAGTGTGTGGGGAGATGGAATTTGAACTCGTGTCTCTTGGATTCTAGATTCTAGACCATGTTTTCCTGGTCACCACTCATCTTTTCCCATAGCTGGAGAAGACTAAGTATTCTCTGCAGGGATATTTGTTCATATTCATGCTTGTTTTGCTTTGAGAGAAAGTAAAAGTCTTTCAAACTTGAAGTCCAATGTATTGGTTAGTAGTTGGTTCTACTAGAAATAATAGGAAATTCCAAAATAACAAAGTGTGAAAGAACATAGGAGTCTTTTTCTCTTTTATGTGAAGGAAGTCTGAAAATACTAATTTGGGGGCCTCATGTTGTCATCATGGACACATGACCACATCTTTTTTTTTCTTTACCTCCTTCTAAGTTGGCTTTTAAAGTCAAGATTACCTCATGATCCAAGATAGCTGCTGAGCTGCAGCCATTAGTTCGGCAAACTAGGCTGGCAGGAGGATTCTAGGAGGTCCAAAAAGGCCAAGTAAAATTCCTTTTTAAAATTTCTTTCTTTATTTAAGTACTTACTCCCGTACAATACTTTTGCTTCCATATAATACTGCTGCTTAATCACATGGCCTCACCTACCTACAAAAGAACCTGGGAAATGTGCATATCAAAAAGTCGGTGTTCTGCTCATTGCGAGAGGAGAATGGCTGTCGGGAGACTATGATAGCCTCTGCCACATCCATCGTGCCCCAGTTTGCTTCAGACCACCCAAGTCCTCTAACTATTGAACCCTGCTTCCTGTGACATCCACTCTGAAACCCTTCCAGAGATGAGGCTATATTCCTAACTCCTAGTTTTCTCCACACCCCACATGCCCGTGCAGTCCTGAACACAAATGGTCATAGCCACCATCTAATGCATCTGTCAGTGATGTCTGACCCCAGGCAATGACAGCAGGAGCACTCGATAACACCTGTTGGGTTTGACTAATCATAATGACACTGGCAGCACCAACATCCCTAGGTTCTAACATCCTGAGCCTCAGTTGTGTGCCCCACACTGTGCTAAGCGCAACTCAGGCATTACCATGGTGCAGTTGTTGTGAAATGTACACATGGCGCCAGGCATTTGGCAGAGCCCAAGGATGCTCCTCTAGCACCCAAGTTTCCTGCCTCAAGTGGGTTTTGCATTCACTCATTCCCTAAGCAGAATTTAGCTGTTTCCTTCTATATCTTACTCAAACAAAGAAGCAAAAGAAATTTAGCCTTTTCTACGTGGGATTAATCATAATTGCATTTTCCCCTTCAGTTTAACACGGAAAGCTAATATTCATGGAAGGCGTAGTTGAATGGGCAGACAAGCCACTGGCTAGGTGCACCTACTAGGCACCTGTGCATGTTATCCTGTGCCCCAGGATTGAAGCAAATTTGACTGGGAGAGCCACAGTAACTTCACCTCCTGAGCCTTAGTTTCCTCTCCATGCCCTTGACATCAGAGATAATACTTGACTGGCAGAAAGTAATCGATTATTTCTTATTGTTACTGCTTTTATTACCTGGGTGAGATGTTGATGTGGTCAGTATCTGTGACTTTGTTTCTTTTTATAGTCTCAGCACCTGTTGATGAAAAGCATTTGGGGCTGATAGACCCTCTGCTTAATCTATAGAATGAGTGAGGCTCCCCTCTCAGGGTTCTGCACTGGACCCTGAATGGCCCCAATACCCTAGGTGCTGGGCTTCCAGCTGGTGCAGCCTTATGGCACTTATTCTCTTCTAATGATGGGTGCTCATTAACTACATTTATTTTAGCGATTTTCCATCAGAGCGTTCAAAGGCACCTTCAACTCACCTCCTCTGCTGTGTTAGATGTTCTGTGTTGATCATAAAGAACAGTACAATCTCTGTAAGAAGAGATTGGCCACCAAGGCAAAAAGGAGAGACGGGAGAGCTCCTTCTGGATCTACTATTAGTGTTCAGATGGAACAGACTGAGCTTTCCATTCTCCTGGCTGTCTAAGATGTATGAATGAGTAAACTTCCCATGGTGACAATCCCTTTGTTTAGAATTTCCTGTGTTCTTGCTCCATGCCCTGACACTTGCAAGTTGAAAACTGCCCCAGAGAACACATTTTATAGCTCAACAAAGGATACATATTTTTACATGCTACCCTAGTGAGTCACCTTTGCTTCTCATACTTTTTGATTCAAAATTGCTTAAATATGTCCCTCGGCGGGTCTCTATGTCAGATGCCTCCCTGTCCTGTTTTAGGGCCATATTTGCAAACATTAAGCTGTTTCAAGGCTGGTTTTGAGGCAAATTTTTAGCCAAAGTGAGTTAGAGTCGTTGCAGGTAATGTACCTGGCCTCATGGGCACAAAGTAGGTGTTTAATAAATGCTGGTCCCCACTGTTACTAATGAGCTTAAATTAGCTGAACTCATGCCTTTGAAATTCAACCTTCTAATTTTTAGAAGAAATCTTTTTCTTGGTCGTGATTTTTGTCTAGTTGGAAAAGAGAAGAATCAGCAAAATGGATTTAAGCAATTCCTAATGTCACAAGCCTGACACCCGAGACTCTACCTAGTACAGGATACATAGGGTTGCCCATGCTTGGTTTGCATTGCTTTGGGTTTCTTCTTCAGAGACTGTATCTGCCTTCTGTCAAAGTTTCAAAGAGACCCATCTGGGGAGCACAGAGACGTTAATGATAAGGTCTCCCCAGCAGCCCGCGGTTGCCGTGGCCTGGTGGTGATGTCATGGGGATTAAGGCATGTTATCTGTAATAAGAATAAACTCCTGCTGCTGAGTGCAGCAGTGCAGCAGCAATCTTGGGCTGGGCACGAGACGCTCGGGGCTTATTTTAGACCCGAAAGAAAGCAGGCAATTATCATGTTCTTTAACTATAATCAGCCGAACAGGATACAGGTAGCCACAAAATGGAGTTATTTAAAACAGTAACAAAATCACTTCAAAAAGGGCAACAATCTGGAAGTCTCTCTTTCTGCAACATCTAGTTAAAGCTGCCTAAGCATGGAGAAGAGAGAGAAGGTTTGTTTTGTAACCTCCTCAGTGGCAATCAGATCAGGAAAGCTTATTTGTGAAATGAAAGGCAGGAACCCTGGCCTGGAAGCTGCCCTAGAGCAATTGAGTTTGGACCCAACAAGTAAACTGGAGCCTTTAAAAATGATCCCAGGAGAATCCTGAGCTTCCAGCCATCTGTTTGTCATGGTGGTTACCATGACAAGGGGCTCTCACTAGCCTGGCCAGCTAGTCCAGCCTGGTCTGGTGACCCCGTCACAGCACCTCAGCTTGGGTTGGAAGTTGATTCTGGATATTGATTATGAGACCCTATCTTGGGTAGCATTCCCTGTGACATTCCAATAAGACTCTGGGTTGGGGCACAGGGCTGAATTCTAAGCATTTCCTAGAACCTGCTACTGAGCAGAAGGCAGAGTGAGGTGGATTCAGCATGACCCCCATCTAATTCTGGCTCTGCCACTTGTTAGGTGTGTGAACTTGGGCACATCTTTAGGCTAGCCGAGACTTGGTTTGCCCCTGTGTGAAATGGGGATGATTAGAATCTCTCCTGTAGGAACATGCTTAGAAGAGTACCTTGCTCACAGTTGCTAAATAGACTTCAGTAGACATTAGCTGTTGTTACCCTGTCCTCAGCTATGAAGCTCATGGACAGAAGTTGCCGCATCATCTGCTGATAACCCCAGCATGACTTCTGAAGGTGTCTGTTACTTCAGTAAGAAGTGTGAATTTTACATTGCATCATATATGCCAATGAGCTAAGAAAACCAGGAGGCCTACCCATTCTCCAGCCAGCTGGGTAAAGCCTGAGTCAATTCCCAATGCATTTAACACCACCCGCATTAATTCATAATGGCAGTGAAAACCAGACTAATAAGTTATAACAGCAGCTGCAGCCCTGCCTTCTGTTGAATGCTTCCTCTGTACTAGGCACTGTGCTAAAGGCAGTACATGTGTATAATCTCACTTAATCCTCACGACCACCCTATAAGGCAGCCATTATTCTCACTATTTTACAGATGAGGAAACTGAGGCACAAAGAGGCTTAAAAAGAATTGTAATAAGTGGGTGAGTTAGGATTTGAGCTCAGGTCACTGACTTCAAAGCTAGCTTGCTAATCATTAAGTCACACTACCAGTCACTTGGGCCTTTGGGAACAGTGTAGCTTTAAGAGTCAAAAATCTAGCAAAGAACAAAATTAGGCCTTCTGTCATAACAAGGCTAGCACATTGCATAGTATATTTCAGTATACTTTCACATGACTGATTAGTTAAATCTGAGAACATCTCTGGAAGTCACTTTATAAATGAAAAAATAAAGCCTCAGAAGCAACCTGCTATTATAGATGACAACCAACCTTTTAAGCCAAGGCCACAGTGCATCCATGTCTACAAGACCCCAAACACACTCAAGTCCCACTCAACCCATGCTGCCTCTCACCAGCTCTGACCCAAATTCCAGCTGCAGAGATAGAGTTGGGCAGTAGGAAAAGGATAAAGCTAATAATAATTCTTGCCAAATCCTAGAAAGCCCTTCCGGGGCACCTGCCGAAATCCACTGTTGAGGATGCAGACTGTGACGTGGTAGGCCAGTCAGGGGCCAATTAGACTTGTCCATCCTGGCCTGCAGTTGATTTTGTGGCTGAATTCGTGTCAGGGCTGTGTCAATGATGAGCATTTCTGTGAGAAGTTTGTTCAGGGAGTTCCCTGAGCCAGACACTTGGCTGGTTCATAGGCTTCATTTATCTCTCAGTATACACTGGTTCTGCTTGCATCTGCTGGGAGGAAAAAAGCCAGAGGACAGTCAGCAAGACTAGAAATGTCCTGAAGAGGAAGGGGCTTTGGGGGACTTTCCAGGAGATTGTGTGACACTGGTACCCTCTTGGGCTTTGCTGCCTATAATGCCTGTGTGGTGCTGGTCAGGAGCTGGTTTCCATCTCAATTTGGTCAAGTGGCCAGTTTTCTACCTGGTGCCCATAGATGCTCTTTGGTTTAATCCGTGTGTGTGATATCTCTAATTTATTGTCTAGAGGGGAAAGCCTTCACATCACATTTTGCAGTTGACCTCTTCAGTCTCAGCTGTGTCATCGACTATTCAAGATTCATGCAATCAGGCAGTCATTCATGCATTCAACCTTTTAAATTGGAACACCTTCTCCATGCTGGGTGCTGTGCTAGGTGTGAAACAGATCCAACCCCAGTCCTGCAGCATGGAACTTCTATTGTAGTGTACATTTCCAGCACAGTGTTAAGTATGCTTCACATTATGCACTGTATTATTTCAGAAAGGTATTCCTGTAGGGAGAATTCCTTCCAGTCATTGAGAAGTTCATGTATTACAGTATTAACATGTCATCTGGCAGCTGTTAACATAGCTCAGGCTGGACTTTAAGTGTCTCTCCTTTGGGGGGCCAGGAATAGTGGGAAGAGGAGCTTGGGGGAGAGACGAAATGCCCGTCTCCTTTGGGATAAAGTGTTCGCTCCATCTAAAAGTTCTTAACTTGCTGCTGGAAATTGCCATTCTTTTTACTTTGTAAAGGTGTTAATAGGAAAGTAAAATATCTGTAAAAATTATAAAGTAAAACATCTTTGTAAGTGAGTAAAGATCATAACTAGGAGGAGAGCTGTATTTTTATCACCAAGGGAGAAAAAGACGTCCATTTTCCTGTTTCATAAACTGCACTGTTTTCGAAAGCATACTTAGTAGTGAGTATACATATGTTCACTACCATGGTGGTGGTAATGGAAGGGGGTTAACAACCAATGAGCCAGCTGGTTTCCAACAAATTGTCAAAGTGCTGGCTTTATCTTGGTCCAAGCCTATTTCCTCGTGCTTAAAAGAGACAGAGGATCCTGCCATTTCTTAACTCAAAGTGGCCCTTCCCAGCTCTCCTTGACCTTGCAGACATGATCCATGTGGATTTCATCAGGGGCCCAGAATTCAGTTTAAGAGAGCATCTTTCTCTGGAGTATCCTGGTCCATGCACGTCATCATTGTTCAAACCAAAATGACTATTTGGTCAAGTTGGGGGGTTTCTTCTCCCAACCCTCCATCCCAACGGTACCTTTATTCCCTTTATTCTTTAAGTTCCAAGTGTGACATGACTGTGTCTCCAGTCCTGGACTTTGCTGTGTCCCTTGCTTGTCACCCTTGTTAGGCCTGCCTTGACTTGTGCTTGTCACTGCTGCACTGGCTGGTGGTGTTAGTGACTGTTCACCTTGCTGGTTGGTCCACAGCATCATCTGGTTCTCGTGTTTTCCCATTTAGTGAAGCTCCTTTCCATTCTCTTCTATAGAATTACCCTTTATGACTATCAAGCCATGTGCAGGGCCAACAAGGAGAGCAGCGATGGTGCCCATGGTCTACTGGATGTAAGTACAGTGCAGTCACTCAGAAAACAACTGCATGTTTTTGTCTGTCCCTGCATGTGAGCATATCTTTTTCTTTGGAGTCATCAAGTTTATCCGTTTCAAAACCATGAATATTTAAATGTGTCAAGTCAAGAAGATCACTTCTGTTTAAACCCAAATCCAGTGATTGTGTGTATGATAAACAGGTCTAAAGTATTTGATGGATTAATGCAGCAACCCCCCATCCTTTTGTTGGATAGAAAAGGGGAGAAGTTGTATCAATTCCCTCATTCTCAAATAAAAGAGAATTTGGTTTGGTTCAACAGAAACCTTCCTTTTAGTTTGTAGTAGAGCAGTTAGCCTATGCCCAAATTCACATTTTGATCAGATTCTCTGCTCTAATCATGCTGCTGCTTTTAACATCATTTTCCCTGGAGCTGATTCCATCCATGATGTCACAGTTGAGGATCAATCAACATAGCTTTGTATCATTAGAAACTGGCTTTCAGATCACCAGAAATTAACTGTGACAATTTACCCCCAGTTTAAAAATATAATTTACAATGTGCAAGCAATATAAATTTGGTCACCAATAACTTGAAAACACAGAAAAAACAGATACAGATACTTCAACATAGTCTGACATATGGGTATAAATATAACCCTTACATGTTATCATTTTGTAAATTCCAAAAAATCAACCTAAAATTTGGTTTGAAGCACAAAATTTAAGAGCCGTTTTGGTTTTAAAATATAAATATACACCTTCTCATTTACAGATGTAAGATCTTGCAAGGGGATTATTTAAAAACCAAATATTTAACACGGTTCTCCTACACTAAGGGAGCAAGGAATGATTCTGAGCTGGGACATTTCTGAGAGGCAACTAGGAACTAAAAATGGGACGATTTGAAAAATACCACTTTTTAGTGAGAATCAACACATATCTCCACACCCAGCTTCCCTAGCCTTAGCATGAGTATTTCCAGATTTAAAATGTTCCCAAGATATGTTTTTATCATTAGGCTTAAGAGCTCAATGGCTTTACCCTTCTGAATGCTAATGTGCATTAAAATTTTTTAATCCTGTATTTACATAATCCCTTTGTTTACCCTGCATTGAGCCAGCATCTGGCAGGGAATGCTTGAGTATCCTCCTCCCACTGCCGCAGCCAAGCCCCCCTCCACCCCCCCACCCCCGCCCCGGCCCCGCCCAGGGCCTCAGGGTGAGCTGCCCCTGTGCCTCCCCCTCTTCCTTCCTTAATCCCTTTATTCATTCTCTCCTCCCACACTATGGAGGACTACTGAAATGTCACTACCCATCCTGGCAGGTACAAAAACACAAAACTGTCCTATGGTCTGACCTCCCTTGGTCCTTTTGAAAGAAAGATGGTTATTTTTCAAGCCATAAGAAGTATAGTGGCAGAACCACAGGATTGCATGGCTGCATTTGGTTTTAGGAAATAGTTAAAAGTTCACATCCTTATCTGACCCTGAAAGCCCTGTGATTCAGGGAATGATGAGGACACACTCAATCGGAGCAAGAGATTTAGTCTGAAATCTGGGTGGGCTGGGAGTAACCCCAGTGGATTGTTGTGTTCTGTACATTTGCTTACTGTCTTGAATAGGCAAGTTTTAAGAATGGTCAGGGGTAAATAAATTTGTCCTTGTTTTATTTGAAACTGGATAATCCTCCCATTCCTAGCTCTAGTCCTTATCATCAAAATGCTTAGGAGGTAGGATTAAGCAGCTGTCACGTCAGAAACCAGGACTGGGCATTTCAATTCCCTGCTACCTGAAGACAACCACAGAAGGTTCTGAGATTTGTCTGGACCTGCAACTTGGGGCTCGGGCTTTGCCAACGTCATTACCTGTCTCTCAGATCCACCCACTGCTCACATATCTAGCATACCTAGGTACAAAGAACCGACTGAGGGGGAGACTTGGTATTTTCCAGAATTCAGGAAATTGAATTATCCACATAGGAAATATCACAGAGTAAACAATCCCACTGCTTTTTTTAATTAAAATATTCTGAAATAAAGATTAGCCCGTCAATGCCTTCTTTTATAGAGTGAAGGGGATTTTCTGCAAGGATAAAATCACATATTTATATGGTTATCATTTTTTTCAAGTCTGAATATGTAAGTGTGAGAAAACGCAGCTTAAATCCTACATAATTCATGGGCGGCATTAAAATCAAGCATGTGCAATTTTTGCTTATTTCAGTGAATGACATACAGTGATGGAGAACAGGGAATCACCTTTCCAAGAGGCAGCCCTGTGAATTACCATTTGAAATTAGTTATATGATTCCAACCGCTCAGCATTAGGCTGTGAAATATTAGCCCCCAGAGAGTAAAGGTTTAATCATCATTTGGTGAACTTCCTTTTTCCTCCCAGAGATAACCCCTGTATTAGATCATGTTTATTTTACTTGTAAATCACATCTCACTACAGGGGAGTTCAAAGTTTTAAAATGTTAGTTTTGGGATACAGTATCCAACCATTTTCTTCTTTAAGCTAGAGCTTCACTGTTTTTTGACATGATATCAATCTCTCTAGAAAAATAACATTGTCTTTTTGTAAAGCCTTAGGTTAAACTACAAATTTTGTGTGTGATACATTGTTTTTAATGAACTGAATTCTTCTCTTCAGCCTTATAATGCCTTCCTTGCTGCAATAAAATGGATAATGACAGAACTTGTCTTGTAAGTACAATTTGCTGCATGTTTAAAAAAGTATTATTGCTTATAAAAAAGTATTACTGCTTTTCTGTGTTAAAAAGTGAATTGGGAGACTCTGCTTCCAATAACCATTACATCATAATACTCTGCGATAACCTGATTGAACATCTCGAAATATTGACTGTTGAGTCCCCAAAATTATCTTTTATTAAGTTGTTCATGGTCACTGCTCATGCCCTTATATCACCATTTAGCAGACTAACAGCTTGCAATACACAAACCACATTTATTTATTGTGGTTACTGTTAAATGTAACATAGATGTCTGGCTGTTCTTAATGCAGCCTGGGTGGGCTGTGGTCAGAAGAGCAAATTGCCAGGCTGTCCACTGTGCTCCTTTGGATGTCTTGGCATGTGCAGGCGTGGGGGCCTGTGCACTCATGGGTCAGGGGCTTTCTCAGGTGTGATTTAATTGTTTACCTTGTCAAATTACAGTCCTGCTGGATGCATCTGTGACTTAGGTCAGACTTGAAATGGCACAAAGATGAAAGGCTTGACTTCCAGATGAGATATTGGACACATTACAGAAACACTGTGTCACACAGAAAGGAGGAATTCCATGGACCAGCATGGAAACCAGATCATTCAAGCTGCACCAAACTCTCTTATTCTTATTTTCCAGTTCTATGAGTTTAAGGCAGATTTCTTGCTATCTGATGAACAGACATTGTCTTCCTTATTGCTTCAATGTAACCTATGTTAACAAAGTTATAACTTCAAGTGGGGAGTAACTTCTAAATGTACATAAGAATCAGAAAATACAGGTAACAGTGAGATTTTGATTGAGAGCTGCTAGAGGATAGCAGCCATGAGCCTGAGAAGGAAATGACTGAATTTTGATCTATTTTCATTTATTTAGAGGATGATTTATATTACTTTTGTATTCTTTACTAGCAGTTGAGAAATTATGATTTTTGTGGAGTTGCATTGTGATATAATTTCATAAAATGGAGCTTGTTCTCTCTGTCCCCACCACCCTGCCCTACATACACACACACACACACACACACACACACACACACACAACTGAATACATTTGTGTTACAGTGTAAATTTTGAAAACATCCTTTGTAGTGTAGATCATAGTCTAAGTAGAGAATATTCCATTTGTATTTCTGAACCAAGGCAGGGGAAGCCCTTTGGTTTTTTGTTTGTTTGTTTTTGCGATACGCGGGCCTCTCACTGTTGTGGCTCTCCCGTTGCGGAGCACAGGCTCCGGACGCGCAGGCCCAGCGGCCGTGGCTCACGGGCCCAGCCACTCCACGGCATGTGAGATCTTCCCGGACCAGGGCACGAACCCGTGTCCTCTGCATCGGCAGGCGGACTCTCAACCACCGCGCCACCAGGGAAGCCCAGGGGGAAGCCCTTTGAATGTTGACTTTTTACTATGGACTCAGACTATAAAAAGAAAACAATTTCTGCCTATAAAGCAGATATTTCTCAAAAGAGTCCCTGAGTCTAGGTGAACCTGATTTCAGGGTTTGGCTGGCATTGGTGATAAAATAGTCTTTCACAAGTAAGACAAAACCTAGTGAAAATTCAGTGGTAACTGAACCAAGCACCTTGATATCTCCAGATGATGATGTTATTCTTTCAAATGAGGTGAGTGATGCTGAATAACACAGAATGTCACTTCAGTTCAGGGTGTGGGTGACCAAGTAACATTGGGCTTTTTCATTTCCTGTTTAGGTTCCTGGTGGAATTTAACCTCTGCAGTTGGTGGCACTCAGATATGACAGCTAAAGGTAAGCAGCAACTGGCTTCTCTTTCCTTGCTCAGAGTGATGAACCCGGGGTTCACTGGCTACTTTTCACCAGGGATGTGCTCATGTAAAACTACCCAGGACAAAGAAGTGATGATTTCTCCTCTCTGTCAGCAAAAGGCATCCTTTGTGCTAAGGGCAGCGCTGTTCAAGCTAACAAAAATTCCACAGGCTTCATTCAGCCCATGTTGAATGTACACTTTGACCTGTTTCCTTAACTAAGGCTTTGAGGTCATACACTGCACAGGAGAATTCTTCAAAAGCTAGTGGGCAGTGCTGAAATCTAAGGGTCATAGACACATTGCCTTTCTCAGGCTGAGTGAATGGATAACCATTACCTTTTTACCTTTACCTTCATAAAATATAAATCTGATCATATTACTTTCCCTGCTCAAAACTATCAATGATTTGAGCAGTAATTAGTAGAAAATATTAGAGGCCTGAGTTGTGGAGTTAGATTAGTATGGATTTGAATTCTGGCTCTGAGGTTGGCCTTTGTCAAGTTAGCTGATCGCCTCAAGCCTCAGTTTCCCCACAGTAGGCAAAGTAGAGAAAATAATAAAAAATATTTATCTCTTATCATTTGTGTGTATGTGTACATTTAATGGTAAGATAAATCATGATATATGCTGAGCATAGGACTGGAATATAGTAAGCCCTCAAAAATGGTAGCTGTAATTAATTCATGATAATGGTGATGATGATGTCGACTGTAAAAAAATGAAATATTGCCATTTGCAGAAGTATGGGTGGACCTAGATAACATTATACTTAGTAAAGTAAGTCAGACAGAGAAAGACAAATACTATACGATATCACTTATATGTGGAGTCTAAAAATAATACAAATGAATCTATATACAAAACAGAAAAAGACCCACAGACACAGGAAACAAACTTACGGTTACCACAAAAAAATGACAGCCCATTCACAGAAAGGCATAGGAAATACCTATGAAATTTAGTAATATAGCAAGAAAAACAATATGCAAAGTTGTATACACCCCCCAAAACCCCCCAATGGTTTGGGAGAAGGAGGATGTAGAGTTAAATCAGATCAGCAGTCAGGCCAATGGGAAGTCACTAGGCAGGAACCAGAATAGGAGATAGGGAAACTTTCATGCACCCCAAAGAAAATTTTACCTGTAACATGAACCTGCTTTTGTTTAAAATTGTACATGATTTGAAAAAGAAAGACGAGAAGGAACTTACATAATGGGTGCTTGTTATCTTTTTCTAGTCGTTTTTCTTTGGCTAGCATGTCCGCAATTTTATTATTAGGGGTGAAAAAAAGGTACATGAGATTAAGTGAGAGAAAAGGAAGAAAGGTGATCAATAGAGGCCAAGAGAATGGATGGCAGTTGGTTAGATGGCTGCTCTCTGCAGCACCAGTGCCTGGGGACACATCACCACTCCTTGCCAGTCAGGCTTTGAGCTCTGTTTCACCTAGAGATGAAGTGCCGCGACCCTGGAGTCAGGCAGCCTTCCTCTGCCACTTGCTAGCTGTGCGGTTGGACAAGTCGCTTGGTCTCTCTGGGCTTTGGTTTCCTTGCTTGTCCACAGAGATAACAATAGTCGTGATGTGGTTGTGAGCAGTGGATTAAACTGTGCATGCAAAGCCCACGTGCAAGATGGGGCACAGAGCGAGTCTCCAGTGTGGTGGGCGGGGCTCCAGTTTTGGGTGGTGGTGTCTCTTTTGGCTAAGACGTCTGGCTCTCTCTGAGGAGTGTGCTCAGTGCTGGGGCAGCAGGCTGGTGGTCTTCAGTGGTTCACTTTCTGGCATTCCTCTCATTTCTCTTCATATCCGCATGCCTGCACACCCTGGCTGAGCGGCTTTGGTGGTGATCATGTGCGCCCTCTTCACGCCAAGCTCCATTGCTGCTTCCCCCATTCTCACCTTGGCCTGCTTCCCTTCCCTGCTGCCACAGGCATCTGCCCTCACTCTTGCTCTGGTCCTTGACATGGACAATTAGTCGTAGAGTTTCTTTTAAGTGCCCCTCCCTGTGATCTCCACTTAGACCAGTGGTTTTCAACCTGGGGGTGATTTTGCCTCCCAGGGGTCACTGCAGTGTCTGGAGACATTTTTGGTTGTCACAACTGGGGATGGGAGAGAGCTATTGGCATCCAGTGGTTAGAGGTCAGAGATGCTGCTAAACATCTTACAACACACAGGACAGCCCCTCACAACAAAGAATTATCTGACTCAAAGTGTCAATAGTGCCACTCTTGAGAAACCCTGGTGTAGGGCAGGAGAGATGAATTAGGAAGGGGGATACGGTCTTGGCACTCATGACAGTTACAGAAACTTGTGAAAGTTCCCATTCTGAAATTTCACATCCCTTCTCCCTTCTTCCCCCTCCACCTTAGCTAAGAGGAATGACGTGATGCTTCAGGTCTCTGTTTTCTGTCTTAGGAAGCTTTTTAAACAACGCTTAGTAGGTAATTCCAAATCCTCTCACTCCATCGACAGACTGCACAAAGAGCTTGTCAGATAGTTACATCATCTGCAAGTTGTGTGCCAATATATAGTGCTTTTTCCTTCCCAGAGAGCTGGAACTAGGTTCTCTTCAGATCCCTTCAACATACCTGAGAGGTGGGGACTGCTAGAATGTGTCACTAAGGCTCTCTGAGGCACGTAAGTCAGGCAGCTAATAGGAAATGGACTCAACCCCAAACCAAGGCCAGCCACCTCCGCTGGAGGACGGCGAGAGACGCACCTGGCTTTCTGTGAGTCCCAAGTTGAGCAAGCTGCCGCCCGTGGATTGTCTCATTCAGACCTGCAGCCCTCTGCTGGGCATGGCTATGACTTTTTCTATTTTATAGATGAAGAAACTGGTTCAGATGGTGAATGCACTCGCCCACAGAGCTGCAATCATCTGGATCTTTGTTAGAGGTAAACGTGAATCTCAGACCCAGTGTAAGCAGGGAAAATTCCAAGCACCATAACAATATTGCCTTGAGAGGTTTCTTCATTCTAAATTTACCCTTCCCTCACTGGATAAAGACCCTGAGCTGAGACATACATCTTTGTTTAACTAAAAATGGAATCCATAATTACACTGTTTATCTGCTTCATTTCCTTAATGAAGGGGACTGTGGAAGGCCATTTCTGCTTGATTATCACAAAGGTATCATTTTGGCGAAGCTGCACAAAGAGAACGGAGCTTGCTGGCCCCGGTTATGAATGGGGGTGCATTCACAGAGACAAAAGAAGAGGAAGGCTTTTCAAATGGCAACTCTATTCATTCCTGATTGTCTGCACATAATTACTGTGAACCCAAGTCAGTTATTCTCATCAGGGACATTTGTTGCTAAGGGAAAATTAAAGAAATCCAATTGTGTGGATGCTCCATTGGGTGCTTCATTGTGAGTGAGTGATAGGTTCTGGCGGCTTCATCCTGAGACGTCCAGTGTAACTGGGGTGGGAGGCAGACAGGGTGATGGCCAAGAGCCCAGGCTCCGGGACGTGACCATGTGGATGTGCATTTGGGCTCCATTACATAGTGGTGTGACTGTGGGCAAGCAGTTAACTTCATTTCTCTGAGTTTTAGTGTCTTCGTCAGTAAAACAGGATAGCAGCAGGGCCTTGCTCACTGTGTGATGGTGAAGATTCCATCCATCAAAGGGTCTAGCACGGTGTTTGGCATGTAGTATGCGCTTAGTGAGTGTTGGCTGCAAAGGTGGTGGTGGTTGTTTTGCTATTTAGGTAATGATCATGACGAGTCACTTTCTTTGGGACTCAAGGCAGGCTATGTCTGCTTTCTGAATTTCAGTTTTCCCTTCTGAGAAAATAAGGAATCAGTCTATCTGAGCTCCATGATGCTTGTGTACCTACACCTTTGTAAGATAATGAGTTTTAAATGCCTGAGAGTTAAAACAGTACCCATCAGATGACTGGCAGCCTTAGTTATTGGTTTGAAATTCCATAGATAAACAGTAATGACTAGCAAATATATGTGGTGTTTTCCATAGCACTCCAGACAAAGAAAGGTCTTCATAATAAACCATGTTATTTAGATTAAATGTGGCCATGGTTTTATATGATAATTTGTGTGTTTCCCAAAAGTACCAAGCAACTTCCAGCCAATCTATAGTCATACTGCAAATAGACTCAATGGCTCATCACCACATTAGTACGGGTGCCCTACAGTTGTCAGAGGAATAAGAATTTCATCTCTAGAAAAGATCAGAGCCAAATGAGTCTCTCCATTGAGAGCGCTGGACTCATTCCATTGTAACTGGGCCCAGACAATTAGAATTAGAGATGGTGCAATTATCAGGGTTATTTAAATCACGTGTGCTGCCTATCTCAGCCTGCCCCAAATACCTTTCTTCCTTTCTCTCATTGGCCAAACTTCATAAAGCAGTTAAATATATATACATGTGCTGGAGCCAGGCGGCTCAAGTTCAAATTTTGGCTCTGCCACATACGCACTGGATGAATTTGGACAATTCACCTCATCCTCTCCTCCATTCACTAATCTCCAAAACAGAGATAACAATTGTTCTTACCTCACAGTTTGAATTTTTTTAAATTTTGTCATGTTGTACTGTTAAATAAATAAATACATGTAAAGCAGAACAACATCTGGCAGATAAATTTCTTAATAAATGTATCCATTACCATCATTGGGTTATTATATGCCATCTGCATGCTGTGCCGTATCCACTTATAATCTGTGCTTTTGTTTACTTAACCTTTATTTCATTTCAACTGACTGACTTTTTGAAAGTTAGATACCTTAAATATTAAAGGGAAGCTTCCCAAATTAAAAGTCAGTATTGTTTGCCATATAGAGAAATCAATTGTAAAAATAAGAACCCTGAAAATAAACTATGTTATCATATTGTAGTCAGGTCCTCTGAGCTTCATGTTTGGCCTCCCTAGGGTAAAGGAGAAAAAAGCAAATGAATGAAAGATGGAAGAAACTCCATCAAACAAAGACATCTTCCTGACAAAAATTGAGGACACTGACAAAGAAATGGGAAGAGAATGATGTTCCCACCCAGCGCCTCTGTGTTGTGACTGTTGGACCTCAGCCTCCTGAAATCCCCTTGCCTTCCCCCAAGGCAGGCAATTTGCCATTAGGGACCGAGAGTCTCCCATTTCCTTTGTGTTATTTGCCTGAAAAACACCATTCAAGAGAATTATTCATTTACTCAGCAAGCATGTAATGACACTTCCTATGAGTTAGCACCGAAGGCTCAGGGGATAGACAGTGTTCGGGACCTGGCCCTTTGAGGGCATGACGACTACCCGCGTGGTACCCTCGGTGGAGTCAGGATCAGGGAGGCAGCCATCTGCTTGCCATTGTAACCAAACAGCAGTGGCTCAAAAAGGCTGACAGTCTGAGGATTCAATGAAGTAACCTTCACAGTAGAAGTGGTCCTGGCAGTAGGCACAAACACTTAAGTAGCCCTAGCAATGTACCAGCCACTTTTAGTGGATGAATTCATTTGATCTTCAAACGACCATGTGGAGTTGGTTCCCATTTTGCAGATGAGAACACTACAGTGTGGCGAAATTAAAAACCCACCTCATGTCATACAGCAGTGGCAGAATTCACAACACCCAGAATTTGTGCTCTTAGCTGTCAATACTACACAATTAGCCCAACTCCTGGCATGTAGATGGTAACATGAAGGCTGCTGGGGAGACGGGGCACACATGTGTGTGAAAATATGTGTGTGTGTCACTCTGTTAAGAGTTGTACATGCATTAGTCTGTTTATTCCTCAGAACAACCCTATGAGTTAGCATGGGAATCTCCCCTTAATGTCAGTGACCAGTTCCTGAAAATCACATTATGCATAAAAAGCTGACTGAGTCTACTTCCATTCGTTTTAAATAAGAAAAATTACAGGTGTTATTCTTCAACCCCAACCAATTTCCTCAAAATAATTAAAGCTCAGTAAAAAGGCTTGTATATTAAAGAATCACGTTAGGATGCAAATGCTTAAAACATGGCTTCCTGATCACCCAACAATTATCTGGTTGTTACCAAACAGTTGTTTTGCATTCAGTAACCCTCTGATGTCTCACTTAGTGCCGGCAGCCTCCCAGATGGTCATTCTACAAAACATCTACTGGTAGTTCTGACATCCAAACCAGTTGCATTTGGAATGTAACTGGAGACTTTGTTACAAATATGTATTTATATTTCTATATAAACATCAGCCAAAAACTTTATACAAAGTTTAGTTATTGGAAACCTATAAGCAAGCGTTCTACCAGGAAAATGTTCATGAATAGATCTCCTGTGAAGAGTACCTGTACTACTAGCATCTCCATTTTACAGACGAGAATACTGAGGATTAGCTAAAAGCAGTGAAGCAGGAATTTGTACTCCAAACTGCTCTGACTTAACCACTATGCTATAGTATCTGTCATCATTATCATCATCCCTAATGGCTTCATTAGAATGCTAGCTTTCTTTTTGTTGTAGTTGTTGCTATTATTTTTATTATTATTATTAATTGACATTAGCACTCACTATGTTCCAAGTACTGCACTAAGTACTCAACATATGTTATTTCATTGAAATCTCACATCAGCCTCTATTAAAAGAACTATATTATCCCAATTTACAAATTTTAAAAAATTGAGACTTAGGTTTTGGAATTTGCCCACTGGACATAACTTGTTTAAACTAATTAATCCACCACCAAGCCCTTACCAAGTACCTACTGTGTACTCATCCACGTGCCAAGGTTATTTAGTACTATCTTACTGGACAGGGAACTTCATAATAGTAGGATTAGGTTCATGGCTGTGTTTCAAAGACATTATGTATTTTACTATTCCATATTTCAATTTTGTTTTTGTAATAAAACCATGCAATTGTATCATGACCCTAAATAATACGGTGTAACTTGTATTTTATACATTTATTCAGATGTGTATACGTGTGTGTGTGTGTGTGTTGTTGTCACTGCTAAGTTCAAGTAAGTATGAGGTCAGAGACCGAGTGACTGATGTTGTCCCAGAAAGTAGAATTCTTGTGATGCATAAATGATAGTTGATCACGCCAGCAGAACTGCTTGAGGAATTATAGCTTATAGAGTTGCTTGGCAGATGAAATCACTTGACTAATTAGAAAATAATGCATTATGCTGTGCCTAGAAAAATCACAGAGCAGCAGGAGCGGAACTGCGTTCTGAGTTACTGTGGGCTGCCAGTCACAACAGAGCCTGTGCCTTGTATTCTTTATCATTTTTTTTTTTCTTATTCCTATAGCCCAGAAATTGAAACAGACCCTGGAGCCTTGTGATACTGAATATCCAGCGTTCGTCTCTGAGCGCACCATCAAGGAAACCTCAGGGAACATTGCTTGTGAAGACTGCTCCAAGTAAGCACCCCCTGCCCCTTTCTGCTCAGTATAGAACTTTTCCAGACAGGCCATTGTGGCTGGCATGAGTAGGATTACGTTGAGAGCTGGAAACATGGCTGCCCTCTTGTGTGAGGAAGTATTTCCATCAGCTTGGAAGAAACATCACTTGGCTTTGCTAGAGAGATCATTTAGAGTTTGGGAAACATTCAAATGTATGAAAATACATCCTAGAATATAAGAGATTTTTAGTTCAGTTTGTAGGTGCGTGGAAAAAGTCCTGGTTGGTTTTTTTTCCCAATTGACAGTTGGCAATTTCAGCTATTTGGGGAAATTTCTCAGGTGTTTTTATTGAAGGCGCCAAGCCTTCAGGATTCACCCAAATCTGACATATTGGAAATGATTTCTTGGAGGCTTAATATGAGAGTCCCTGATTACTAATGAGGTCAGGCCTCTTTCACTGGTTTTATTGGTCATTTGCGGTCTTTGGCCTCTTCATTCCTGTTGGCAGTTCTCTACTGGGTGGTGGATCTGTTCTTACTGATTTGGGCATTCTTTCATTTCAGGTATGATTTCTTTGCAGTTCTCTGCTCTGTATGTGTCTTATTCTTTGGTCTATCTCTTCACTTTTTATAGAAGTCTATAGATGCATATAAAATTTTTTTTGATTTTATTTTAATGTAGTCTAATTTATTCTTATTTTCTTCTTTAATTTGTGCATTTTGTGCCTTGTTTCAGAAAATAGTGTCTGCCCTAATGTAATAAATATATTCTCATATATTTTTATTCTGAACACTTTAAAGGGTTGCCTTTCACATTAGAACTTTAATCCCTCTGGAATTTACTTGTGTGAGTGTCATGAGGTAGGGTCTAATTTGGTCCTTTTCCATATAGTTGGCCTGTTAACCAGCACTTTATATTGAGTACTTTTTATTTTCCAATAGATATATTATGATACCTGTATCATGGGCTGAATTCCCATCTATTTGCAGATCTGTTTTCAGGTTTTATGGTTTGCCAAAACCTGTGTCAACACAATATCTCTTTAATTATTATACCTTTGTAATGTGACTTGATAGCCAGGAGAACAAATCTCTTTTTCTTATTCTTCTTCTAAATCAACTTGACTATTATTGCCTTTTTACTCTTTTGTATTAATTTTAGAATCAGCTTATTAATTTTGATGAATTATGCTAGGGTTTTGATTAAAATTGCTATAAGTTATAGATTAATTTGAAGATAAGTGCTATTTTTAATGATACTGGACCTTCCCACTTATAAGCTGAATATCTCTCTTTATTTACATACCTATCAATACAGTTTTATAATTTTATGTTAGATTTATACCTAAGCAGCTTATGGTTTTTTGCTATCAGAAATGGCATATGTTTAAAACTACATTATCTGATCAGTAATTGCTAACACATGAGAAGCTCACTGATTTCTGTATATTAAATATCCTGCATCCAACTGCTAACTGCTCTTTTAGATCTAATAGTTTGTGTATGGGTTCTCTTGGACTTTTTTTCGTACAGAGTAATATCATTTGTAAAATTTTCCTTTCTAATCTCTACACTTAATTATTGTTTTATTGAACTGGACTTCTGATACATTTGTTGAATAGAAGCTGTGAGAGTAGACAACTGTGTCTTGTTCCTAATTAAAGGAATTGCTTGTAATAATTCCATGTTAAGTATGATGTTTGATATAGGGTTTTTAAATTGTAGGAATATATAAATAATATAAAATTTACCATTGTAACTATTTTTAAGTGTACAATTCAAGGGCATCAAGCACATTCCAGTGTTGTGCAACCTTAATTATTATCCATTTCCTAAATTGCTATGAGTTCTTGGTAACCATTTATTAGGTTAAAGAAAACGTCTTCAAGTGTACTTGTTGCTCTGGTTGTTACTGTTTGAAACTTGAATGGATGTTAAAATTTATCGAAAATTTTTTCTACATCCATTATTAAAATACTTTTGAAATGTGTTGTTACATTCATATAATTTAAAAAATTTTTAAATCATGAACTATATCATATATATTATAAATATCTTTAATAGTAGATGGGTTATCTAATATGAAAACATACTTGCTTTCCCAGGATGGACTTTCATTGTCATGATTACAAAAAATGGAAAACAAAAACCATATTACTAGATTCATTTGGTCATATTATATTGTGAATATTTGCATTTGTGCTCAAAAAGGAGAGTGGACTATACTTTCCCTTACTTGTCCTGTCATTTGGCTTTGCTATTAAGGTCATTTTATTGTCCCAAAATTACCTGAGGAGTCTTCTTTCTTTCTCTGATATCTTTAACATTTTGTGTAAGATTAAATTATAGTTCTTGTAGATTTAGTAAAACTACCCATAAAACTGTCAGTGGCTGATGGGTTTTTGCTTATTTGTTTGTTTTTGTATGTGAGTAAATTTTCAGTCACTCAGTTTCCTTAGTGGTTAGATATCTCTTTGGAATTTCCATTTCTTTTTTAAATGATTTTGGTGATTATATTTCTGAGAAAATTGCCTGTTTCATCTCACTCTTCAAGTTTATTGCATACATTTGTAAACAGTGTTCTCTTTTCATTAAAAATGTTACCATATTTGTGATTTTGCCCCTTTTAAATCACTCTCTCCTTCTTCCCCTGTCTCCCTCCTTCGCACCCTCTTGTGTTTCCTCCTTTCCTCTTTCCCTCCCTCTCCATACTGGCGCAGATAGGTTGGTTTTGTTTTTCTTTCCAAAGAACCATCATTTAGTTTGTTTCATTCTCTCTGTTTCTTTGACTTTCTGTTTCATTTATTTTGCTTCTTATCTGTATCATTACCTTTCTTCTATGTTTTTTGGATTTACCCTGTTTTTTATTTTCTACGATTTTGTGTTTGATGCTTAACTTTTTCAATTTCATTTTTCAGCTTCATTTATATATATTATATATATATATATATATATAAACTTTCTCTCTACATTCCAGTTTATCTTTGTAAATTTAATATAGAGAGTTTCATTGTTATTCAGCTCTAACAATTTTCTAACTTTCACCATTTTTTTGATCTGTAAATTTTTAAATAGTGTTTTAAGATTTCCTAATATATGGGTTTTGAGGCTATCTTTTTTAAATTATTGATATCTAATTAAATGACATCGTGATCTGTATAACACATGTGTTTTAGTATGTGTGGAAACTTGCTTTGTATTCTAGTATTTGTCCCCGTGTTTTTGAAAGCAAGTTTTATTCTCTAAAAGCTGAGTACAGGGATTAATATGTATCCATTGTATCAGGTGTGTTTATGTGTTTCAAACTTTTTTTTTCTTGGTCTGTTTTAGATGTCAAGCTCTCACCAGGCTTATGGATTTTTCCATTTCTTCATGTCATTCACTCTGTTTTGCTTTCTATATTGTGAAGCTATATTACCATGGATATTTCTGTTCAAGACTGGTGTAGCTTCCTAATAAATCATTCCTTTTATCATTGTGTAATAACACTCTTTATATGAAAGTCTTTATGCTTTAATGCCTATTTTGTTTGATAATAGCATAGGATTAGTAGTTCTTCTTTAGATAATATTTTCTAGGCATATTTACCCCTTTCCCTCCATTTTCAAGTATTTTTTTTTTGTCATTTTGCATTAGGATTTTGTATTGTAAATAGAATATAGCTGGATTTGAAATTTTATTATCTCTATTATTGCAGATTTAATCTTTTAAAATGTATTTTGCTTACCAATAAGTTTGTATTTATTTCTATTGTCATTTTGTGTTTTCTTTTCCCCATGCTTTTTCTTTTCTTTTCTTTCTTTCTTTCTCCCTCTTTCCTTTCTTTTCTTTTCTTTCTTTTTTGCCTTCTGTTGTATTCATTGTGTCTTCTCCATTCCCTTTTTTCCCTTACCAGTATACTAGTGTATACTAGAAAAGTATACACTCTGTTCTTTTGCTAGTTACCCTTAACCTTTTAAACATATTTCAATTGGTCAGGATCTCTTCCTTCCTCCAGAACAAACAAAACCTTAGAACCTCTAACTTGGATTACATCTCATCTCTTTCATGTAGTATTTTCTAACATTTTAGTTCTACTGTGTTCTCAACCTACCAAATATTTTATTACTGTTATTGCTGCCTATAGTAAATGAGATGTTTACCAAGTTGTTAACTTACCATTGCCTTTGTTTTTAACCATTGTTTTTGGTTCTAGAGTACATTAGAAGTTATTTTCAGGAATGATCTGGGAGTGATAAATTATCTCATTCTTTATTTGAAATTTCTTATTTAATATGTACTCTGCAGTGATAATTTAACTTCATACTATCTAAATTGATACTTTGAAGATCCTATTCCATTGTCTTATGACTTTTAGGTTTGCACCTTTATAAGTAGTCTGGCTTTTCATTCCCCTCTGATGGCTTTTAAAGTGTGTCTCTTTAATGTTCTGAAGTATCACTGAAGTGTATTTAGATTTAAATGTATTTCTGTTTGTGTACTTTATTCTACATAATTTCCTTAAGCATATTAGAGTTCACTAATTTCCTTTTGATTGTGTCTAGTCTGCTGCTTAAAGAGTCCATTGAGATTTTTTAAAAATACTGCATTCTCTTTTTAAATTGAAGTATAGTTGATTTACAATACTATATTAGTTTCATGTGTGCAAAGAATCCATTGAGATTTTAATAAGGTTGTCTTTTTTATTTCTAGAAGTTTTATTTGCTTATTTAAAAAATCTGTATATTTTTTACATAAAGTCTTATTCTTAAGTTTCTATAACCAATAATAAAGGCCTTTTAAGATTATTTTAATAGTTTAAATTTTGAAGGTACCAATCCTGTTGTTTCTTGTGTCTACTTTCTTTCCTGGTTGATTATTTTCTCATGTGTTTTGTCATTTTTTACTGTGAGCTGATCTTTGCTATTGATTATTTTTGTGGGAACAGAATAGAGACCGAGTTTCTCTTCACAGTAGATTTACATTTGGGCTTCAATCATGTATCCTATTGCTATTGACTGCCCAGAAGTAATTGTTATGTTTTTGTAATTAGGAGTCCCTTTATCACATAATTACAGTAAATATTTTTCCTAAGCAGCATGTAGTTTATGCTTAAATTTAGATTTCTCACACTAACATTGTTTTACCCATTCAGAGCCCCAGACAGTACCAGATTATCAGGTTTTTACACTTAGTTATAAATGTACAAGTTGGCTTTTAGTGTCTTTTCTTGTAAGTTCCTTTGTATTTAAACACACTTGTTTTGTTTTACTATTTCATCCAGCATGTCTGAGTGTTTAGAGCAGAATAGCTTCTGTATTTGCCCAGTCCACCATGTCATAGTTTACTACATCAGCTGAGGACTTTAGAGCCACCAGAGGAAAGCACTGAAGTGTAGTGGTTTAGTGCTGGGGCTATGGAATCAGAGGGTTCAGAGTGTGAGTCGTAACTCCATTAATTGCTAATTGTGTAACCGTGAGTAAAAACCTAAGTTCTCTGAAACTCAACTTCATCCTGATTAATTTGGGGGATAATAATGGTAAGCCTATCATAGACTTTTTATAAGAATTAAGTGGGAAAATTTATGTTGTGAAATTAGCATAATGCTTGGAAGGGAGTAAGTACTCAATAAATGGCCACATTTAACACAAGCATAATACCATACCAACTTAATATAAAAAGTTTTTAACATCCATAAGCCATTCTGTTGAAATGTCAATGTTCCTTTTCAAAGTCTAACATCACTTCACTACTATAGAATTCCCTGGAGAAAGAGGTAATTCAGATGACCAAAGTTCATGTATGACTTAAGGATTGTTGACTATTCATGGCTCTGTGAAGCGGACGCTACTGGTTTTATGATGATCATGAACCGTTTTTTCTTAACTATTTGTTTATTTATTTGGCTGCACTGGGTCTCAGTTGCAGCGTGTGGGATCTTTTAGTTGCAGTATGCGGGATCTTTAGTTGCGGCGTGTGAGATCTTTAGTTGTGGCATGCAGGATCTAGTTCCCTGACCAGGGATCAAACCCAGGTCCCCTACATTGGGAGCACAGAGTCTTAACTGCTGGACCACCAGGGAAGTCCTGATTATGAACCTTTTTGAGCAGAGGGATATTATCTCCCCAGTTATCATAACTACAAACTCTATGAGGTGGCCAATATCTCTTAGCAAATGATAGGCAATCATATTTAGTAGAGTAAGTTAGGTTTCTCATTTCCATTCTAAGTGAGAAAACAAATAGAACCAAGATGGACAACTGCTAGGGCAAGCAGTATTTTTCCTTGTTGACTTGTAGTTAGAAACCAAAGGTATGAATGCTGCTTGATGAAAATAAGTGACCTAAAGGTTTCAAACTAAAGAGAAGACTACCTTTCATTCAATGGGAGGTTAATGTGTTCTTGCTACAGCCCGGAAACTGTGTAGGTGCTTTGGGGACTCCAAGGATGAATAAGATAATGAAGTTGACGCCGAAGGCATTTGTACCCCCCATGATAGTCTTTTTCAGAGTTGAAATTCCACACTGGGTTGAAGACCCACAAGAGGTTGGAAAGCTGAGTAAGGCCATACACAATTTGCAGGCAGCAGTGAAAAGATACCGAGCCTTGGGGAAATTTTGCTTTCAAAGCTTTATTTTAAGACCGCCACCCAGCAGCTCCATCATAAACTATGGAGGCAAACAGTAAAGGCTCTGGGGTCTGAGTGAGGAGAGGAACAGGGGCTTGTGCTTTTCCTTTCTTTTTTAGTAAATTTTTTATTGACATATAACGTATATAAAAAGTGTACAAATTGTAAGTTTGTCACTTGATTAGTTTTCTCACAAAGAGGACACCTCTATGTAACCAGCACGCAGGCTAAGAAGTGAAAGAACATCATCAGCCCTCCAAGAAGCCCCCCACCTACCCGCTTCTGGGCGCAACCCCACTTACCACAAGATAGCCACTCTCTTGATTTCTAACATCACAGATTGGCTTCGCCCATTTCTAAGGTCTAATTTGTGAGATGACAATTTAGTTTTTAAGATATGAGGACTGGTACATAAATTACCTTGAAGGATGTTTCTAAGGAATTTGCCTGGAAAGGAAAATAAGTCTTTAGGAAAAAAAATTAAAGATAGCTTAGGACTTCAGTGAACACTTCTTGATTGTGAATTATATCCTAGACACTGGGCTACACTGTGGGGAGACAGCAATGAATGAGGCACACATGGTTCCTTCCTCATGGAGTTTACAAGGAAGTAACTAGGCAATGTCAACACTCCCTGCTTCATGCCAGGATTAGAGAGTAAATGTCACACAGGAGCACAGAAGGGAGGCTTGGAGTGATCAAGAGAGTCTTCCTGGAAGAAGTAGCATCCAATATAAGACCACCAAGTATGGAGGAGTTAGCAGGCAGGAGTATCCAGGCAGGGGGAAGAGCCTTGTGGAGGCAAAAGAAGTTGTGGTTTGTTCCACAAATGGTTGGAAGTTCAGGGAAGCTGGAACACAGAGATGGGGGTGAGGCAAGATGAGAGCGGAGGCAAAGAATGAGTAAGGCCCCAGTCGTATTGCCCCTTTGATCCTGTTGCCTAGTACTAGTCCTTTGAAGGACTTCACACGCTACCCTGACACCCGTATGGAACAACTGAGAAGTTTTAAGGAAGGGAGAAAAAATGATCAGATTCCAAATGATGGGAGAAATGACAGCAATAATGGTGACTGACCTCTGAAGCAGAAACTCCTGATTCAGACAGGCCATTTGCTGCACCTCTGAATGTACCCCTCCCAGCACGCATACCCTGGTCCTAACAGAGCAGACCCATCTGTTTCTTCTTCTTCCTCCTCCTCCTCCTCTTTTTAGGGATTAGAAATTGACAGGTTGGCTGGGGTGAGTAGTTAAATGAGAAGTCGATTCATGACTATTTTTTTTTTCCTAATCCGAAAATTTTTGTGAGGCTTTGTTATAAAATTATGATATGATGCTCATATCAATCTGAATAAACTCATAAAGAATAGTCTCATTGAAGGCTTTTGAAGGATTGAACTCTTTTATTCTTGTTTTTTGCATATCCCATTCTCTCTGGCTTTCCTTTCTCCATTTTATGAAATAAAATTTATTAGAAGATATATGTGAGTATTTATCAAAGAATGAAGATAACATTTTGTATGAGCTTTGTATTCTTGGAATGCAATATGTTAATGAGGAAAATAATGTTATTTGACTTTTGTCAGCTTTCCCTTCTTGATGGCAGGTAGATTTTTCAGTACAGTGGCCAACAGGTTTGCTGGCAACCAGGCAGCTAAATTTGCCTATCTGCTTTACATTCAATGCATGTAGAAATTTGTCAACCTTTACCTGGAAAGAATGAGAATTTGCAGGACTAGTTCTCTAAGGCAGTTACTAATTTTTGACCAGCTTTGTAGGTAACTTCAGGTCAGGGGCAGTGACATTCAAAAATAACACAATTCTACAGTATTTGGCGATGAGTGAGTTGGAAACTGAGTTTGGTGAAAATTACAGTATTTCAAAAATTACGCACTAAGATCTTTTTCAAAGAAAAACATCTCGCCTCCCGCAATGGAACATATAAAGCTGTGTCCTTTACCAACCATTTTCAAGGCAGCGATTACTTTCCTCCACAAGCAACGGCAAACCATAGAGCAACAATCCCAAAGGATTGTGCACTTCCCACGGGAACGTGCTTCATGTGGCAGTTTGCTTATGGACTGTCATTAACAATCTTCCCATCTCTCAAAAGACATCAGATGACCTTGATGCCTAAACATCTTGCTAGAACTCAGGAAACTATGTCAGGTGGTTCTAGACATATTGTAAAAGTCTTTTTGGTCCCCAGCAATCTTTGAAGACTGGCTGCTCCCAGCTCCATCTCTGTGTCCAGTTTCCAGAATCCCTTGTTGGCTTTATATGGAAAAAACATCAAGAGGTGACTCAGTTGCTCTAAATAGAAACCTT
Organism: Aethalodelphis obliquidens; assembly: GCF_003676395.1. Taxonomy (NCBI): domain Eukaryota; kingdom Metazoa; phylum Chordata; class Mammalia; order Artiodactyla; family Delphinidae; genus Aethalodelphis; species Aethalodelphis obliquidens. Next base: position 3,947,139 of record NW_020837966.1, read on the forward strand.
CACAGTGGCAACTCCAAAAGTGGACATTTATCTGTCTATATCATAGACAGATATATTATAACAGAGGGACAGTATGCAATGTTTAAAAAAGGATTTTCAAAAATATAGGGTTTATTAAGAATGCAGGAGCCTAAAAGAAAATAAGAATTTACATAAGAATGTCATTAGGGTTGGTGGTTTGGCTGTGTTAACCAATAATTTTCGTCATTCAATATCCCACTGATTATTAAATTAATCTGTTATTCAAACAGCAGTCTATAACAACTCAGCCCATATTTTCTGGGCATTTGTGACTGTCAACAAGCTTAACAAAATTGGATATCTAAAAAGAATGCAACGTTTTAACTACTTTCCAGTACATTGCTTTTTTTCTTGTTACTACCCGCCTCGCCCTTTGCTGAGAGAGGGATCCACCAAGGTTCCCTTGGAATGAGAATCAATTGCTGAGTTAAACACTTATAACCAATTTAAAAAATAATTAATCAAGAATGAAATTAAACATGTGTCACATTTTTAATGCCAGAGCTTTAAAATTCTTGTCACATGTCAGTGCTGGCAAGATATTAATTTCTAAGTCAAATTAGATTAGATTTTTATGTTGTTGTTTTGTGTGTCTATGTGTGTGTCCTTTTTTTTTCTTTTTTTTTTTTTTTGGTAGTATTACTCATCACTTTTCATAAGAATTATGTTGCCATCAGTTTCACTTTGGGATCTGCACACAAGTTTTGCTCATCTTCCTGGAAGCCCCAAAAGCTGTGGCTACACTTTTCTTCTCTCATCACTTCTCCCCACGCGCCTTTCATTTATCCACTAAACTGAAAGAAAGTAATTGGTCTCGAAGCTGTGTTGACATGTTTCGTGGGCTACAGTTCAGAGAACCATAGTTCAGGGATTCCATTTTCCTACAAACGACTCCAATTTCCTGTTGAGGGCTTATGCTGGGTGGGTGATTTACCGCAAATTCTTCAGACTGTTCTCAGTGAATGCCCTGCAGGTGTTCTTACCAAGTGGATCTTACCAAGTGTACAACCTGTACAGTGGACCCACTGCATAAAGGGGACATGGTGTCTTCCTGGAGTAAAGACTAAGAGGATGGGCTCTGGGATTGGGCTGCAGTCTGGGCTATAGCACTTAACCATGCAAAGATTTTAACCAGTTATTTAAATATTGTAGGTTTCAGTCTGCTCATCTCTGAAAGGGGTATAATACCTGTCTCACAGGATCTGTATGTGGGATTTAAAAAAAACTACAGCCCTCATTTTTTTTTTTTTTTTTTGCGATATGCGAGCCTCTCAGTGCTGTGGCCTCTCCCGTTGCGGAGCACAGGCTCCAGACATGCAGGCTCAGCGGCCATGGCTCACAGGCCTAGCCACTCCATGGCATGTGGGATCTTCCTGGACCGGGGCACGAACCTGTGTCCCCTGCATCGGCAAGCGGACTCTCAACCACTGCGCCACCAGGGAAGCCCAGCCCTCGTGTTATCACAGTGCCCAGCACAGAGTAAATGCTTTATAAACTGGAGATATTTTTATAGAGCACAGTCCACAAACCCATGTGTGTTGACAGTGTTGTAGGAAAACCACAGAACTCCAGTCAGTCCCCTCTTCCAGATTTCTTAGCCTGGAAGATAAAACTAATAGTTTCAATCAGGAAAAGTAGTTGGTGAGGTTTTTGCTCCAATGAGATTGTCCTAGATAATATAGATCTTGGAGTTTTGCCACTTCCTGGATCTACTTGAGCTCTTGGTTCATGAAAAATTTGGAATTCTGAATTAGGGACTACACATATTCAATAGCGATCAGATACTTCATTACACAAATTAGATACAGACTTTGCCAGCTGGAATACATTAGGGTCATGAATAATATAATTTGTAGGTGTTAAAATGTAACAGTTTTTAACCACTTAATTTGCAAGCATACACTAATTTGTTGAAATACTTTTGTATCTCCTGCTCTATAGACTCTTACCAAACTACTGTAGTCAATCTTGTTTTAAACGTGTAAATAAATGAGATTCAATTTCCCATGAAATAATCATTGGCCCTTTTATACGGTCTTAGTTTAGTTCTAAACAAGACAACCTTCCTACTCTGCCGTGAAATTAGCACCAAGGGTCAAGCTCTTCCCTTTGGAGATTGAGGGTCGTGCACCTTATTTTTCTCCAGGTTTTCCCTTGCTGTCGTTTACTCTCTTAGATCTAGCCATGTTGGCTGGTAATGAGCAGAATATAGATCACCAAAATCAAAATAGTTCCTATACCTTTGAATTTCTGTTTATCTATCTATTTATTTATTTATTTATGGCTACGCTGGGTCTTCGTTGCTGCGCGTGGGCTTTCTTTAGTTGTGGCAAGTGGGGTCTACTCTTCGTTGCAGTGCACGGGCTTCTCATCGTGGTGGCTTCCCTTGTTGTGGAGCACGAGCTCAGTAGCTGTGGCTCGCGGGCTCTAGAGCACAAGCTCGGTAGTTGTGGCACATGGGCTTAGTTGCTCCATAGCATGTGGGATCTTCCCGGACCAGGGCTCGAACCCGTGTCCCCTGCATTGGCAGGCGGATTCTTAACCACTGCACCACCAGGGAAGTTCTCCCTTTGAATTTTACAGTGTCGAGCCCATGCATCTCAGATGGTGGTATAGGAATAAATTTTGGATTCTAAAAGCAATTTCTTTCCATCGCAAAATATTTAAAATATGATTGTATCAAATATAAAAGTTTTTCAACAATTTGTCATATAATGTTAACGACCTGCCACTCATTCCTTAATAAAGAGCTACCTTCTTTTTATATTATGGTATGGAGCTAGGCTTGAATAATTTAATATTAGCTCTTACAATGAACAACCTAGTTAGTGCTGTATGTTTGTGTTTACTAAAAACATCTTGGCTTTAAACTTTAAAAAGGAGGAGGGGGAAGTAAATGCTTATCTTGGGAGCTTTATTTGGAATTGTTGCAACATCGCCAGAAGATGAAAATGTGGCCCATAAACATTAGAATAATTGGGATTAAAACCTCTGATTGATTTTTGTACCAATTCTTCTGAGTCTCAATTCAGTGAAGCACTTTACTGGAGACAGGATTTCACTGATTCTCTTCCTCAGTTGCCTAAAGGAAAAAAGTGCCTTATTTTCAGAAGCAGGCATGATTACAACTTTGAGGCTCCAGATAGAACAGCCATTGTTGTATAGATGTTACTATCTTTACTTGCTCTTTGATAAGCCATATTTGGAGAGGTTTTAGTACAGGAAATGTAAATTACTGTTTTTCCTCGAGAGTCCATGATGCAAAATGAGAGGGGCACATGTCTGTAATGACTAGGCAGGTCTCTACCTGACATGAATTAGTCTCACAACAATTTCCCATTTGTACATTTCTTAATGTGTGGGAAAGCTGGGTGGGAGCACATGTAACTTTGGCTGGGCTCACGACGCAGTGAGGCTTTCCTCTTCCATGCCGGAGGGTAGGAGACCAGCAGAGCTAAGGAATATTTTTAGAATGTTTATTTGCATGCGGAATGGAGGAGTGCAGAGATATATCCACACTATTGACGTTTGCAGGCGGCCTTTCTGCAGTGCATTGTCTCCATCCTGGTGGCTGTTTGCTGTGTGACGCCCACCACCCCTACCTCAAAGAGCAGTCTGTGTTCCTCCCTTGGGCTTCCCAGTGCTGCACCTGAAGTGGCTTAGCAAGTTGCCAGAACTATAGAGGTGTGTTTATTAATTCTCCAGCTTACCCTCCATTTGTTTAGCTTGGAAAGAGTTTATATATTCCTGTGGGTATTAAAAACCCATCTGATGTATTAAAGGAGCTCAAGGGATCAAAGAAGAAATGCTTCTTGAAATGCAGCATGTTGAATGTAGACATAAAACTTCTAGACACAAACCACTTTTTCAAGAGACATTTTGCACACTGAAGAAGGAAATTCACTTTTTAATCATCAGCTTTTCTTTGGGACTTTGGATTTTCTCTTTTTCTTTAGGTGACCTTCACTCCCCTCCTTTTAGGATTGCTCATGATTTTGACAAGAAGACCCCTTGGCAACATAAGGTTGAGAAAGGCACTCGTCTCAATACAGTTTTCATGCCTAGGAAGATGTCACCCAAGACCCTTAGAAAACACAGCAGCCCCTGGCACCTCTGTGCATTTGGAAGAAAAATGGGTGGAGAGGTACAAGATGAGACTAAGAATCACTCATGATCCACAGTAATTAGAGGTGTGGATGATCAAAGTCAGAAGGAAGTGGGAGAAATTCTTAGGCTAGAATCTTTATGTCAGATTCTTCTCAAACAAAACACTACTATACTGGCTTTTGGAAAACAAATTATGTATTTCGCAAATGATTCCATTTCTATTGAAGTACTTGCCCTGCAATCTTGGATTATTTTGGTAGATCCGAGCCTATATGAGAATTCATATGTGATTACTGTTTATTGAATACCTACTTTATACCAAGAGCTTCATGTTCATTTCCACCTTTTTCATTCCATTTCTTCATTTCATCTGCATTTCAACAAGTAGGAACCTGAGGCTCAGAGGAGTTAAGTCTCCTAACTGGTGTTATAAAGCTACTGAGTGCCAGATCTGAATTGAGTCAAGGTCTGCCTGACTCTGAAGCCTGAGAGAGAATTGCTGTGGCATCCAGGTGAATGTCTCCCTGTCATGGTACCAAGTCACCTGTGTAGCCACATGTCAGACTGAGTTCATCTCATGGTCAATGTTTGCTTTGAAAACTGACAATTTCACCATTCACTTGACCTACGGGAAGAAGTCTACAAACATCCACTTGGACAAGAGCCATATGCTTCCTGAATGCCAGTTTCATGCAAATCTCCATCGGACCTACTTGGACGTTCTCTCAGAGCACTTACCCCATTACTGGTCAGGCATCTGTTTGTCTTCCTCCCCCACCAAATGAGGCGCCATGGGCTGGAATTATGGTAAAAAGTAGTTCAGCCTTTGGTGTCATGTAGAGCTGGGTTTGAGTTCTCAGTGCCATCACTTCCTAATTGGGTGATCTTTGCCAGCAAGTAACTTACCCCTCTTAGTTGCCATCTGCTCATTTGTAAAATGAAGGTATTAATAGAGCCTACCAGGCACTGGGTTGATGTGAACACCACAAAGTACAATTATAAAAAACACTTCATCCAGCACCTGACATTTAGTTGGCACTCAATAGCTGGGAGGTCTTATACTCTTATATTCGTAGCACTTAGCATACGGCCTTGTGTGTAAAATAGTGCTCAGAAAGTTGTTGCTTGAGACAAAGTTTCCCAAGGTAATAACTTTGTAAAGAGTGAGCAACAGGGGAGGGGATGTGTGTAATTCTAGTAGCTGAGACACCTGTTATTTTGTGTGGTATTTGAAAACAAGTATGTGCTTTGAAAACAACTAGAAGCTCAGATTCCCAAGAGGGAAAAGAGAACTTTATTATTTTCCTTAGGGAAAGAGAAGGTGGTCCAGGGTAAGGAGGGGGCTTTCCTGACATCCCACAGGGAAGGAGCAGCTGATGCCAGACTCAAAGCCCCACGCTCCTTTTAGGAATCTTTCTCTGCATCCGTGCGTCTTCTCCATATCTGATAATTTAAAAATAAATATTAACTAGCTAAATACATATGTAAATAAAATAAATAATAATACAAAGTATCATACTTGGTAAATAATTCAAATACCAAATACAGATGTGCAGTGAGAATTAAGTCTTCCCCCACCAGTGACCCCTTGCAACCTTTCTAGGGGACAATAGTTTCCAGGTACTAATGTATCCCTCCAGGGATGTCTTATGCAAATACAAAAACACAGGTATATTAGATGTTTCACCACTCATTTCTTACAGGAATGACAGTGTACTATACATATGATACTTCACCTTTTTTCACTTGATAGATCTGAAACTATCTTCATGTCATTATATAGGTTTGTCTTTTTTTTTTTTTTTTTTTTTTTAATGGTTACCTGAGTTTCCATTTTGGAGGATGTTTTCATTTAACTATAATTGGACATTTGGGTTGTTCCAAAATGTTGGCTACTTGAAACAAAGTAGAAAGGAATATCCTTGGGTAATATGTAATTTATTTGTCTGTATGATAAACTACTAGAAGAATCAGTGGGATAAAGTGTATGTAATTTTGATAGATCCTGCAAAAATGCACTCTGGAGATGTTAAACCAATTTGCACTTCTACCAGTTTAGGAGAATATATGTTAGTTAGACTCTTACCAACACAGTGTCTTACCAGAATGTTTCACCCTTTGCCGATCTGATACGTGAAAAATGGAATATCATTGTGGCTTTTCTTTTAATGACGGAGGTTGAATATATTTCATATGTCTTAAGGCCATTTATAGTTCCCTTTGCTTATATTCTTACCTCTATTGGGAATTCCCTGGCAGTCCAGTGGTTAGGACTCCATGCTCTCACTGCCAAGGACCCAGGTTCAATCCCTAGTTGGGGAACTAAGATCCCACAAGCCATGTGGTGTGGCTATATATATATATATATATATATATATATACATACACACATATTTATTTATATATATATTTATATATATATACACACACATATATATATTCTTACCTCTATCTTTCTCTTATGTTGTTAGTCTCTTCTTTTAAGATATTAGACTTTTAGATTGAGCTTATATAGTAAGAAAATTAACTATCCTATGTATTGCATTAAAAACATAGCTCATCATAATTATTTTCTTATCACAAAAGTAATATGTGATTTTTATGGAAATGATAGAAAATTATCTACAGTTTCATCATCGAAAAGTAAAACTACTGGGCTTCTTTGGTGGTGCAGTGGTTAAAAATCCACCTGCCGATGCAGGGGACACGTGTTTGAGCTCTGGTCCGGGAAGATCCCACATGCCGTGGAGCAACTAAGCCTGTGCGCCACAACTACTGAGCCTGAGCTCTAGAGCCCGCAAGCCACAACTACTGAAGCCCGCGCGCATAGAGCCCATGCTCCACAACAAGAGAAGCCACCGCAATGAGAAGCCCATGCATGACAACGAAGAGTAGCCCCTGCTCGCTGCAGCTAGAGAAAGCCTGCTGGCAACAACGAAGACCCAATGCAGCCAAAAATAAATAAATAAATAAATTTATATATTAAAAAAAAAAAGTAAAACTGATAAAATTTTGGTATATTTACTTCCACTCATGTTTTCTGTAGATTTTTGTTTGTTTGTCTTTGTTTTTGGCCATGCTCTGCGGCATGTGGGATCTTAATTCCCCAACCAGGGATCAAACCCACGTCCGCTGCACTGGAAGCACAGCATCTTAACAAGTGGACTGCCAGGGAAGTCCCTGTAGTTGTTTTTTTTTTTTTTCCCCCAAAAAATGGGATGATATTATAAACACTGTTTGATAACATGCCTTTTTTTTTTTACTTGAAATGTCATAAGCATATTTCCTTGCCCTTAAATATTTCTGCAACACAATTTTTAAATACAGCCACACAGTATATAGACTTTACTAGTTTTTTTAACCAGCCCCACTTAGGCTGTTTGTAATATTTACTATATAAGCAATGCTACCATACATGAATATCTTTACTCCTAAAACTCTGTGTATCTATGTAATGATTTATTCTAGTATCTATTCCTACAGATAAAATAGTTGGGAACCATTCCATGTTAAGATAAATCTTGATAGGAATCAGTTTCATAGTATAGGTAAAAATGTTTATTTTTCTTTTGATTCCTTTTTCTCTTGCTTATTTTTGGACATAAGCTATACCTTTTATAAAGAACAGATAATAGGTAGAAGTTGTTTTCCAGAAAACCTTCTTCATGAAGATATGACACCAACTGAGAGTAGAAACCGAAGTGGTATAAGTTTTTATTTCTCATATTCAGGTGATAGGATAAGCCTGTTTGTAATTTAGCCTAAGATGTAGAAATAGAAAATACAGTAGTGATAGACAGGTTTACACGTTTAGTGCTTTTGTTAGTAGTTATTTATAAACGTCCTTACATTATTTTTAAAAGTCCAGTTTTAACAAAAGGTATTGACTTCTAGCAGGATGCCAAGTTCAGTTAATTATTTCAACTTAATAATAAGCAACACTGAAATGATATTACACAGGCTTGTTGAGGGGTCAGAGAAAAATGAGCTTCAGAAACACTTTTTGAATGTGTGAGCATGGCTATAATTATTCAGGAAAATTAAAACAACATGAAAAATTGTTGAGATTGCTGACCGCTAATTAAAACAGGGTAAAGTGCTGAGGGTGCACAAAGTCACACAGTTCTCTGAGCAGGCCTGTTTGTTCCAGAATGCTTATGTCAGTCTATAGTAAATCTCTCAAATGAATTATGCTAACACTACTGATTCCAAACGTTTCCTGACAAGCCTATTCATCTAATTTTTTAAACATTTTTATTGGAGTATAATTGCTTTACAATGCTGTGTTACTTTCTGCTGTATAACAAAGTGAATCAGTGATACATATATCCCCATATCTCCTCCCTCTTGCGTCTCCCTCCCACCCTCCCTATCCCACCCCTCTAGGTGGTCACAAAGCACCAAGCTCATCTTCCTGTGCTATGCAGCCGCTTCCCACTAGCTATCTATTTTACATTTGCTAGTGTGTATATGTCTGTGCTACTCTCTCACTTCTTCCCAGCTTACCCTTCCCACTCCCCATGTCCTCAAGTCCATTCTCTGCGTCTGCGTCTTTATTCCTGTTTCTTCAGAACCTTTTGTTTTTCTTTTTTTAGATTCCATATATATGTGTTAGCATATGGTATTTGTTTTTCTCCTTCTGACTTACTTCACTCTGTATGACAGTCTCTAGGTCCATCCACCTCACTACAAATAACTCAATTTCATTTCTTTTTTATGGCTGAGTAATATTCCGTTGTATATATTTGCCACATCTTCTTTATCCATTCATCTGTCGATGGACACTTGGGTTGCTTCCATGTCCTGGCTATTGTAAATAGAGCTGCAATGAACATTGTGGTACATGGCTCTTTTTGAATTATGGTTTCTTCAGGGTAGATGCCCAGTAGTGGGATTGCTGGGTCTTATGGTAGTTCTATTTTTAGTTTTCTAAGGAACCTCCATACTGTTCTCCATAGTGGCTGTATCAATTTACATTCTCACCAACAATGCAAGAGGGTTCCCTTTTCTCCACACCCTCTCCAGCATTTATTGTTTGTAGATTTTTGGATGATGGCCATTCTGACCGGTGTGAAATGATACCTCATTGTAGTTTTTTGTTTGTTTGCTTTTTGATTTTTGCCATTTTGGTTTTCATTGGTGTTATACTTTTTGAAAGAAGTTGAAGTTGGATTTCAATGTTAAGTAATTTGTCCTTTTCTTAATCTTCCTAGCCTCCACCGGGCAATGTGAAAATGCCTAATGTACCCAGTACACAACCAGCACTCATTGTAGTTTTGATTTGCACTTCTCTAATGATTAGTGACGTTGAGCATCCTTTCATGTGTTTGCTGGCAATCTGTATATCTTCTTTGGAAAAATGTCTATTTAGGTCTTCGCCCATTTTTGGATTGGGTTTTTTGTTTTTTTGATATTGAGCTACATGAGCTGCTTGTATATTTTGGAGATTAATCCTTTGACAGTTGCTTCATTTGCAAATATTTTCTCACATTCTGAGGGTTGTCTTTTCGTCTTGTTTATGGTTTCTTTTGCTGTGCAAAAGCCTTTAAGTTTCATTAGGTCCCATTTGATTATTTTTGTTTTTATTTCCATTTCTCTAGGAAGTGGGTCAAAAAGGATCTTTCTGTGATTTATGTCATAGAGTGCTCTGCCTATGTTTTCCTCTAAGAGTTTTATAGTGTCTGGCCTTACATTTAGGTCTTTCATGCATTTCGAGTTTATTTTTGCGTATGGTGTTAGGGAGTGTTCTAATTTCATTCTTTTACATGTAGCTGTCCAGTCTTCCCAGCACCACTTATTGAAGAGGCTGTCTTTTCTCCATTGTATATTCTTGCCTCCTTTATCAAAGATAAGGTGATCATATGTGTGTGGGTTTATCTCTGGGATTTCTATCTTGTTCCATTGATCTGTATTTCTGTTTTTGTGCCAATACCATACTGTCTTGATTACTGTAGCTTTGTAGTATAGTCTGAAGTCAGGGAGCCTGACTCCCCCACCTCTCTTTTTCTTTCTCAATATTGCTTTGGCTATTCGGGGTCTTTTGTGTTTCCATACAAATTGTGAAAGATTTTGTTCTAGCTTTGTGAAAAATGCCACTGGCAGTTTGATAGGGACTGCATTGAATCTGTAGATTGCTTTGGGTAGTATAGTTATTTTCACAATGTTGATTCTTTGAATCCAAGAACATGGTATATCTCTCCATCTCTTTGTATCATCTCTAATTTCTTTCATCAGTGTCTTATAGTTTTCTACATACAGGTCTTTTGTCTCCTTAGGTAGGTTTATTCCTAGATATTTTATTCTTTTGTGGCAATGGTAAATGGGAGTGTTTCCTTAATTTCTCTTTCAGATTTTTCATCATTAGTGTATAGGAATGCAAGAGATTTCTGTGCATTAATTTTGTATCCTGCTACTTTACCAAATTCATTGATTAGCTCTAGTCATTTTCTGGTAGCATCTTTAGGATTCTCTATGTATAGTATCATGTCATCTTCAAACAGCAACACTTTTACTTTTTCTTTTATACTTTGGATTCCTTTTATTTCTTTTTCTTCTCTGATTGCTGTGGCTACAACTTCCAAAACTATGTTGAATGATAGTGGTGAGAGTGGGCCACCTTGTCTTGTTCCTGATCTTAGTGGAAATGGTTTCAGTTTTTCACCTTTGAGAATGATCTTGGCTGTGGGTTTGTCATATATGGCCTTTATTATGTTGAGGAAAGTTCCCTCTATGCCTACTTTCTGGAGGGTTTTTATCATAAATGGGTGTTGAATTTTGTCGAAAGCTTTTTCTGCATCTATTGAGATGATCATATGGTTTTTCTCCTTCAATTTGTTAATATGGTTTATCACATTGTTTGATTCGCATATATTGAAGAATTCTTGCATTCCTGGGATAAATTCCACTTGATCATGGTGTATGATCCTTTTAGTGTGCTGCTGGATTCTGTTTGCTAGTATTTTGTTGAGGATATTTGCATCTATGTTCATCAGTGATATTAGACTGTAATTTTATTTTTCTGGTCGTGTCTTTGTCTGGTTTGGGTATCAGGGTGATGGTGGCCTCGTAGAATGAGTTTGGGAGTATTCCCCCCCTGCTATATTTTGGAAGAGTTTGAGAAGGATAGGTTTTAATTCTTCTGTAAATGTTTGATAGAATTCACCTGTGAAGCCATCTGGTCCTGGACTTTTGTCTGTTGGAAGATTTTTTTTTTTTTTTTTTTTTTTTT